>NW_023596420.1:23891144-23966144 GCF_011947565.3 Pollicipes pollicipes | reverse complement strand
ATGGCTCAAACGGCGTGCTCTAAATATGACATTTTCTCTGTAAGTGCGCCAGTATTAGAAACATAAATAAAAGTACCTTCGTGTGTGTGGGAGATGGCACTTGACACTGGGACTCGAGAAGACATAGCTATTATAGGCTGGCAGGGTGTAGTTTCCTATTCAGTTTGATAGAAACTACAGTCCCCCTCCCCCCCCCCCCCAATAAAAAGAAGAACAAAACTTGGGCTCCAGCCCTCGAATTTGAGAAAGCAGTGAGCCAAATCTGAGAAGACACCTGTTTGCTGGTGCCTTTTGGGGGGTGGGTTGCATCATTTTACACTGCTCAGTCCCCCCACTCCCACCCACCCAAGGACTGAGTTGAGTGGGTTGAGTTGAGTATGAATTGGGGGCCCCAACTCATTTGGCACCCCTGGCCACTGGGTACTGGTGTAGCACTCCCAAGAGTGCATTATTATTACAAGCATCGCAGTAAGGTAAATGACTTGATAGAAGCCCATCGTACGTTTCGGCTTTTCATGTTTGAAGCATAATTATTAGCATACAGTTGGTCAGACGTGTTCTTACCGTGTCTTCAAACACACCAGAGACCGCCCACAAACTAAACATATTGATCGCTATCCAGGGTACCAATTTGGGATCTGTTATGTTTACGTGTAATCCCTGGCGCTTCATATGCTATTATAGCGCTTTGAACCTAACTGTTCATCGCAAGCATACCCCAGTATATGCTACGTAGGGCTGCAGGTGAACAGGGCAGTTCAGTATGGTGTACAGTTACAGACATCAAAGCTTCCTGGGATACCCAGACACGCTTGTATTCTGAAACAATTCCCACCCCGTCCTTTTGGCACAAACGCCGTTGCTTTGTCGGGCGCTTGTGCTTTCGACAGGAAGCTAAGCACTTCCGGAGCGATATTGTTGCCACACCGTTGCGGACCGTAGCGGAAATGTGCCGCATTCAAGAGACCACCCATCACACGGGCGCAGCCGGCGCCGGCGAGGGGCGGTCACTAACCACCCATGGTGAGGCGCCTCGGCGAGCTTTGACGGCGAGTCGCGCGGGGCTCGTCCTCCTACGATCACGCCAGAAACAGCCTTTTGAAGTATTGGCCCTGCAGAACGCTCGTGCGCGGCTGCTTAGGAAGTTTCAAATGTCATACCCGAGGCCTAATTGGCGACGGCGAGATGAAGGAGTTTCGTTGAGAACTTAAGTGCGTTGAGCGGTCATGCAGGCCAATAACAAGATGGATGCTTCCACTTGGGTAGATTTGTAACGCTTAATTACACGAAATGTTTGCACATTATTGCTGACACAAAAATTTGGTTTCGTGTCATCGTCTGCAGCAGTAATTCCTGCAACGCAGCGCTACCAAGAAGAGATCAACTGGGCAACTTGAGAGATGGCCGCATGTAAAAGAGGCATTCCTTACGAGAACTCCACCTAAACCGTACCGGTGCACGCGGAGGCCCTTAACGACAGCGCATTCCGCAGCGCCTGACGGTGATGCGACTTCTCCCCACTGGTCCTGCGGCTAGTGTTCCAGATCAGGTGTCAAGAAACTGGCCTGACGGTGGTGCGACTTCTCCCTACTGATCCTGTGGCCAGTGTTCCAGATCAGGGGTCAAGAAACTGGCCTGACGGTGGTGCGACTTCTCCTTGCTGATCCTGCGGCCAGTGTTCCAGATCAGGTGTCAAGAAACTGGCCTGACGGTGGTGCGACTTCTCCCTACTGATCCTGCGGCCAGTGTTCCAGATCAGGTGTCAAGAAACTGGCCTGACGGTGGTGCGACTTCTCCCTACTGATCCTGCGGCCAGTGTTCCAGATCAGGTGTCAAGAAACTGGCCTGACGGTGGTGCGACTTCTCCCTACTGATCCTGCGGCCGGTGTTCCAGATCAGGTGTCAAGAAACTGGCCTGACGGTGGTGCGACTTCTCCCTACTGATCCTGCGGCTAGTGTTCCAGATCAGGGGTCAAGAAACTGGCGGTAACACCTTACCGAACCTACAACTTGTATCTGGTCATATTTGCGGGTCCCGTCACAACTGGCCCGTCAGCTCAGCTAAAAAGACGCCAAACGAGGTTCTGCCGTCCTTGCGCCGCCCTGTACATGTTCGCATAATACAACTGGCGCGAGTCCATTTGGCGCCATTTACTTCCAGAAAGATCAGTAAATTACCCCCTGCTAAAGGTTTTTTCATAGTAACAAAATTTGACGCGCCTGTGCCGCGACGAATTTTTGTATAGCTGTGGGCGATGGAAAAGTCCATTTTTGGGTATCATAATCTATGTGTACCTTGAGTGTTGCCGAGCTGTGGTAGGTCAAAGTTAGACCATGGCTGTCAGCATAGAGCAATTCATAGGGAATCGTTCAATATAATGCAACAAGGCAGTGTAAGACAAAGTCACACAACTGTGAGATGTTCAATTAAATCCAGATGACCTTCCCTGCAACACTTTGTACGTTTTAGTTGTCCAGATGTATTTTGAAGTGCATCTTAAATTAAGACACGACCCTAGAACCGCGAGCAGGTAAGGGAACGCTTGGGCGGTGGGAGGCCTTTGAGCTGTCAAAAGCCGTCTGTTCGATAAACAAGAACCTGAGTGCCCAGATGGTTGTGAGGATACAGCTAAATGGCTCTGGCGACCGGACAAGTCACTGAACAGCCAGTGAATCTCCAAATATGCAGATGAGCCCTTAGGTGACCAGAAGGACCCTGAATAATCAGATGTGCCCATTGGTTACCGGAAGAGCCCTGCACGGCCAGCGAAGCCCTAAGCAGTCAGAGGAGAACGCCACTGGCCAGTGGCTCTGCAGTGGCAACGGCCCAAAAGCGGTCAGAGAGACCTTGAGTACGCAGGGCATTCAACGGACAACGTGACCCCTGAGCGGTCAAAGATCTCTTGGGTAGTCCCGAGGTGCTCTTGGTGTTCTGAAGAGACTTTGAAGGGCCAGAGGCCCCTGAGTAGCTACAAGCGCCCTTAAACTCCCTGGTGGCCAGAAAGGACCCATGGAACGATAGGAGGAGCCCAGAGTTGCCACATACGGCCTACTGAGCACCTAGATGGAGACTGCTGTACTGTATGAACTTAAACTCTGGCAAAGAAACTCTTTTGGAGTGCTCCGCATTCAACACAACAATTTTTGGCATGCTGTGTGAGCCGAAAAAATCCGTCTCAAGCGAACGTCTCAAACTTGGACGCCCGGACCACGCATGTTTCTTAATTCATCGGCCCGGGCGGGGGCGTACCCACCGACTCCCCACACAATCTCCAGCCATGGTATTGTGCACGCAAAGCAAAGAATGCACCCAAGGGCCTATTTCCCTATCTTCGCCGCATGGAGCTTGGAGAGCGTCATATATCGGGGGCCTGCTATGAAGGACATTTTTAATCAGCAGGAAAGATGTACCGGTTGTAAACTTAGCCAAGCAGCATTTTGTTCGGCTGCGCTGGACACTTCAACAGACCCGTAAGAATAAAACGGAACAGAACATGTCGTATGCTCGGGGAGCGAAGACAGGAAGGTTCGTGGACGGACTTCACTGCACCGCAAAGCATACATGTCATGCGGTGCAGTCTGACACCACATTGTTCGCACGCATCTCGCCCCTAAACGCCGCAGTCACCACGCCGGGCTTGTCACCGCGCAATCCGTCAACCATTCACCCACCTCTCAGGCACAGCCCAACGATCCCCCAAAGCATGGATGAATACTGAGTCAGTTTGGCACAGGAACGTCGTGAGCCGGCTTTATTATTACGATGGCGGGATGAAATACCAAAGGTATTAAATGTCGCGTCCAAGCTTCAACCAGAACGCTGAGCTGTACCTACATAATGCATAGCGCAACAATAATAGTCAAACCGAAAACATTTTCGAAAATCGACGTGCTCAAAGTAGGGGTAATGACTCACTTCCGAAATTGCTGGTCATGCGTAGCGTCGCTGAATGAGTTCCTCCAGCTTTCCTTGACCTTTTTACATGACGCAAATTTGTCATTTCATGAAACGCAGATAGCGGATGAGAATAACCCCGGGCAATTGTTTTTATGCTGGAGTTCTTTTAATGTAATTAACAAGCGCTCATTTGCGTCCCCCATTCCCGGGGATTTCGGGGCTGGTGACAAAAAAGCTCGCGCATACACCGTACCAAGGCCCCACGCCGTCATTAAGGCTTTACGACGCACTCAGCTGCTGAGCTATATGGCGTTGCCCGTCTCTCACCCTGGCAGGAAGGGCTGGTGCCGCGGGGAACCGAACCCCGAACCTCTGGTTTTCCAGACGTCCAGTCACGCGGTCGCGTTAACCACTACACTTTCGGCGTTCCCAAGTTTGTTCCTTTAGCCCAGTGGAACTGGTTTCCTCTAAGTCTTGGTGTCATTTCCAGTGCTTATTTATTTTAGTGAATACAACCCCAAGGCTATAAATGTATCCTTATACTCTAGGTTGCCAATTCCACTTATCATTCTGGCTGTTTTCACTGCACTCTCTCCAGCCGATGTATGCCTTTTTCGAAGCATAGGTATCAAGCCTGTACACAGCACCCTTGGTGTAGCCTGACATAAGATGAGTACAAGTTTTTAACAGCATTCCTACTCCTGTAATTATTATTCCTGTCAATACGTCCCAACATCTGAAGTGGTTTGCTACTAACAGCTCCACATTGCCTTTCACCCTTTATTTCCCTGGAAGTCACAAGCCCTAAGTTATTTTTTTTCCATTTATTCTATCTCCCGGCGTCTCAATTTATAGCTAACGCCTTCAGTGCCAAAGCTGACAAAGTGCATCAACTCACGCTAACCGTAATTGATCTGCCACAGAGAAATTCAGGTCACTAGTTCCTCTAAGTCAAGTTGAATTTGGTTCGCTGGTCGATATTTTTCAACACTCCTGGCAATTAAATGCCAGCAGAGTTTAGCATTTTGTTCTCCAATCCTATCGCAATATCACTTTGAGAAATGGTAACGAGCAAGGGGTCAACACCGGCCCCTGTGGAACTCCACTCTTCGTTAGTTCCCGCTGGGACATTGTATCATTGAACATTACTCTTTGTTGCTTACCTAGCAGCCAACTCCTTACCGAGCCATCAGTCCCCCCCCCCCCCCCAATGCCATGCATCTTTAACTGATGAAGCAGACGCTGGTGTGGCACGTTTTCACACGCCTTACTAAAACCGAGATAAACAACGTCTAAATTATTGCCTTCATCCATCCGACTAGCAACATGAGCTCTAATGGATTCGTCAAACAGGACCTACAAGAAAGAAAACCATGCTGACTACTGTTTATCGACTGTTGCCTATCCAAATGTGACGGAATGCTAGCCTTAACAAATTTCTCTAAGATCTCACATCCTAGTGAGGTTAAAATAACAGGCGTGTTGTGGCTGACACTTTTGTTGTCCTCTTCTTGAATATCGGTATTACAATGCCATTGCGCAGGTCCTCGGGTACTTCTGAGCAGCTCAATGACCTATTAAATATCAACATAAGAGAATAAGCCAAAGTACCAGCGCTTTCATTAAGCACTCTGCCACATATGGTGTCAGGTTCGGCCGCCTCATCAAGTTTGATTTCCTTTAAGCTATCTCTCACCCTCGGTCGCACCACGGAGATCACGCAAAGTATCGTTTGTGAAAACTGAAGAAAACTGCCCGCTGAGAGCATCCACAATATACCTGTCCTCCACTTCTGACTTTCTATCTTCTTTGAGGGGATGACAGAGGATCCCCTGTCATTCTCGTTGGATGAAAAAACATCGTGAATCTGAGCAGTTGGCGTTTGTAAATATGTCAAGAGACGCGGTAGCAAGTGTTTCCAGAAAACCGTCGAACGGGACAATAGCAGCTAGCGATGGGCCTGCAGTGTGTTTGTTCAGGTTAGCCACCTTGGAACACCTGCAAAAATCATCTTCTCCATACCGAACAAGACCCCTGATCTCTAACCACATTAACACCATCACCATGGAGAAGGCGTTGCCAGCTCTATGCAAGGTGCTCCTTCGCATTCATCAGCAGAATGTTCGCCAGCAAAGATGGATCAAACGGATGGGGAAAAGGACCAGGCACTACGAGTTCACAAGAATGAAATCCTTTTACTAGGGCTAATGTACGGCATTTCAGTTTGGGGGGAGAGGTAGGGGGGGGGCGATAACAATTTCGTTATTCCTTTTCAGTTAACGCCCAAAGGTCAATGGTCCGCATTTTTGGATACCCTCATCAGTTAAATACCGTCAGAAAATTTCAGCATCTTGCAAAGTGGTACGCACTTCGCCGCTTGGTGCACTTGACAATCGCTGACAATGGACATGGCCTCTGGAGTATTGACATTTTGTGACTGCCAGCGCCTGACCCGTGGTTACGTCACCGTAAGACCTCTGATAGTAAGAGGGGCTTACCTGTAGCCCACAACACCGGTGAAAACTCCCCGCGCTGTACATGGCGTAAGGTTTTAGATGTTCGGCATCCTTGCAGGACAGCTTTCGCTACGCGCTTGCTGTCAGTATGTCATCTGTGACACTTTTGTGTACGCCGAGCCTATATACCACTTTCTCAGGCCCGATGCTCAGAGAACTGCCCCGATGACCCAGGGCGAGGCTGTGCTCTCGGGGAGGGACCCGGACCGAAGAGCCTGTCGGAAGGCAGGCCGTGCCCGTGAACCCCGCGTCGCGGGCTCTTGTTGACATAGCATTAGCCCGCGGCAGTCCCCAGTTGCCGCTGTCTGCTCGGTGAAACCGGTCGAATAAAGGCCTTCCGAAGTCAGGCTAGCATCATGGTCCCTTACCAAAACAGTAAAACGCACATAACTGTGTTACACCGACGTGGTTTGCTTCCCCCGGAGTGCTGAAACCCGAAAGAGCTTTCGTGCCCATGGTTCATAACGTGAATAATTCAGTGAAAACCAGAACGTTTGGATGCTGATGCGCACTATTTCATGCCCTCATAATGGCAAAGACTGCACTCATGTCACACCAAAGTGGGTACCCTCATTCTGAATCTCCTCATTCACTTCTAACTCACCGTGGCGGGAGTGGCTGCCAGGCGGGCGCTGCCCAGATACCAGGTCAGGAGAGCCGGGGGTCGTGACCCGACACACTGGCACACCAGCTGGTACTGGCGGCCTGCCGAGAACGGCTCGCCCTTGCCCAGGATCGAGACGCTCAGCGGCGCGACTGAAACCACACAGGACAGACGGTTACCGGTAAAATGTAGCCGCGGCTAGTACAACAACACTTCTTGTAACAGGCTGGTAATTAAAGCCTAACGCTACTGCTACCGCTTCCGAAGCATTGTTTTACAACTTTGTTTTGAAGAACGGAGAACAACGTAGGTTGTTTCTGTGTCTTCGAGGGAGCGCGTGTAATTGCAGATGGCTAAACAGTCGCCAATGTCCAAGTTTCGGGAACGAGGTCGGACACTGAGCGTTGACCACATCCAACATGATATGGGAAGCAAATAAAAGCTGTCGTTCAATGATCATTTCCAGGACACGCGATCAGCGCCGCACGTGTCGTCGACGTCCATGTCCACTGCCGTGCGCTGCAGATCAGCGCCACACATGTCGCCGCTGTCCATGTCCGCTGCTATGTGCTGCAAATCAGCGCCACACATGTCGCCGCTGTCCATGTCCGCTGCCGTGTGCTGCAGATCAGCGCCACACATGTCGCCGCTGTCCGTGTCCGCTGCTATGTGCTGCAGATCAGCGCCACACACGTCGCCGCTGTCTATGTCCGTTGCCGTGTGCTGCAGATCAGCGCCACACACGTCGCCGCTGTCCGTGTCCGCTGCCGTGTGCTGCAGATCAGCGCCACACACGTCGCCGCTGTCCTTGTCCGCTGCCGTGCGCTTCAGATCAGCGCAGCCCACGGTCTGAGCGAGCCCGTCACCTGCCCGGCGGCCTCCGGCACCACTGCCATCACGGCTGCAACGGCTCTGAAGCTAGGCCACGAGTATTCGTTCGAAGCCGCTTAAGTGCAGCGCACGTTTCTGTCCTTTATTTCTGCCCGGGGGTAAATGGGGCGCGCACAGAAGTGCGAGGTGCGGTGTGTCGTGCACGCTACACGCCGTGTAACGGTGTCATGTGTGACCAGCAGGATAGCAGAGCGGGGCTGCTGGTTCAGCTCCCTGCACTGGTCTGAGTCTGCCCTCCCCAGCACGGCACTCTGGTCAGCCATATGTGCTGGAGAGCCTCGGTAACCGGCGGAGGCGAGGGTAGGGGTGAAAAACCCTCTGATTTAACGAATATGATCGGTGACAAAAACTTCCACTTTTTCAAACCAACTGGTGACGAAATTGCGAAAACGCAAACAAACCTAATTAGACCAGACCATATTACAACTTACTATACTTTACTATACAACTTGCTATCCTTACTATACTAGCTAAACGAAACTCAAAGCTTAGTGTTGATCTGTGCTCTTTAACACTTGCAACGTGATCTTTAATCAAAGCTTAGTGTTGATCTGTGCTCTTTAACACTTGCAACGTGATCTTTAATCAAAGCTTAGTGTTGATCTGTGCTCTTTAACACTTGCAACGTGAGCTCGTGTAGAACGCATGTCGAAACGTTGACGTTTCGCTGTACGAGCAAATTGAGCAACAAGATGCTGCCAAACACAGAAGCTTTAATCAGGATAGTTTTCAGCAGGTGCCAGAAATATACCACGGACTGTACTATATCGGGGCTGACGTCACAGATCAGCGGTGACACAGTGTTTTTCCAGTGGGGATCAGATCAGTGCTTTTCGCAGATTTTTCAGCCAAGATTCGTTTCACAAACTAAACAGTATAACATACCAAATAACTAGGCCTTTTACTAGTAAAGATTGTGTCTGGCCGCAGCATCTGGCAACGAACGTAATTAGTTTGCTACGCAGCGTTTTAAAGCGTTTTGCTATTTGAGACAGATGGGTTCGAACGCTCGCCACGCGGTGATACGTCGGGTTCAGTGTAAGGTTGCGGACTGCTGTTAGGTGTGTTGATGTCGTGAGAGGCTGGCTGGATAGAACAACGTAGCTAATCGTCAGCTTTTGAATGTAATAGCGTTAAAAAGCCCTGCCGATCTAGGAGAATTGTTGTTTATGGATACCTGAGCTGTAGCATCAGAGGTAAACGGAGGACTTTGGAGCGACGCATGTCAAAGATTCATTCGGGACATTCTGTTGCTGAGAGTAACAGTGGCTTTGAGGCAAGAGACTGTGCATCACTATTGTGGGCCTCTGATCGGTGGACAGGCCTGAGATAAAACGTTTTTTTTTTATTTCATCATATTGCATATAAAGCTGAATGAAGGTGGCTGAGGTGTTCACAAATATATGCGTCTGTTGATACCAATATTGCATGGGTTTTGCTCTAAATGGTTGGGATCATGCTAGGAACTCTAAGGTCTGCACCCGCAGTGATTATGCGAGGATAGTGAAGGTCGCCTGCGCGCTCAGCTGATTGTACGATGACGTCACAAAATCGAGGGTGATATAGTTGTCAGGCGCTTATAGAACCATGCTGTCGGTAACTACAGGACTACAGGGATGCAGTTTTGCAAAATGCATGGGGTTGAGGGATGGTGGGTGGAGGGCTGGATAAAACAACTGAGCCTGTCTCTAAAATGCACTCGAAAACAGTTTTCCCGGCAGATTTGACGTACTTGCTTTTTACAGTTGGGGGCAGGGGTATAGTTTTTCGAAATTAGTTTGGAGGGGCTAAGCCCTAAAAATCGTGATTAACGAAAAATAATACTTAAAAATTACAAGTAAGAGAAGGAAACCACATCCATGGTTAGGTGGCAAAATCCCCTCCCCCTGTCTGAATAGGAAACTACACGCCTCCAAGCTGGTTATGTCAAGCAGGCCTCTAAGTCTCAACCATCATTCAGTGCTTGATGGCCAGCAAATGATACTTAAGTGCAAATAAACTCCCGAAGCAAAAATATTTGATGATTATGCTGCATTGCATTAAGTTCGCTCTTGTTTGTTTTTTGTTTATTGCATTTATAGTGATATTGCAACAGTCTCTAGTTTCAGTTTCAGCTAAAAGATTCGGCTCCAGATGACAATTTATACGGTTCCGAATTTCGTCGGCGACAGAAAAAGCACTTTCTTTCCTCATCCCTGGATGAGGGCCGCGCACGCTGTTGGTCCAGACCGGTACAGGTTCGTCCGGTGTAGTGGTCGGCTAATGGATGGAGCAACAGTTCCCTCGCGTAACGCATTCAGTGGTAAAAACGGGCGACCGGACCATGTCGGCCTGAAACATAACATGCCTCGCCTAGTGTGGACACGCCAGTACTTCATGTTTTTTTCCAGCAGCTTTATTCCCGTACGCTTCTGGCGCAGATGCCACAACAGAGCGGTGGTCTTGAAGGACGGTCGCGAAAGAATAGCTTTTGCAATACGTGGTTTGTTTGAAATTTTGTCAATAAAAGTTCCTGATGCTAATAAAATGCCATCTTTCCAGATGCACCTAATGCTAGGCTTAGAAACCCTCAGCTCCAAAGGTCACTCGAACGCGTTAAGACACGCAGGATACTTAACTCTAAGGGGGTGTTCCACATTTGTATGGGGGTTTTGAAGTGAAATGGCCATAGTCAAGATAATTCAGTGCAGTTCACAGCCCTGCCCTTCTTAAGTGCAGATTATTTCAAGGTCGCCCAGAAATTCGCGACGTCATAACAATGTAATTCAAATCCTTCCTCTCCGTTAGCTACGCGACAATCAAGCCCAAGGAAAATGCAATTGTCCTGTCGTTTATATCTGGGGTTCAAGAGCACGGTTTCCAGATGTATCGGCCGTTAATTGGCTCTCAATCAATGCTGTACAAGACACGATGACGCAACCAAACATTGACGCATTTGAAAAACCTAAATAGAGAAATATTGTTGTTTAGAACCGTCTTTTCCTCCTAAAAGTATACCAATAGTTAAAAGTGACCTTATCTCATCATATCTGCTATTTGCCTCAATATCTTCAGAGTGGAACATTTCTTTTAAGTTACGGGTCGGTTATATCTGAGCAGATACATTTCCTTTTGTTTGCCAACTAAGTGACGAACCAAACCGCCACAGCTAGACGTTTTAACGTAGTAAAATATAACCGTGTGAAGCAATGAGATGGATGATAATGTGATGTCATAATTGTAAAAACCAGCTTGATTGCGTTCTGCTCAAAATCAATTGAAATGTTGATTCTCAATACTTGAACACTTACTGTATGGCTATGTAGGTATTGCGATCGCGTAAATGATGGCACTTGCGCCCAGTTAATCAGCAATCATTTCCTATCAGCTTTATTGATATTTACATACGTTCAGAAATGACGTCCTCATGCGTGTGTGGATGGAAAGCTTTTATGCAGATACGGGGTTTCCTCACCGCTACTCCGTTGGACGGTTATGCGGCTATTGGTGCACGTACCTAGCTCAACTTACATTTGTACAAGGTCAGGTTAGGTCAGGTTGCCGTAAGTCACGGGACGTTTGCGTCAAGTCCTTTACTTTAAGACTTGCCGTTGGTAAGCAAGCAGGATTGTGAACAAAAGAACTAATCGCAACGAAGGTCTGTCGGCTCCGCAGCTTTTCGTCCTGCTCTAAACTGAGCCGAGGGTTGCTGGCATGGTTTTCTCAGGGGTTGTTTTTTGTGAACTGGGCACACAACGGCCACCGTATTTGTCGTGTTGTGGCACGCATCACACAAGAAAACTGCAGTGTATGCTTAACCAGATTGATCTAAGCTGTCGCTGTTGATTCCCAGATGGTAATTGGTGTTCACGCTTAACACGCGCTCGGGTGGGGGTCAAATTGATCTTCCACCCCCGAAGGTTTTTCCAGAATGGGTTTCAGACGGCGCAGCGTAGCCGCGCCAAATTTTGCAGAGCTGTGGACAATTGAACAGCGGATCGTTTGACATAAAAAATCAGATGTACCTTGTAAGGTCGCTGACCTTGTAAGATCACGGAGTGTTTGACGAAGCCATACATCTCTGAGATGCTTTCTTAGGTACCACAAATATTGAATGAGCAAATTACGCTGACCTAAGGTCAGGTATGAAGGTCACACCAAGGTAACAACCAACCTAATTTATTTCTCTAGGGCTTGCGGTATGGGATAATTTGTGGTGCTCATTTCGAATTTATTGCCAACAGGAACCGCATTTTATCATCTTCAATTGACTTTTAAGAGGTCAGAAAAGGTCATTGATCTAAGATGACTCGGGTCGACAATTTTTTTTAGGAACATACTGCCTAGTGTTATTTTTGTCGCTTATGCAAATGCGAAACTCAGAGCAGTCTTGTATAATTTTGGTCACCATGACCTTCAAAAGGTCAAACAAGGTTACTGACCTCAAATGGGCATTTGACCTTTTGCTTAGAAACAGCTGCCTACGTTCTAGGGGCACTTTAGAGACCAACCTGGAATTTGACCTTGTTTGACCTTATTTGACCTGAAGGTCATGGCCTAGGAAGCTAAAACTTTGACCTAAGTCGGTTCGCGTAAAGGTCAAGATACCCTGTAAATTTTGTTTCTCCAGATTCTTTGTTCCCAGGATTTCAGCGGGATCAAATTGACTCCCCCCCCCCCCACCCAAGCGAAGGGTGGATATTTAGCCGGCCACCCGGGCGTGTTAAAATTTAAAGTTACAAAAACCGAGACATAAATTGTAATTCAACACATATTTTAGATTACCGATAGAAATCCCCGGGAAGTGTAAGGAAAAAATATTTCCCAAGTCTATATACTGTCCCGGTAAATGCACAGTGCAGGACGTCACGGACGAGATTTCCGTTACCAAATCCATTCTCTACCCATGGGGGCTGTGCCCACTTACGGCCATAAAGCCCCCCCCCCCCCCGCGGCCATTTTTCCCCACCCATTACCCATCAGTTTTCCTTTTTCAACAATTTTGCTGTAACTTATGGAAGACACTCAGAAGCGGTTTCAATCAGGCTATTTTGCGTGGGCTATTACAAAATAAGTGTAAATTAAGCTAATTGTCCCTAAATGAAGCGCAATCATTATATTGCATCGCAATTCTTAGAGATTCTACCTAACATTTAGTAAACGTCTTGCCCAAACCAGGTGTCATAATATTTCCCAAGTCTATATCATCCCAGCCTGTTAGTCACACTACGTGGGCATCCATTACGTTTCACACACTAGTGGCGCGTTGGATTTGAGTCGCTTTAGCGTTCTTCACGCAAGCATTATCGGGCAGCGACCTAATTCGGTATGAAATATGAAATCATCGAAAAATCGGATGAACAGATGACAACAATTGTGTGCCATCAGGGACACTCAAACATTCGTGACTTTGCACTTCGGATGCGTTTTTTCTTTCAATATCGTACGCTTACCCGTCATTTCACGGTTGCGTTACTGTGTGGTTTGGTCCCATTGGACCAAACGAACAAACGTAACGCAACGAATTGGCACGCGATGCAAAAAAAACGCCCCAGAGTAGAGCTTAAAGGCTATTTTAACAAACCTGGTGTATCATGTGTATCTGTATATATATATATATATATATATATATATATATATATATATATATATATATATATATATATATATATATATATATATGATGGTGTATATGATGTATATGATGTATGATGTATATCTCTCGCTGTTCCCCTATTTTCAGTGCATTCCAGAATTGAATACTTGCAGAATGCAGCAGAATCAAATTAGGTGCCAACCGAACCAGCCGAATAAACGTGGCCTGAACAGAGTTTTAATGCACTCACCGCTTGCCGTTGATTGGGATGTCCTGCGGTGGCCGCACCGGCGCTTAAGTCCAGGTAAGGTCAGAGTGTCTCACAGGCGTTCCGATTATTGTGGCGCGTGAAGTTTTCGCCATACAATGCTGTCGTTCGCCAGAAATTCTACGATCGAACAGTGGGGACAGCGCTCACGCAGCCGAGCACTGCTTGACGTGGACGCTAGCCGCAGATATCTAGCGAATCAAAGGGTTCGGACTTAAACTTTAAAGAAATGTAATGAATATTTGCATTAGGCCAGCACCTCAACTTGCTGTTTCGAGTTTAAATTGGTAAAACTGTGCCCATGTAGCTGACAACGGCGAAGAGAAACGCACACGGTACCATCAAGTGGTCATTAATGCAGGCACGTACCAAACATTTCGGAAAAGTTTTCTCCCTACGCGTGACCATACCCATAATTTGTCCGACATCTACACAAACCTAAACGATTGCCCATTCCACACGGGTGCCCACGGGTTTGTCGAGCCCGTGTAGTCCAGTATTGTCGAGCAGCCGTATTCAAAACTCTCTGCCCTGTGGAGTGCTTTAACGTGCTTCGCTCTTCAAAACACGATCACCAAGGGGTTCATTAAAATGCGTTTGCGCTGACTGCCTGTTCCTTCTTGGTGGATCTCTCTGCTTCAGCATAAAAACAATAAGCCTAAAACTCCTTGCCTTAATCGCCATGACATAAACATGGACAGGGAAAATCAACGTCGGAAACGAAGACACACAAGAGAAAGCTGCGTTGCGAGTGTTAAGATCGTCTACTGCGTGTTATTTGATCAATCAACCAGCCTCCTCAATAGGACGCATCAAACTACCCAAGACGTGTCAAGTTTTAGATTTTCTTCTATTGATGCTCATCAACCTGGCGATAGGCAGGGGCCGTTCAAAGACATAGTTAAGCACGCCATGAAGCTCTCTAAAATTTCACGCAGAAAGCAATGCCTGGCAGGTCCTTGTTTGAATGCGGAACATGTCCATGAACCGAGACAGCATTGCTTAGAGACAGAACCAAGTGCCTCCATGTTCGCTTTTCGTGTGCATGTGCATGAGGGCATCGTTTTAGGGAAAAATGCGAAAAGTAGCATTTCATGCAACCCAAAAAGTCACATCTGTTGGGGATATCAATAGCATGGATATTAAATGTGTACTGAATAATTTCTCAACACGATAGTGGCGCCTGCTATCATTACAATAAGCAGTCGCGTATTAAGAAGATAATTTGTCCAAAATTCTCAAGGACGGAACGCTACATTCATGTTGGGTACTATACTGACGAGCACATAGATGGTTTTTAGCCCTATGTTGCCTGACCTGTCTGCCGCAGAAGACTTGTAGACTGGCGGGTAAGTGAAGATTAGAAAAAAATTGACAAAACTAGACGTGTCCCCAATTAGTTTTCTTCTGATCTTCACCCATCCACCAGGCCACAAGTATTCAGTAGTAGACAAGTCAATTCAGTTAGGACTCAAAAGTCATCCATCTAGTCGCGCACCAGTTCAACTTTACAACCATTTTGGAAAGCGCATATTTTTGGCTCGATGCATGATCCTTAGAATTTTTATTTCACCGACCTGGGGGCCGATGCGTCTGTTAAAACTCCAACGAAACACAAAATGTCGTCGGATTTTTCCAAAGTGGTTGAGATGAGGTGTTAGTTTTATATATGAAAAAGTTGTTCGCGCTATCGTTCTCCGCTTGCGTGCTAATGTGTCGTCACCAAATGTATCTCAGGCACGTTTGTATCACAGCCTGGAAAAGTTGTGTTGCAGGTATATTGGGATAGCCGGAACATTCGATTGCTGCCACCTTAGATCCAACCGCTCAATGTCACCCGGTTGTCAGTAAAATTTGCAGACAATTTAAGATGTTAACACGCGCTCGGGTGGCCGGCTAGATACCCTTCGTTCGGGTGGGGGTCAATTTTACCCCCTGAGATCTCGGGAACTAAGAAAGCTAGAGACACAAAATTTACAGGGTGTGTTAACCTGTACGTAAGCTCACTTAGGTCAAAATTTTAAGCCCCTAGGTTATGACCTTTGGGTCAAAAAAGGTCATGCAATGTCAAGTACCAGGTTGGTCTCCAAAGTACCCCCATAACGCAAATAACCGTTTCTAAGCAAAAGGTCACATTGTCATTTAAGGTCAGTGACCTTGTTTGATCATTTGAAGGTCAAGGTGACCAAAATCATGCAACAATTGTTTTGAGTTTTGCATTTGACCAAGCGACAAAGATTACGCTAGGCAGCATGTTCCTAAAATAAAATCTTGACCAAGGCCATTTTACGTCAATGACCTATTCTGACCTTTAAGAAGTCCATGGAAGATATATAATGTGGTTCCTGCTATCAATAAACTCGAAATGAGCACCAAAAACTATCCCATACAGCAAACTCTAGAGTAATAAAACAGGTTGGGTTTAACCTTGGTGTGATTTGCATAACTGACCTTAGGTCAATGCAATTTGCTCATTAAGCTGTTGTGCTGCCGAAGCAAACATTTCACATATGTATGGCTTCGTCTAACACTCCGTTGTTGGATCAGATTGAAGGATTCCCTAGAAATTGCCTTCGCCTGAAGCCATGGTCTGACTTTGATCTGCCATAGGTCAGTGACCTCACAAGGTACATCTAAATTTTTGACGCCAAACGATCCGCTATTCAATTGTGTACAGCCAACAACAAATTGGCGCGGCTACGTTGTGCCGTTCGGAAACCATTCTGGAAAAACCTTCGGGAGGGAGGGGTCAATTTGACCCCCGTGCGAGCGCGTGTTAAGGAAGTCTCTGTCGACACAAAACTCAGGTTATCCCTAAAAACAAAGCGGCGATGAATAGCACAGGCTTTAAAATTGGCAGCAATCTTGGAATGAGCCAAGTGCTGACTGCACCTTCTTCTCCGTTACAATTGTTGCGGATCTTAACACAGGGAAGGATTCCATCCAATCATCGAGATGCTCCCACACCTTAAAACAGGGGGTTGCTCATCACGAGCCGGGGAGACTGGCACCCATAGCACCCGCCTGGCTACGGATCTGCGTTTCAGAGAGCCGCAGCACCGGATCAGAATGTCCTTGTACAATACGGCACCTTAGTACAGGGGTCGCTCATCACGAGCCGGGGGAACTGGCACCCGTGGCACCCGCCTGGCTACGGATCTATGTTTCAGATAGCCGCAGCACTGGATCAGAATGCCTTGTTTTTTTTTGGGGGGGGGGGGTAGCAGACCCCTCGCTGGCTTTGGAGGCCCGATTGTAAATCGAAAACATTCTGATCTGGGTTAGATTCGTCTATGGATTGGGGTCCCTTTTCTGGCACAGGAAGCTCTGTTTTCAGATAGAGAAACCCTTTGATGGGTCAGGTAGACCCCCATTAATCAGAAAGCCCCTATTCTGGGATTTTAATTGTCGACCATTCTTTATATGAATATTGATGTAATTTACAGTACAATTATTTGTGGATATTGTGACGAATGAATAATGGATACCCATGCGTGACAGTGCATGGACATTGTGTTCGATAAAAGATTACGTATCCTCGGTGTCCCCGCCCCCTTGAATGGACCACTGTTTAGGAGGCCCGCTGTAAGGAGGCCTTATTTGGTCCTGGGTGCACCCTGAACAATTCTGCTCCCGCCCCGGACTCAAAACTCGTGACGTCATTCCCGTCCCTGTTCACTTGATCGGGGAATTATAAGGCAGAACCTTTTACAGGGCTGTTCACGAAATGTAACACACATGTGACTTCACTCTGGTCATTTACGAGGCTGCATCTTTATCGCACGCGAAATCATCCGGGCTAGTTCCGCGGCATGACAAGAGGGCCTACAGCTCCTGCGCATCTTGGTCAAACAGCGAGGGTTTAGCTCGCCCAGTGTCTGCGGGCGCTTCACGTGCGCTCCTGCCCCCGTCCGTGTCCCAGTCGGTGCTCTCTGCCCCGTCGGTGCCTGCGAGCCATCCCACCTCATTATCTTCTCTCGGCTTATACAGCTCTCTCAGCGCACAAGCGCCGGAGTCTCCATAAATCTTCATTGCTCTCTGGTGCTGTTGAGAGATGATTTGACTGGCGCCAAACGGTCCCAGCAGGGGCACCATCAAGCGCAGAGCGACGCAAATGGTGCCGGCGCCACGGGCGGACATGGCCGCTAGCGGGCGGTGCGCGGTGGGCGGCGCCGCCGGGGCCAGGCGTCACCGGCCGCTGGCGACCAGCGTGGTGACGACGACGCCCGCTGTCTCGGTCAGGGTCCAAGTCGGCCGGCTCTCGTCAAGCCGTGAGTCAGTGTGGCGCCGGCAGACTGTCAAGTCAGTGTAGCTCTGCCGGAGTTAGAGTGAGGTTCGGTCTTGCCGCTGGTCATCAAAGGCTGAAGTTTTTTTTAGCTCGATAATTAGTCGGAGAAAGTGTGCCACATATGGGAAAACGGCGCTGCCTTAGCTTTTTAAAATTATTGTTACTTATCATGGAACTGACCAGATTGCTCTGTGATCTGAATGTTTGCATTGATGCTCTATCTTTTCAGCATGCGTAGTCCTTTCCTGCGCCTTGCATGCATACTTTGCGTGCACTTTGTCGGCGCGCACAGCCTTTGTTCGGCGCCCTCGCTCTCCCACAGAAAACAAACCGATTGACATACAACAGGCAGAAAAAAGGCGTTTCTCTGTCTATTCTATCGCTAGATTTGATGAGCACGAGTACTGGAGCAAAATGGTGGCTTAACTGTCATGACACGGAAAGCTCTTCCTTTCCGTCGTCAGGTGAAAACAGCGTTGACGTACGTATAATGAGCGCAAGTAGTAAGCTAATAGCAATATATGAATTTATACATGTCGTAAATGAGTGCTACATATCAAAAACGCGAAAAGGGACACATTGAAGGTGGACATATCATTGACCGTGAATGGCCGTGTTTTCCGACACTATTCCGCCCCGTGGGTGGCATATCGATGTTTTCTAATCGTACCGTAATGATAATGGTCATTAGGCGCTCATCGATTCAGGAGGGCTGCACAGGACAAAAGCCTACATGCGCTGAATGCTGTCGCAGCATGTCTATTTCTGCATGGGCCGATGGCCCTAAGTGTAGGACTTAATCCCAGACAGCAAGAGCCTTTATCGACCCCACTCACAGTTCATGTCGATCATGACAGAGCTGGTGACGGGCGCCGTCAGGTTGGTGTTGGTGGCCAGGCAGGTCAGCATGCGGTGCAGGTCACTCCGGCCCAGAGACGGCACCGTGTACTGGCTGACCGTGTCCTGACCCTCCGGCTGAGACTGCGCCGGGAGTACGCCGGCGCTGGAGCGCCATATCACGCTGGGCCGCGGGGAGCCTGGGAACAGAGCACGGCGGCATCAACACATGGCCACCTGCATCACAGTGGGCCGCGGGGAGCCTGGGAACAGAAGGGGACATCAACACAGGAGCATCTGCATCACACTGGGTTCCTGGGGTCCTGGGAACAGAAAGCCAAGATGATAGCACAGGGGCATCAATAGGAAGTTTCGCAGTCCATGCGAACCTAGAAAATGAAAGGCACCTGCTACATTTACGTCTGCAGCGGCGTTCGTCATTTAGCATCATAGTCGCGCGTGGACGTTAAAGGGATGTGACAGATATGCTTACTAAGATGGTCCTCATTTGGACAGTGGACGTGGGCTGAAGGCTTTATGAATTGCATTTTCTCGGTTCAGCAACACGACCCTCTGCCCGGCTGAATTATGCCTTCAGCAGTTTTTTTTTTTTGCTTCCCAGAATAATTAAAACGAAACGTCGTTCCACTTAATTATCAATTAAGCTGCCTTTCTGGCTGTGTGGTGCGGATAAATGTGACATTTTCGCCGCAGGTTATTTAATCTTCAGGGCGCTGTCGAAATCAGGCCCACCCATCTCGCTTGTGATTTAACCGCGGCGGTCATGACGCACCACCGCCTGACTGCACTAATGTCGGGCCGCATAGCTCACCGCCTCCGTCCATACAAAGCCAGCCCCGGCGGCCCGATAATCCAATGACACTCCATCAGACGGCGCGCGCGCGGGGGAGCCGCATTCGTTCAGCTGCTGGCCACGTGTCGGCCGGCGGCCCGCGCCCGGCCGCGGGGCCGCGCGGCCCGCGGGCGGGCGAGCACACACGTCATGTCCCACAGACACCGGCGCCACTTGAGCCGCGCTCCGCTCCTCCGGCCGCGTTCGTCGGGCGAAAACGATGTGCCGCCGAGCCTGGACGGAAAGTGCAGCCGCCAGCCGCCATCACGGCTCGCAGCCGGCAGCCACGTCTGTGCCGCGGATAGCTACCGGACGTGGCGTGATGCCTGGGGCAGGCCGCCATCCGGCTCGCAGCCGGCAGCCACGTCTGTGCCGCGGATAGCTACCGGACGTGGCGTGATGCCTGGGGCAGGCCGCCATCCGGCTCGCAGCCGGCAGCCATGTCTGTGCCGCGGATCGCTACCGGATGTGGCGTGATGCCTGGGGCAGGCCGCCATCCGGCTCGGTTACACGACGGCTGTAAAAACCCAAGTCATGTGGTTTTAAACAATGTATGTAATACTCCAGCATTTTGCGACTTTTTGCGCTTTCTTATCATGCGCCCGGGTGGCCGGTTGAATAAATATCCTTCGCCCCGGGTGGGTGGGGCCAACTGACACCCGTGATATCTCAGAAACTAAAAGAGCTAGAGCATTATTCGCCTGATATATAAATAGGAAGGTAAAGCAAACTCACGCCACTGTGCATTTTCGTTCAGCTGCTATGGTAGGATTAAAACGCATGTGACCAATCAAATTAAGCATCCACAATGAATCGTTGTTGTTGTGAGTACATAATACATAACTCTGTTCCCTTCAGCGACACTTCAAACCATTCAGCATTTATTTGTTCTCTTGCAGCTGCACTCCAAAAGCGATCGCGACTGCGTTTTGAAACTGGTACTTCTCAAATTATTTAACAAAATTTGAGTTCCTCTCACTTCACTCAGAGACGAATCTTTCAGTGGATAATGTGAGCATGTCGCGGCGAATGACATGCTGTTCTCACAAATATCCCCTGCACCACCTTGATCATACCCAGCCGATGTGACAAGCGTAGGTTACATCTCTTTTTTGCATCCCGGCTGATCACATCTCGGCGAAGTGGGACTTTTGTAAGCCGCCAGTGGCGGACCCAGGAGGATTAAGGGCAGAAAAGGTTTTGACACCCTATTTTCGACATGAGCTGCGCCAAAGGAATTATGGAAACAACAACATTTAACCAGCTCAGGTTGTGGGACTTCATCTTAGTAGCGTCATTTTGATTGTGGACATGACGCAACATCATAGTCACGCCAAGGGACCTTCGGAAAACACCAAGAGCGAAATGGTATCATCAAAAAATGGCACGGGTTCGGTCAAATCGCGGGCGTAACAAAAAATCTACATCTCACTCTACCTCTAGCTCTACCTCGACGAGCTTGCTGAGGGTCGTGTTAAGGACTCCGCTCCGGTCCGCAGGGCCGGGCGCTCAAATTTCAGTCAGGGGCCTCTTGCACCCGTCGGGAAATCCGTGGGACGACGAGGGCCTCAATGTCGGCCAGAGAGTACCGATGCCCAGTGGTCGGTTCCGTGTCGGTCTGGGCCCTACTTACCCATTTCTCAAGCAAGGACACGACTGCGGAGCAAAATGGTCGGAATGTCTACAACAATGGTGAGCCCCCTGTGTCAGCCAGTGGCGCATATCGCCTGATACGGAAAACTGTGTCTGCCAGGGACTGCGAGTGGGCCAGGGGCACGTGCACTCAGCAAGGACGGAGACGGGATCCCGAGTGTCAGAGGACCTCTTGAGTTGAATGGGACACTCTAACAATGAGAGGAGATACGAGGCACCACAATGAAAGGGTTTACAACGACACAATTGGGGGGGGGGGGGGGGCGCTATGCCAGTCAGGGCCCAGTACCAACCTACAAACCCTCAGCGTTTCATTCACGAGCCCGGTAAGTCAATTTAGTGACCCTGTACTATTTGTTGGACCCTCTACACCGGCAAGGGATCCTTTTTACGTTCGTAAGGGGCCCCTGCGTCGATCCAGAGCCAACTGCCGCGGTCAGAAGCCTCCCTCGTCAGGGAGAGAACCGAAGTATGATGTATCATTCTTAGGGCCTCTGCATCGACAATGGGCCCCGGTCCCACTGTCGCCGGAATGACGGCCAGCAGGTGGCAGGTACCTCGGGCCGGGACGGAAATTGGCTCCTTAACCCCCGCAACCAAAAAGCATATTGTGTTCTTGGGCGCTCTACTTATCGGGCTTCCTGCCCAGAAGAGGCAAGGGCTTTCCTTAGTGTTCGATAAGGCGAATCGAAGCATATTAAACATTGCATTGACCTGGCCGATAACTACTTGTCTGACGACGTCACTTCATTTTTACAACAAATTAGTGAAAACATGGTCTGCGGCACGCACGAACGCAGCATGATCATGAGCGCAGCTTGGGGCACTCGTGATCATGAGCACAGCTTGAGGCACTCGTGATCATGAACACGGCTTGAGGCACTCGTGATCATGAGCACAGCTTGAGGCACTCGTGATCATGAGCACAGCTTGAGGCACTCGCGATCATGAGCACAGCTTGGGGCACTCGTGATCGTGAGCACAGCTTGAGGCACTCGTGATCATGAGCACAGCTTGAGGCACTCGTGATCATGAGCACATTTGAGGCACTCGTGATCATGAGCACAGCTTGAGGCACTCGTGATCGTGAGCACAGCTTGAGGCACTCGTGATCATGAACACGGCTTGAGGCACTCGTGATCATGAGCACAGCTTGAGGCACTCGTGATCATGAGCACAGCTTGAGGCACTCGTGATCATAAGCACAGCTTGAGACACTGGTGATCATAGGCAAGGCTTGAGACACTCTTGGTCATAAGCACCGTTTGACAGGTCGAGCACGGTCAATATAACAAATGTTTGTTCCATAACGCCGTCTAGTCTGTACCTCCTAGCATATTTAAGGTCGTTAAACCAGCATAGGCCTCTAGACTCATAAAAGAGCCTTCGCCATTACACCGATAGGTCGTAGTGCCGTAAACGCTAGTCCATTCCGAGCATCAATCTAAAGATTGTACAGCTGAGATGTACAACCTTTACGTAATGCGTCCATTATGTCCAGACTATACGTAATGCGATAGAATTGACTTCGTAGAGCAATCAGAACAATACGTTCTGATGCATTTTCTTTTTCATCCGTCCGCTGGCCGGCGCCTGGTCTTAGCTGCAGAACAAAGCGGCATGGCCTAACGAGACTGCAACGCCTTGCATCGGTGTTTTTGCTCCGAAAGATTGCGAACACTCAGGCTCAAAACTACAAGGGTGAAAACAGCTTTCGGTTTACCAGATATGATCGGTGACTAAAACTGATCCTTGCGAACTAAGTGATGAAAAGCTGCGAAAATTCAAACAAATTTCACTAGATCAGACCATATTACAACTTACTTTCTCAGCTAAACGAAACTCAAAGCTTAGTATTGGTCTGTGCTCGTTAACAGTTGCGACGTGGGCATATGTAGAACACAAGCCGTAACATTGACGTTTCGCTGTATGGGAAAATTGAGCCATAAGATGCTGCCAATCATAGTAGCTTTAATCAGGATAGTTTTTAGCAGGTGCCAGAAATATACAACAAAATATATTATATCAGTATTGACGTCACAGATCAGCGGTGACACGGTGCTTTTACAATAGAGCTCAGATCAGTGTTTTTCACAGATTGTTCAGCCAAGATTCACTTCATATACTAAGCAGCATAAAATACCAAATAACTAGGCATATTACTAGTCGTAAGGATCGTAGCTGGCCGCAGCATCTTGCGACGAACGTGACCAGTTCGCTACGCAGCGTTTTAAAGCGTCGTGCCATTTGAAACAGATGGGCTCGAACGCTCGCCATGCGGTGATGCGCTCGGTTCAGTGCAAGGCTGTGGGCTGCTGTTAGGTGTGTTCACGCCGTGAGAAGCTAACTGGTTGGAAGCACGTACCTAATTGTCAGCTTTTTAATGCAATAGCGTTAAAAGCCCTGCCGATTTAGGAAGATTGTTGTTTGTGGATATCTGGGTTGTAGCTCCAGAGGCAAACGGAGGAGGTTAAAGCGACACATGTTAAATATTCATCCGGGGTCTTCTGCTGCTTACAGTAGCAGCGGCTTTGATTTAAGAGACTGAACATCACTGTTGTGGCCCTCTCACATTGCCTGTTGCACCCCTGGCTTAGCGTACTGATCGGTGGACAGGCATGGGAAAAACGCTTTTTATTTTCATAATGTTGCGTATAAAACTGAATGAGGGTGGTAGAGGTGTTCAAAAATGTTGTTAGCATCTGTTTATACCAATATTGGATCATGCAAGAAAGTGTGAGTTCTGCACCGGTAACGATCACGCGAAGGTAGTGACGGTCGCCTGCGCGCTCAGCTGATTGTACGATGACGCCACAAAACCAAAGGTGATGTTGTCAGGTGCTTCTAGAACCACGTTTTCGGTAAATATAGGGCTACAGGCATGCAGTTTTGCAATATACGCAGGATTGAGGGATGGAAGGTGCGAGCAACAAAAAATGACTGAGCCTGCCTCCAAAAGGCATTCAAAACATTTTTCGCCACAGATTTGACCCACTTTCTTTTCACACTTGGGAGCCGGGGTGTACTTTCTCGACATTTGTTTCGGGGGGGGGGGGGGGGGGTAAACCCTAAAACCCTGTGGTTAGTGAAGAATGATGCTTTAAAATGATAACCAAAAAATAGGAAACCACATCCATGATTAGGAGGCACAATCCCGTCCTCATATCCGAACAGGAAACTTCATGCATACAAGCTGGTTGGGTCAAGTATGCCTTTATCTGATAATTGTATTATTTAAGTCGCAACCATCATTCAGTGCTTGATGGCTGGCAAATGATACTTGAATGCAAGTGAACTCCCGAAGCAAAAATGTTTGATGGCTATGCCGCATTCCATTAAATTTGTCTTTGTATTGTGATTTATTGCATCTAGATTTATATGAAAGTGGTCTATGAAAGATATGGCTCCAGGTGACAATTTAGACGGTTCCAAATTTCGTCGGTGACAGAAAAGGCACTTTCTCACCCTTGCAAAACTACTTCGAATATTGTTTTCACTAGTTGGTTCAGAAAAAAGTAAACGATGGTTGGCCATATGTACAGCAAATGTTGAACCCGCTTCAGTGTGCCTTCGTGTTTAATCCACAAGGTTACTCACCACCTATTTCAAACATCGAACAATTCGGTAACCCTGCCTGGTATCGGCACAGCGAATGAAAAAATAAACAATGTAAAATGGACAGCGCCGGCAGTACGCTTGATGCGGTCATTTCGTGCCCATTTCACTCACCTAACTGACTTTTATGGCATTTTCTAGAAGCTCTGGCTCCTTTGTTTCAAATAAAACCCAAAACTTTAAGGAAATTTCCCCTCAAAATAAAACCAACCAATCCAGTAAACATTTTTTATGGGTGGGGCTATTGTACTAATAACCCTCCCAACGGACCCATCAAACGGACCCATCCAAGCGACCTTGACGTCACCAGTTGACACCAACAACTAGGGAGGGAACTTTCAATGCTTCCTAATGTTGTGTAAAACATGACGTTTGTCATTCAGTCGCCGCCTGCGAGTATTGCAAGTGAAATAATGCAATTGCACGACCCGTACGTTGCCAGTGTCCAGCAGTTGTCATTCTTATTTAGTTCATTTATTCGCTGAGGCGAAAGAAATGAAACACCGTGACGATCGAATATATTACTCGAGCTTCTTGCATTGAGGAACGTTAGAGAAACCACACGTGTTGAGCGAATAATAATTTGCAAAGGATGCAATGAAGGGACTCATGCAATGCAGCTTCGTAAAGCGAAGCCTGCTGCTGCAGTAAAGCAGCCCACCCAGTGCTTCGCGGAGTGTGGATATTTGAGCCCCTGGAAGGCCTGGCAGCGCAGGAGCATTGGAGCAGTGTTGACAAGTGGCAGCGACGCTAATTAGGGAAATATGGCATTTGTAGTAGCAACAATCACGGCTTCCTTCATGCTTTTGGAATGTTTTTTGGAAAGCTTTGGAACAGCTTTTAAAAAAGCTGTTTCAAACAGCTTCTTTTAACAAAGATAAAACCAAATAAAAAGCAACAAACGATTCTTTTTTAAAAAGGTGTTCAGCTTTGATTGGAGTTTTAAAGTGGAATAGGCTTTTTAAAGACCTTTTGGTGCAGTTCACAGCCCTGCCCTTTTTCGGACCTAAGCCACTCTAGCTTTTAAACTGCAAAGCCGCAAAAATGGGAAGAGCATTTCGGGGAAAGTATTGTAGTGTCATCATGGCATCATCATATAGTCATTCAAATTCTGCCATTTCATAAGTCATGCAGCGATTAAGGCCAGAAAAAGTATTATGGTCGAGTCTTTCATAACTGGCGTTCGTTAGCGCGATCTCAAGATATAACGTCCGCCAAAATTGGCTCCCATTCCATGTTGTGCAAGGTACGAAGAGGTAATTAAACAATGACGTGTTAAGGAGCATATTTACAAAACAGAGAAACTGTGGTGTCTGTAGCAGTCTCTTCTACTTAGAAGTATGCCAATAGGTATAAGTGGGCTTATTTCATCATATTTGATGCTTTTTCAACACCTTCAAACAGAAACGTTCCCTTTAAGACCTAAGCGAATCGAGTTTCTGAGCTACACACCCACGAATATGTGCAGATTATTTTGGGGAGACTATTTCAAGACCACTCATGCATCTATGGCGTCATCATAACCTTGGTCCAATTCTGTCATTCCGTCAGCCTTGCGGCAAGCAAATCATCAACATGGTTGATGGCGTAATGACAGAGTGATAAGCAACTTGGTCTCCCACGTGAGTGTCCGGGGGCTCATGCTGATAGGAGGACGACGCACGTCGCGTTCCTTTCATAAAGCGAAGATAAAACCGTACCTTGGCAAACCGTCGCTGCAGGTGCAAACATTAGCTCAGCCACACATCGCTTGCAACGAACCACGAGCACACTAATTAGGGATCCCTACGGATGGCTCAGGTTGCAGATGGAATGGGGTTTAACAGGGCTTGAAACTCACCTCCTTTGACTCGACAATTGAGCTCCAGCCTGTCTCCCTCGCTGAAAGTACCCGCCACTGTGTCCAGTATTCGGCCTTGAGGGTCGACTATTCTCACGTGTTCTGGAGCGACTGGGGTAAAAAAGAGCGGCCAGTTAGTTATCAATGACAGGCTGCTGATACACTATTCATATTGCTACATGAAAGTGTCGGACCTCCAATCTGGCTGTTCTATCCACACACCCTCGCTGCAAAGGGCGAGACCGGTTCTCTTTCTGGCTCGCACCGTGTCGCTGTCCATGTAGATACACATGATTGCAGTAGCCGACAAAAAAGAAAACCACACAAATGTTCGACTCCCCGCATATTTCACTGTCTGGCAGCGCCTCAGCCGATGCGGTTTTGTTGTATGTCCATAGGGCCAGATGTTACGCAAACCAATCCATAAGTATTCCTTGATTCTGAATGTCATATTCAACTAGTCCTTGGCTGCCTTGGCGTAGAAACGAGGTTGCATAGCCTGGCAAAAGGAACGCGGTTTTCGTTAGCACATTCATGCGCCTTGTGTTTTTCATAGTGATAAAGATTGGACCAGCGATAGGTAACAGCATCCCGCACGGACAATGAATTGTGTTCAATGCAAAAGTAAAAACCTTAAGCATTAATATTAACGGGCTACGATCCATTGATATTTTCCGTCCTCACATGAGTATCTGTAAAAAGGTTAGCGTATACTGCCACCGGGATTTGATGCCGCAGCCAGCTGCTGGGGCTATATGGCGTTGCCGGTCTCTCGCCCTGTCAGAAAGGGCGGGGCCATAGGAAATCGAGCCCCGTGCTTCTACAATGAGCCATTCTCCTGGTTTCCCAGACGCTTGAACTCAGGAGCCCCTCCGCTCCTCCCCCCTCCCCCCTCTCAGGATCCTGGCTCTCACCACCCGATCTGAAATCCCAGGTCCACGGCAGAATTTTGTGGCGGAAGTTTAACGTGTTGGAATGCTCTGCACGATTCGTCCAGCCCTCTGACACCACCTGACCTTTCGTGTACCCGCTGCCCCCGACCGTAGTACATTCCAGTCAAAGACAGGTGGCGAGCGCCTATGTGACTCGAATCCACCCCTCCGCGGGTGGGTGCGCCCCGGGGCAAACGCTGTAATCTACTGAGCTACCGAAACGGCCAAAGTTGGGACATCATATTCATTCGAGTATTCACATTGCCCAAAAGCATAAAAGGACATGTGAATGTCACCACATCTCTTTTCCGTACACTTGAAAGTTACGCGACGGAGCAGAGTTCAGAGGACTTTGCACCGTGAGATGGAGCAACGCGCGGACCGCAACATTCTCGACGAGTCCGGACACAGGACCCTCTCGGGGGTCGAGGGTCACTGCGGCTTCCTCTCCAATGATCGCACATTTGCTGGTGTGTGATCATGTCGCCCGTTTTTTATGCGAACGACAATCCGCAGTAATCCTGCAATTCCCCAACTAGCCGGTGGGCACCCTCACCTATGACGGTTAGGTTGACCAGGGCGTTACGAGTGCGCGAGTGCTGGAAGTCCACCCGGCACTTGTACAGGCCCTGATCTTGGCGGCTAATGTGGCGCAGCGTCAGCACGGCGGGACGTCGACCTGGCACGAAGTCCACGCGCGACCCGAACACCGAAGTGTTGTGCCACTTCCTCTTCTCCTCCAGCCGGTTCCGTAAATCATAGCTGGGAACAGACGAGTAGGGGCGCTGAGTCAACGTTGGGACCTATGGGTAGACCCGCAACCAACAGGCTGAACGTATGAGGCATCATTAAAGGCATAATTGTAAGGCACAATGATCATTACATATGGATAAAGTGCACACAATGTATAATTCAAGGCATAATTGTCTCTACTTCTTGTTTGTAAGCATCATGGCCTAAGTAACTGCTCATATTTTATATACGGTATGATGCAAATATGATTAACTCAGTTTTATGGACAGGTTGAGACAGATTTTGTGTACCTGACTGAAAAATTATTCAGACCATCGTCTTCGTCTGATGTTAGCTTGTACCCAACGTCTCAGCCAGTGATCTATTCGGTCGTTGTTATGTGTTACGGAGCCCTGAGAAGGACTTAATGGTGCTTAGTCACAGACACATTCGCGTCATAAGTCGAATTCTCTGCTTTTGAATTCCGGGGTTTCGAACCAGGGTCTTCTTGATTCCGAGTCGTGTTCTCTCAAGATGAGCACTTCTCCTTCTCCTAAATGAGCCAACTGGGAGGACAGTTCTCTGGTCTTCGTTTCAGCGCCACACCAGACCTCACAGTCTTACTCCGGATAGTTGCCTTTCTATGCTCTCCCAGTCTAACTGACAGAGGGTGATTGTCTCTTCCTTTTGGGACCTGTCACGGCTACATGGCATGTTACATATGTAGCTTTTTGTGTGGTGTTTATGTGCCAGTGGTCTAACTTTGGAAAGTTCTGTTCGCATCGTTGAGCTGCTTCTAAAGACTACCCTGGTGCATCGTCTACGGATTATTCTGATATTTTCTGACAAGCCCACGCTGTACCGGTAATGTTGTCGTCGGCGATGGGATTTCCTGCGGTAGCCCTGCTTTTCGAACATGTTCTTTGGGATTCCCGTCTTTGGGCTTCCGGTCTACAGTCATGAAAGACATTCACAGAAGTCTTCTGCATCGCGGAAATGTCATTAGCGACGATGGTGCAACTACTAGGAAGGAAGTTAACCACCCAACCGAGACGTTTCGCAAAAACGGATGCCCGAGAGGCTTCATAGACAGGAAGCCAAAAGAGCATGCTCGACAAGCAGGGCAGCCAAAAGAAAAACAATAGCGACGATATCATTATCAAACCGCAAGCGTCCGCCAGGACAGATCAGAACAATCTGTGGACGCTGCAGCATCAGGGCAGTCATTAGAAGAAGCTCAACGCTGCGGAGAGAGCCTACCAAGGTCGGACCACCGACATCTAAAGCAGCACACAATGAACTGCATGTACAACATCCCGTGCAGCTGCGGCAGGTCCTAAAAAGAACAGATAACTCGCCCTCTGACGGTCAGACTGGAGGAGCTCAGAAAAGGTAAGTCGCCCTCTGACGGTCAGACTGGAGGAGCTCAGAAAAGGTAACTCGCCCTCTGACGGTCAGACTGGAGGAGCTCAGAAAAGGTAAGTCGCCCTCTGACGGTCAGACTGGAGGAGCTCAGAAAAGGTAAGTCGCCCTCTGACGGTCAGACTGGAGGAGCTCAGAAAAGGTAAGTCGCCCTCTGACGGTCAGACTGGAGGAGCTCAGAAAAGGTAAGTCGCCCTCTGACGGTCAGACTGGAGGAGCTCAGAAAAGGTAAGTCGCCCTCTGACGGTCAGACTGGAGGAGCTCAGAAAAGGTAAGTCGCCCTCTGACGGTCAGACTGGAGGAGCTCAGAAAAGGTAAGTCGCCCTCTGACGGTCAGACTGGAGGAGCTCAGAAAAGGTAAGTCGCCCTCTGACGGTCAGACTGGAGGAGCTCAGAAAAGGTAAGTCGCCCTCTGACGGTCAGACTGGAGGAGCTCAGAAAAGGTAAGTCGCCCTCTGACGGTCAGACTGGAGGAGCTCAGAAAAGGTAAGTCGCCCTCTGACGGTCAGACTGGAGGAGCACAGAAAAGAAGCCATCCGGGGCGAGATTCTGAAGTCTGATGTTGCAGAACATGCGTGGTTAGATGGCGATCACCAACCAGCACTGATGCAACCGCCTCGACAGAGAGCAACACTGGAAAGTCAGAAAGATCAAGGAGGCAGTCACGGAGCATTGGCTGGTAATCCCATCAGTAAGCCAAGTGAAAACTTCATCCGACCATGGCACCCGATTCTGCGGAAAGGTCACCAAATATCTAGGAGATAAATAGTACGAAGTTCTGACACAGAAAGATTACTTTTCCCGTTCGGATCAGTTGGTGAGCGTTTGATCCATCATGGAGGAGACAAACAACGGTGACAAAAGCGAGTGCAATATAACTCGCACCCAGGAATCAGAAAATGTCCGCATTGAGCGGAACCACTTGAATCAATGTTGCCATGTGTCACACATCTACTCTCGCTCTGATTTGATCTTTTTATTACGCGGACTAATAGAAATGTCGACGCGACTCTCCACACCGTTTACAAATAGAGCGGTATAGTCTCACAAGAAAAAAGCAGCGGGTTCGTCTCAAGGAGATCTCATGATCGGCGATAATTTCTATTGAGCACACTGTGATGCCGGGCTCCACAGCAGTGCCGGCCCGCCGCGCGCAATCGAAGGATTCGTCGGCTGCCGCACGCCGGCCGCGCCGCCTGTAGGTCTCCGAGCGGTGTTCCTAAATAAAGTGGTGTCAAAAGGCGCACACTAAATAACCCAAAGGCTCCTGCTATGTTGAACACAAACATACGACACACCGAAGAAATACCACCAGAAAAACCTTATGGGAGCGGGCTGCCCCCCCCCCCCCGCCCCTTATCCAAGCGATGGGTGACCATCATTGTTATTCTATTTTATTTATCAGCGTAGTTTCTGGTCTGTTCATCAGTAATTGAATGCATGCATTCGAGAAAAAGCTCGGTACGTTTTGTTCATGGTCTCAGACAACGCCCTTCCAGGCCATCATGCAGTCATTGTGATAAATCATGGGCCCTTTTCTCCGCCTAAACTTTTATCAGTAAAGTACGACAGTGCTGCTTACAGCCCTGACCAGGTTTGTATGCTTGACATTCAGTAAATATAAAGTGCTTATCATGTGCTTCCGGTACCAAAGGGGCAGTTTCCAGCCCTATGTCCAGTGATAAATAGCGCTGCACATTCACTGCAGCGGGTTTGTTGTTTGATTGCCTACCTTGTCGGTAGTTTTTTTCTGTAATGAGCAATGATGTTCATTCTCCTGATATGCCTTTTGACAGTGCGACTTTCCGCGAGCCAGAGTCCTGATGAAATCGCACGAAATTTTGTAATGGCATTGTTAGTAGTGTCTGTAACGGCGGGACATGACATTCGTGATGCGTATGAACTTAACAGGGTTCCACTAACAGAAACGGACGAACCAATCCCAATGAATCGCTGGTAGCTGTGCGTGTGCTGCTGTCGCCCGGCGGCCGGGACAGCCAGCGACACCATCACCCCGCACATTGACGCCACAGGGCCGCACAGCTGGCCTCCGTATCTTCGAGACGCCATGTGCGCCGTTCAGTGCAGGTGGTCTGTGGATCCCCGCACGCGGAGTGTCGTGCGCCGACGTCGGGGATCACCGAACAACGTGACATGCGCGCGATGGCCGCATTAGTGCTCATTAGCTATGCCGCCAAGGTAAGTCTGCTGGCAGTCAGTCATGTACACGTCCCTAAGAATGCGCTGCCTGCGTGATGGCGAAGCTTTGGCGATGATGATTACAGATGATGTTTAAGTCCTCTATCTCGCTAGCTACCGCTTCAAGGGAACGCTTCAAACCAATGCAGGCTGGTTCGACGCAAAGCGTATGAAAATCACGAAACACGAGACATGCTTTACGAGACATAATGCGTTCTATCAATTCGCACATTGTGCACAATAACGTCAGGTCAGAGTAAAAGAAAACGCTTCTCCGCCAAGTGTCACTCTATGACCAACTCCGAACATCGGCCACTAGTGTTGCATGATCTAAGCTGCTTGTTATGTTTAGGATTCGTTTATCTGATTCCAATGGCTTCTAGTGCTAGTACACGATTTCAGGATTCCTCTTTTCTTAATTAGGTCAGCGCAAACAAATTGCTGATGATGAGTTTCCCGCATCTGCTACTGGGGCGTCCTCTCCAGCAGGTGCATAGTAATGCGCCATCACGGAGATGTCACCGTCCAAAAAATGACGAATTTTGGAACCGACAGCCTCCGAGCGGACATTTTGGTTCACGGGCTTACACACTGGTGCAGCAAGTCGGATTTGGCCCGCTATCACGGTGTATGATTACGCGGCTGCTAGGCGTCCTGCTGTTGCAGCAGAAAGTTGTATTTCGGTAATTTCGTCGGTCGGTGTGGTGCTTCTGAGCATGTCCCATTGAAATGTGTTCGACCTTGTATGAATTTTGACCTTTGGACATTAGGGTTCTATGGAACGAACAACAGTGGGCTGTAGAGCTAAAGAATAAACTGCAGTGAGTTGTACAGAATGGAATAAACAAGTGAGTTGAGTTAAGGACTTCGTAAGTTCGTTTTTTTGCGATCCAGGGCTAACATGATATCTTAATATACAGTGCAATACCCGACTCCCAGCATTATATTTGCATTTCAAACCGTGCATTTCAAGATTCACCAGGAGAACAGGGGAATGTGCTGAGCTGTGCATACTGTGCCGTTGGAAGTGGCGTTGATTACTGAAAAGTTGCTTGCGCCGTGTTCCAGTTACTGGTGCATGCTGAATCTCGCTCACGCTTTCTCTTAGGACTTCCATCCACAGCTAGGAAGTCACAAGGTTTGATGAGCAAATGTTTGACGGACCAGAAAACCAATTGGCAGAAGAAAATCAAGATTACGAGTGGTGAATAAGCTGACTAATGGAACAACGTTAAAAAGCTCTTTGAACTAGCAAATATCATCTGCCTGTGGAATAATTGAGGAACTCCTGCCTTTTCGGTCGCAATCGGACACGCCTGATCTAGTTACGTGGCAGTGTAATTAAGTTCTGACCTAGTTGGCATTCGTTCAGTCTTCTTTCAGTCTGTGAGAACGTTACACAAAAGAACATTTTCCATTTCTAGTCAAAACATATATGTCTATTAAGAAATAAAATCGTCTTTATGCAATTAGGCAAACGAAACACATGTTGCCGTCCTTACAAGCGTTATAATTCACCTCGCCACACTAGCATCTTCACCAACTGTAAGCCTGCATAATGGGAATGAGCTCAACCGCATTAAGCCTTGCACTCCAACAAACTATGTTGAGGACCATACACTACGGCGTAAACACGGTACCAAACTTGACAACTGCTGAACCTACAAGCACACTGCTTACCTTGGACCTCGAAGCTCTCCAGGATTAACATCCACCAACACCACGTCACAGAGCGCTGTTACTAACATCCACCAACACCACGTCACAGAGCGCTGTTACTAACATCCACCGACACCACGTCACAGAGCGCTGTTACTAACATCCACCGACACCACGTCACAGAGCGCTGTTACTAACATCCACCGACACCACGTCACAGAGCGCTGTTACTAACATCCACCAACACCACGTCACAGAGCGCTGTTACTAACATCCACCAACACCACGTCACAGAGCGCTGTTACTAACATCCACCGACACCACGTCACAGAGCGCTGTTACTAACATCCACCGACACCACGTCACAGAGCGCTGTTACTAACATCCACCAACACCACGTCACAGAGCGCTGTTACTAACATCCACCAACACCACGTCACAGAGCGCTGTTACCAACATCCACCAACACCACGTCACAGAGCGCTGTTACTAACATCCACCAACACCACGTCAAAGAGCGCTGTTACTAGCATCCAACAACACCACGTCACAGAGCGCTGTTACTAACATCCGCCAACACCATGTAACAGAGCGCTGCTACTAACATCCGCCGACACCACGTCACAGAGCGCTGTTACTAACATCCACCAACACCACGTACCAGAGCGCTATAACTGGCATCCACAGACACCTCGTAACAGAGCGCTATTTCTAGCATCCACAGGCACCTCGTAACAGAGCGCTGTTCTGACAATCATTTGCACAGTGCTGGGCCACTTGAGGTGCTCTGGGTCCGCGGGCCGAGGTGAGACCCGGCGACTTTTGGAGGCGTCGTCGCCACGACCCGCTCGTGGACTCAGAGTTTCATTAGCTGATGGGACCAGGTCAGGGACGGTCGTCATGGGATGGCGTGTCGTGGGATGACCGCGCTGCGCACCACGCGAGGCACGTCCCAACGACGCGTTTGCCGGCTGGTGGTCGCCTGGTCGTCGCGCGTGGTGGTGCTGGTGAGGGGCGGGGGTACGAGCGTGCGACGCTAGGCATGGCCGCGCACGCGATGACTGCGGCGCCCGGTATGACCAGCTGTGGGGTAAGAGCATACATCCTACTGCGGATGCGGTTATGCCATGTCCTTTCGCACCGACTGTAGCTTTGCTAACCAACATTTTGATTGATTTAATTTAATTGCTCCCGGGATTTGTCCGAGGCGTTTATGCTATGGCCTTCAACATGGCATCCAAAATAGCGTCGTTTGCACAAGATAGTGGATCATATGATATTTCACAGCTGAAGTGACCGTCTATTCTGTAACTTCACAGCCACCGATGAGCAATTTGGGCGCCACCAAGGGCTTGACAGCAAGACGGCATCCGCTGGGGACGCCAGACATCGTTTCAGGCCTGCGTTCTCAGATCATAACTCAGTCGGTTGGGAGCGACATCGCCTTGGTAACGAGTCAAGTTTCGCACATCGACGCCGAAAGCACCGTCCAGCTGAAATGAGATACGACGCTCGAGTGACTCGTGTCGGTGGACCACTATTGATGGACGCCGGGCGCACGTTCAACGCAGAAATCGAGCCAGCCATAGACAACGGCGATAACATCATGGCGACGTCTCTGACTGTCGGTTACTTGTAGACGCTTGCACGAGTAGGATTTTGTAGTCAATCTGTCCGCTACTTTAATCGCCGCCACCCATTACCCGCTCCCAATTAATGGTACTCGCGTGCTACATGTTCACCTCTAACATGTAGTAGGTAAATAGATAAGCTAACATGATAGACATCTTTTCTGTTGCTTCCGGTGAGATACATCACGGACGGGGTGTTACGAGCCCTCCCATTAATAATAATTGAAAGCGGAGGGTTCAACATGCAGTTAGGAAAACAAGCCATCATCAGTCGTGTTACTGCACAGTGTAGAAGCTACATTTAGGACGCTAGCACAGCCACGGCCACTTCCATCTTATCCATCCATTAAACGCCAAGACCAGCCAGCATGAACCGCATCACGGCCGCTGGTCAGCTTCGGTATCAGCAGCCACTGGGCCCAAAGCGCACGCCGGGGAGCGCCGCGGTCGCCAGCTGTCGTCCGCGTGACGCGTGAGCGCCGCGGCGGCTCGCCGCACCTGTCCAGCTCGCTGTTTGCCTGGCCGGCCGCACTCCTGTTGACCTGATTAAGCTGCTGCCGCGGCCCCGGCGGGCCCGCCGGCACGCCCAATGGCCCGCTAACGACGACAGCGCGTGAGGTGGGCGCTGAAGGCGTCCATTCATCTGACGTCGCCGGCCGGCGAGAGGAGCGCCTATTACCGGCTCCAGGCCGGGGCAGGTCACTGTCAGAGGGAGGCTATTACCGGCTCCAGGCCGGGGCAGGTCACTTCACTGTCAGAGGGAGGCTGTTACCGGCTCCAGGCCGGGGCAGGTCACTGTCAGAGGGAGGCTGTTACCGGCTCCAGGCCGGGGCGGGTCACCGTCGGAGGGAGGCTGTTACCGGCTCCAGGCCGGGGCGGGTCACGTCGGAGGGAGGCTGTTACCGGCTCCAGCCGGGGCGGGTCACTGTCAGGGGGAGGATGTTACCGGCTCCAGGCCGGGGGGTCACCGTCGGAGGGAGGCTGTTACCGGCTCCAGACCGGGGCGGGTCACTGTCAGGGGGAGGATGTTACCGGCTCCAGCCGGGGCAGGTCACCGTCGGAGGGAGGCTGTTACCGGCTCCAGCCGGGGCAGGTCACCGTCGGAGGGAGGCTGTTACCGGCTCCAGACCGGGGCGGGTCACTGTCAGGGAGGATGTTACCGGCTCCAGGCCGGGGCAGGTCACCGTCGGAGGGAGGCTGTTACCGGCTCCAGACCGAGGCGGGTCACCGTCGGAGGGAGGCTGTTACCGGCTCCAGGCCGGGGCAGGTCACCGTCGGAGGGAGGCTGTTACCGGCTCCAGACCGAGGCGGATCACCGTCGGAGGGAGGCTGTTACCGGCTCCAGGCCGGGACAGGTCATTGTCAGAGGGAGTGTGACATGAGCTCCAGCCTCAGATATCGTATCTTCGACGTCCGGTTACACACGTCCATGTTCGCATGCTGATCCTCGCAGGATGGCTTTAACCTGCATCTTCCACGTATCACTCTGAACGTTTGACAGCGAATACAAACCAGTAGCGGGCAGTAAAACGATAAACGTAAACATAAAACTAAGTAACAGCTGAAGCTGGAGACTGGATGTGCCATTGGTGTTTCACGACCTACTCATGTGCTGAGGCTATATTGTGTCCCCCGCCTCTCACCCCGGCAGGAAGCGCGGGCGCCACAGGGCATCAAGCCTCGCACATCAAGAGGGGCAGATGAGCAGCTTAACGTCTATACAAGCGGTACCTCGACTGGATACTATATACCTCTGGGGTTTTCCCACCCCTGAGGTAATAAGCTCTCAAGGGGGAGGGGAAGAATGCTCCCAAGGCATTTACAGTTACTTGCTGCCTGATCTACGGTGGGAAGTCCCTACATTACATTTCTTGGGAGCTTTCCTGCCTTTGATCATGCAGTCAGTAATTGTGAATGCTCTGGCAGCATTGCCTCCCCCGCGAGACACATCATCCATTCATTACCGGAGGTGGGCTGCCGTCATGCCTCAGCACAATTGGATATCCAATGACTCATTGGCGGGCGCTGCGAAAACAGCGGCACGCTCAGCAGTCACGCTGCCGAGCGTCTTAGTACAGCGTGGACTGGAACCATATTATCCCAGGTCTTGTGGTAATGACAGCATTTAGTCAAGCGCGCAGTCAAAGCCATGGAGCTTTAGCGGCGCCCTTAAAGGAAGAGTAGGATGAGAGATGCCGGGCAAGTGCAACCTTGATGTCAGAGGCCAAACATGGTTTACTTGGGGGTCTTCTCAGTTGAATGCTCAGCTGAAATTTTGTGGTGCGTTCATTGTTATTCTGAGGTATCCTGATCTGTCGCTGGCTCATTCTGGAATAATGGGTAGGTGACGATTCCAGATATCTGATTTGTTTTGGCACATTTTGCATTTCAACATTTTGCTGGTGCACCTTGCGTTCCAAATATGAACACACTGCATGCTTTGATTCAGTCTCAGCAGAATTGATTCAATTCTGGCTTAAAACAAAAAGGGGCTGGCTCCGACTACGACACCGACAACTCAGCTCGACTTCGATCCTATCCGTTCCCACGGAGTTAGAGTTTGAACTTATGTTGAGATTCCAGTTCACGGACATGTGGATGAATTTTGAAATCCTTGTTGCTTAAATTGATTCCAGTGAGAATGGTCTAAAAAATGGCCTTTTACATGAAAGCAGCACGGGAAAGTTTATTTCGACAGCTATGCATCGCTTCTTCTGCGTGAAATGTCAGGTGGCGTCAGAGGACAGGACGGACCTTGCGAGCATTGCGGCGCATTAAACTTTCGCCATCAAATCATGTCGTTGGCTCAAATAACTAATGCAGTTGATTCGAAAACTAATGAGCACTGCTCAGCGTGTGGTCTGATTCCAGAAATCCAGTAATTTGGATTAAATCTTTCTAAAAAGAAAATGCAGTTACTCATGATTGGAGTTTTGTGGGTGCACTTTTATGCTGTACAGTTATGAATATGCTCCGTTGCTTAAATTTCTTTAGGAGTCACCTCAACGAGGACTTGACTGACTCGACTCCGAAGCAATGAATGACAGGGGATTTCAAAGGTATCGATGCCACGCCGACTGAATGCACATTTGGCGGATTCCGGGGTCGATTCCAACTCCGCCCCCCGGCAAGCACGAGGCTGGCGATGGGCAACGCTGGTCTGAGATTTGTTCTTGAAAACTTTTTAATTGCAAGAATCATTGCGTTGCATTTTAAATTATGTAGCGTTGTGATATTGCTGCTCCCTCTGTCCAATTTACAGCATTTTCCCATGAAAATGCTATAACTTATGACCCATTTGTAAAGGTCATGTCAGAGTCAGGTTTATCATCACCTCGACAGCACAGTTCATTTGCTGGCATCTGGGCCATGCTATTGGTTTGTCTTGTAGCTATCATCAAGTTCAACGTCAGTTATGTGTTGTTCTGTCTGAGAATGGAGGGTAGGGTCATCATAGGTCAAGTTTGGTTGAACCTGCCCAGGTGAGCTTTTATGCGACAATAAAGGTGCATGCGAATGCAAGAATATGTCGTGACTCACGCCTCAACATGATGTTGGCAAACTTCATGCGACCCATCGTAGATAATTCATTGGGCAAAGGTTACGATGGCTCAGAAAAAATTCAACGCAAGTGAGTGTCGATCATCATGGTTCACACCTTGATTAACGCAAAGTATGCTGTATCGGTGATGCATTATTTTTTAACTAATGTTGCTTGCGGGTACTTACCTTCAGGGGTCATTGAGCTTTCATAGACCAATCAAGGTTGGTTGAGTTGTCAGTGACTGTATGCGGCATCTGAGCTGACCCGTCAATACCTGTGACTGCAGTTGCAAAATGTATAGAGTTCAGCTTCAGTGCCCATGCTCATGTTTGCAAGTCATGGCGTAACGCTGCATTACGGCTACTAGTGCAACACACTTCATGACTCTGTGGCCTCCTTTGACTTGACACAACTTCTTCACCTAGTTTCCGGACATTGGTCATCAGAAACAGTTCGTCTTATTAGGCCTAATGTGTATAGTGCAGCTGAATATGGTGGGTACCATGTGGGAGATAGAAGAACTATTTTGTGTCATAAGGAAGCAGCATGATACCTGTCGACGACCATATGCCTGTCATAGCTGTCATAACCTACCAGCGATCATATGCATGAACGAAATCATTGCTAAGTGAGATGGCGTTAAATAAAACTTAAGAACGTCTCACCGATGATCACAGCACAAATTCCTAAACTTTACAGCAACACAAAGCGTGTGTCACCTCCATGATCTAGCTCGACCTCATAGGTCACATATTGACCCAGAGAAAAGAGCACAGTTGAACAGATTAGACGGTGATTAATTTATCGAGCTTTCCCCGTTTTTTCTGTATTGTTAAGAACGACACTGGGACTATGTATTGCGCACTAGTGAACATTTCAGATGTTGCGACTATTCCATGACTTGCAATGTCATTCATTCACCCATATCCCAAAAACAAGACAATAGCAGAACCAAAAGACAGCGAGGAACGCGCTAATGGCTAAGGAATTCTCTTGTGTTACTTAGCTTGAAAATCATGTCGGGAGGAAACATTTTGTCTCATTTACAGCACAGTCCGTATGAGACTGTTATCATGACCTGAATGTTTTTTACTGACCTGATACCAAAAAAGAACATGGTGTATAACTCAGACGCTGGGCAGTATGCTCCTGCGTTCCACGATATTATATTTTTCTTACTTCAAAAGTGGGTTGGAGAGCCTCCTCCCCCTTCCCCGTCGTCTGGCGAGGGCTTTTGGCCCTATTTATGGCCCTATTGAGCGAGGATAATCAAGCAAATTGCCTTGGCTGCATGTTCAGGTTCCTTATGTTTGCATGGTACGTCGATATGTAACGATGTTGTGGGTCTACTTCCACTGCAAAGGGGAAAACACTTCGGATGGATTTATGGTGCGCACATCCATTGACAACCGTCACACATTTCGATCAACGATCGAAATGTGTGACGACAATGATCTCACTCGCCTCCTTTTAATAAGGAAGGCGAATGACCAATGCAACCGAAGAGCAAACTTCCAAAGTTGGGAGCAGTGTTGCAGATAATTTTGTTTACATTTCCTCCTCCACTTCTTAGTAATTCGCACACGTTTGTTGTAATCACAACTACGAACACATCAGCAATGGATGTCACATTTGTACCGACTGAATGGACCCTAAGCCCGGAATTTCAACGATGCATAGACTAATAAATAGCCTTAACGCCTCCTAGGTGTTTCATAACTTCAACTAAATAGGATTTGAACAGCACGATTGGACAGCTGGAAGTAGTTTTGAGTCTGGGCTAGAAGGGCAGAGTCAGCGAAATTACCTAATCATTGATTAAATTGCCTTTAGCTGACACACAGATCACAGTAAATCGGCGACAATGCCTTCTACCACGCACGACGTACGCCAGGGCGCCATGCATGTTTTCTTGGCACACAAAGGGGTAGAGGGCCAGACTGTTCGTAACTGGGTCCACAGCGTGGCGGCGGCGAGCGGCGAAGCGTTGGAAAACCACACCGTTGTGCTATCGCATTCGTTCGAGCACGATTGCCGCAGGCTATTGACCGCCGCGTCCCATCTGGACCATCAACGCCATTTTGTGGTGCGACCAATTCCGGCCTCTTCCCCCTATAGGCACATATTGCACCTTACCAATCACTGCGTTTGGCGGGGTTTTATAGCCCGGGATGATACCAATACCTGGCCCTTCCCACATACGTAGAGTGATCTGATCAATATGAACAGGGGCGTTGTCACCGCGTGTGGTAGGGGAGAGGGAGGGGGGGGGGGGGCCGTGCCACGAACTAATTTAACATCACATTATGCCCATGGCGCTGAATGGAAGGAATGAGCCCACCACATCCCTCGACATCAGCCCATGGTAGTCTTCTTATCATTGCCTTTACCGAGCAGTCCTCATGGAGCAAAAGGCGGTGGCATGCTTTCAGGTAATCTTTGTCCATGCGATCCTCGCCACAAATGTTCCAGCTCTAGCTAATGCATTCTGCCTTCTCACCTGTACACCGGTGTGTCTGAGTGTGCCGTGTACCAGAGGACGATAAGGGTAACGTCGCCTGCAGGTGCGCTCATGTCACAGGGCAGGCCAACCTCACGGCCCGCCAGGCCGACCACCGTTGTCACAGAAGCTGGGGACAGAACACGTCAGCGTTGTCACGCAGCCCATCACACCGGCTTCATCTGTCACAGAAGCTGGGGATGGAACAAAACCATCACTGTCATGCTGAGACAACCAGACCGACAGACCAGTCTAACCCGACGCCGTCATCGTGAGCCGAATGGAAAAAAATGAAGCGATTTATCTTAGCACTCGCCCTACTGGCGTTTTGTACTTTCGCCACACGAGGAGCCTCTGAGGGCCTCCCTAAGATCTCGAATGTTCAGTAAGCCCAAGCCAAGTAGAAGCGAAACGGGAAAGTTCTCGTCCAATTGTATCAGACACGCTTGACTGGGGAATGCTGAATGTGAGCTTTGACGAGTTAAATTAGGTCATTGGGGTCCAATCAGGACCTTTTTTTAACACCCGCCTTGTTATCTCATGAACCAAGCATGCTTCGAACATATAGAAAACAGTGTTCAAAAGCTTTCCAAAACGTCATCAACTGGGCACTAGCAGACATTCACAGGTGTTACGTGTGATTTATCATGCTAGATAAGGCATGTGAAAAATATTTTTACATTGGCCTGTCCCTGCTGTGTTAAAGACTACAACTGGCAATGCGGAGTTATGAAGGCCTTACAAAACTGTAACATAATAATCTGGAGGGTTAAACACGGGCTCGGGTGGCTGGCTAAATACCATTCACTCGGGTAGGAGGGCGGTCAAGTTTGGCCCACTGAGATCTCGACAAATAAGAAAGCTAGAAACATCGAATTTACAGCGTGTCTTGACCTATACGCGAACCCACTTAAGTCAAAGTTTGAGCTTCCTAAGCCATGACCTTCAGGTTAAATAAGGTCAAACAAGATAACATTCCAGATTGGTCTCTTAAGTGCCCCAAGAACCTAGGCAACTGTTTCTAAGCAAAAGCACAAGCCCATTTGAGGTCAGTGACTTTCCTTGACCTTTTGAAGGTCATGGTCACCAAAATCATACAAGACTTCTCTGAGTTTTGCATTTGAATAGGCGACAAAGATTACACCAGGCAGCATGTTCCTAAAACAAAACGTCTGCCCGGGTCATCTTAGGTCAATGACCTGTTCTGACCTCTAAGAAGTCAATGGAAGATGCATAGTGCGATTCTGTCAATAAATTCGAAATGAGCACTACAACCTATCCCATACAGCAGGCCCAGAGAATAAAGCATGTTGGTTTTGGCTCTAGGTCTGACCCTCATACCTAACCTTAGGTCAACGTAATTTGCTCATTCAATATTTGTGGTACATAAGAAAGCACCTCAGAAATGTATGGCTTCGTCAAACACTCTGTTATTGTATCAGATTGGACGGTTCCCTAGATAGTGCCTACGCTGAAAACATGGTCTGACTTTGGCCTGCCATAGGCCAGCGATCTTACAAGGTACAGCTAATTTTTTCAAGTCAAGCGATCTGCTATTAAATTGTCTACAGCTATGCAAAATTTGGCGCGACTGCGCCGGGCCGTTCGGAAACCATTCTGGAAAATCCTTCGGGGGGGGAGGTCAACGTAACCCCCCACCCGAGCGCGTGTTAAGAAGCATAACTTTCAAAAAGATCACATCTAACTATAAACGTTAAATTTTGGCCATGCTTTAACTTGGATGACATAGCCTTGAGAAAAACACCCAAAACGGTATCACTGCAATTCAGAGGCGTACATTTAAGAAACTGCGTCTAGAAAGCCAAGTTGGAATGTGTGGCATGCGACAATGAAAGTTTTTTCAACTTTTCCGGAGAGTGTCATTGACATGGTTTCCAGAAAGGGTCCATAAACAATGAGTCTCGAAGCTAAGCTACGTTAGTCTACCGGATTTTGTCACGATAATAACATCGTAGCCGCTTGCAGTCACCTGTTAAGGGAGAATGAGGCAAATTGAGTCACGGGATGTGTACGTTGTGCCCTCCACGCACGCACGCACGCACGCACGCACGCACGCACGTTTCTCGGCTATAATACTCCACTCTTCCTTTCTTGCACGTGCTCTGGCGTCGGCAGCCGGTGAACTTAAGTAAAACAAAACAAACGTACATATCTTACTATTTGGGCATGCTATTACCACGCGGCTTGCCAAAACTTTGGATTGGCTTATCAGTTATAATCATCGTGACTGTCGCCTGCTCTTCCCCTTCCATTGCTAAATTATCAATGTTAGTAGCTGGCGTGACATCATCAAAGCTTGCTCATCTTTTTCAGTAAAGGGCTTTGCAACCTAGGAGCGTTACATCGGTCCCTGATATTTTACATTTATTTTATCACGTGGCGTTTGTTTTCATACCTCGCCTGCGAAAGACCGTATTGTGCAACAGCTCTGCAGTTAGATGACATTTATCGTCTTAGAGGGTCAGCAAATATGAACACCTCATCTGGAAATTTTGCCGTAGATATTCAACCGGTACAATTTGTATCGCCCTCTCCTTCTGCGTTAGATTTAAGATGCAAATTTCAGAAGTTAATTAAACTCTATAAGAAAATCAGTATGACTTGTCTGCTAAAGGGAATGCTTCACATTTGGAGATATCGAAGCAAGTATCAAATATGATGAAACAAGCTCACTTATACCTATTGATATAGGTTTTAGGTCGAAAAGACTTCTCTACACAGCACAATACTCTATTCATTAAATATATTTCTCAATGCGTCATGGTTTGATTAAGCCATCGTACCTTGCCCAACATGGGTTGAGAGCCTATTGACGGCCGTAAAATCTGGAAAGCGCGCTGACGAACGCCAGATATGAACGCCTTGGCAATTAATTTTTCTTGGCCTTGATGGCTGCATAGCTTATGGAATAGTAGGGTTCAAAGCGCGTTATTATAACGGCATAACGTCAAGGTGACTTTGAAATACTCTCCCCGATATACCTTACCCTATTTTCGCGTGCGTGTATCTCAAAAACTAGAGAGGCTGAGGTCTTCCAAAGGGCAGGATTGTGAACAGTACCGAAAGGCCTTCAAGATGGCTATTTCAATTAAAAAAACCAATAACTGCGGAACACTCCCTTTAAGTGCCGTACATTGCAGTTTCACATGGCTGGAGTACCAAGCGCAAAAGAACTGCGCATGATAACTTTCCGGCTGTAAATTCAAAACTTCATGAGCATGTCTACAATAGACGCCACTGGATGCTGCTATCTATACCAGCAGTACGACACGATAATGTTGGGTTGCACAAGCTTAGTTAGCAGCGCATTGAGCCATGACGCCCAAAGGCCTGGGCTTCATTTCCTGATGACAGACATCCAAGTTTATGCCTGTAACACCAGCCACATCATTTCACTGCAGAGCTGTTGCACGACGTTATCCCTCACCGCTAGATTACGGAGAAGAAGAGCGCAGCTTAAATGAAGAGTGCATGCTCTTGATTTCCCGGATTTAATTTTTTTTAAAACATCAGCCCAATCATTGCCAAACTGATTGGTGATTTCGCTTCGTGCTTGGCCTCATGCCGAGTGGGTCTTAAGGCCTTTGCACAACAACCATTTGGCTAGTTCACTCGTTTGCATAGTGCATCTCAGCTGTGATTTTTCACTGCTGGGTGTTAATTAATCGTTTCTGTTGCAGCTGAAAAGACAAAAATCGCTGCTTTGCTCGGCCATGAGTACTTCGCATTCAGCCAATTTCAAATATGTCAGCTGCAGAACAGAAGTTTGGACCGGTTCAACAACATGGTTACCAGGCGCCCAATCGCAAAGGAAGCGTGAGACTTCCGCCACTTTTGTTGTCCTCATGGAGGTGACATCCAGTGCTGGCCGAAAGCTTAATGATGCTTGATGAGCTGTGCCGATGCTTTTTTGAACGACGATGTGAGGATGAATCCCACTTTTGTAGGCATAGCTCCGACATTCGTGGTCTACATTTACTCCTGATTATTCGGAATAATGAGACTTGCGCCCTATATGCAGTAGTTGCTATCATGCCAGGCAATCATGCTAGAAAGCTAGTAAAATAAAACTAGACGAGAAACTACAAAAGAAGTAAACAAACCAAAAGTGCGTTAAGATCTTCAATGATTACTTCTATATCGTCGGCAAATCCCAAATTCGGCAATTCATGACGCACGCATTCAACACTTTTTATTTAGCAAGAGCATTTGCGTTATCCCTTGAAGTTTGTGTTAGATGCTTGAGAACTGCATTGTTTTTTGTCCTGATGCTTTACTTGGTTAGTTGTCATTTAATATGAGATAGAAAAAATAGTTTTTCAACAAAGTAAAAACCCTGCCATAATGCCAGAATATTGTAGTTTTGGTCGAATCGCAGAAGACCAATGACGTTATGACGTTTTCTTATTCTAGCGATTTAAGGGCTCTTAAACTCTCGGCAGCAATAAACAATGCACCTAATTAACCAGACATCTAGACAGTAAGCGGTGGCCTGTAATGTCAGCTAACCGTATAGCTGCATCTGCCCTGCGTGGGTTGGCCAGTCGTGCTTTTGACAGGCAGGATTGAATCAGGATCTTTAATCTTGGATTTAAGAGGATATTAAATACCGCAATTTGTCCAGTGCATTAGCGGGGAATATTATTCACATAGATAAGACTGGAGCATTACCCTTATCCCTCGGAGAAAACCGAGAGAATGGACATATAGTTGGGTTGACATTTCGCCAACATGCCTTTATCGAAACAAAAGCAGAAGTGAAATAAAATTTTCTTCTGCACAAGTGAAATTTTCACTTCTGCTATTGTTTCGATAAACGCTTCTTGCCGAAATGCCAACCCAGTTATATCTCCACTCTCCCAGTTTTTTCCGAAAATAAAGCTAATATTACTGTCTTATCTATGTTAACAGCATATTGGCCAATACTTATCGCACCGCCATTACCGGCCTTGGTTACAAACTGTAGAATTACATCCAAGTTGTGCTAAGACATGTTGAGGAAATGCAACGTATTGAAATGCAAGATATTTCATCAGGAAGCATATTTCCAGCATGTCGCAACACCACCATTTCACCTCCTTATTCAACTAAAAGCGAAAAGCAATACGCCCAAATCCTGAAGTTCAAGATCAAAGGTGTCAGATAGGTAAAGATACCGGCGACCAGGTGTCGTAGCAACGTGACGTAAATTAGTATTGAATTAGTAGATGAATAAATATTAAAGTAATGCTAAATATTAGGTAAACAAGTAGATGATGTTCTTAACGATGGTTTTTGATGCAGGGGTATCATTTATTCTTGGAATATATGAAACCATAATGTTGTTCCACAGTTTAGGGCCAAGGCAAGATGTTGTGAATAGTCTATAATTACGATTAGAAAGGTTGGTCTAAATGTTTTACTCGCCTCACATCCATGTCATTTGATTCGTAGAGCTTGTATATCAAATCGAATGACACGGGGAGATGTGAAGTTACAAATTTGTGCATCACAATTAGTATTTGGGCTTTAGCGATATCCGATAATTTTAAAATTTTGTATCGTTTAAAGATTGGCTCGGAGCTTTGTGGGGGATACACATTCTAGTCAGACGCACAGCCCTTTTCCGCAAAATGTCTAACCGATCTAGTTGAGAAGCATACTTTATACGCCAAATCAAGCAGTAGTAATTTAAATAAGGAAGAATCAAAGTGTTATAGAGTAGATGTGACGTTGTTTTGGCAATAAAGTACCTAATCCTTCTTATTGTTCCAATATTTCTACTTACTATACTTGCAACAAAATTCATGTGGCTTGTAAATTTAAGAGATTTGTCAATGAGTACACCAAGGTGTTTTATTTCTTTTTTCTTCAATAAGTGAATTATTAATTTGCACATTTTGTTGGAAATGTGAAAAAGGGTAATGTAATGCTGTGTAAATGTTTTTGATACGTTCAGGAAAAGAAAATTAGCAGTAAACCCGGAAGTCATTAGAAGCAAAAGCGTATTGACATTGTTTTGAAGTTCAGCAATACTTGTATTTTTGAAAACAATCGCAGTCATCATCAGCGTAAGACAGACAAATCAGTGTTACTGCTTAATTTAGGCAAGTCATTTATGTACATTAAGAAGACAACTGGGCCGAGAATGAATCCTTAAGGTACCCCCATTGCTACGTTTTTGATTGCTTGATAGATAATTCCTGATTTTTACACATTGAGTTCTGCCAGACAAGTAAGAAGATATGATTTCATGAGCTTTTCGTCGAATACCATATTTAGTAAGTTTACGTAGACATAGGTTTATGTTTACAGTGTCAAAGGCTTTTTCAAATCTAAATACAAACCTAACACATATTCCCCGCTTTCAAAAGCCTTAGTGATAGTTTCCTGCAGAAGAAGAATTGGCATGTAAGTACTTACGTTCCTCTGAAATCCGAACTGATTTTGGTGAGTTAGGTGGCTTTGGCGTAGATGAAGGAAGAGTCTTATATATAGTTTTTTCGAGAATTTTGGACATAAACGGCAAAAATACTGATAGGTCTGTAGTTATTGACAAATTGCGAGTCCACACTTTTAAAGATAGCGGGCTGTCATTAGCTGACGTTGGCTAATGACTACTTTAAGCCTTCCTCATCTATGGTTTTTCCGTACCTATTACATAACACAATTCTTTCGGCTCCTGCACCACCTCTTCGCCTGCTTCTTTACGTTTGTTTCATCTTCCTAGCTGGGAGTGCCGCGACTTGATTTTATGTTTTCTGGTGTTAACGTACGGTTTGCTGCGTCGCGGGGATTGAGGGAGGGGCGCTCCTGGTTACCTGTTCTCGGGTCAACGGTACAGATAAAAAATTAAGTGCAAAGAAGACCGCACCACCATAATCGTATGTAGTATGTAGGGCCAATGTCAATGTAGGCCAATGAATATGTACCAACTGTTGCATACAATCTCGGTTGATCGCGTAAAACCATGGACCACGCCGTTTGCGGGCTACTTTTAACCTGATTTCGAGCAAGGGGCAGGCGGATTCCACCCACTAGTGTTGTCTTTTTTGCTGATGTCTACCAAAATGGTTTGCAGGAAGCTGCTGCCATTGCCTGATTTTTATCACTGTTTCGGCGTGCTTTGTTAACATTTAGGGTAAATAGTATGTGCAAAGCTGGTTCCAGAGCCGGAAATCTGGAAAGAGTTTGGTGATCATCTCAAGATGGTAATCTCTCCGCATTCATGCGCACCGTCTTTCGTTCGATACCTTATACCTTTGGTCAATAGGGCAGTTGGAACTGTGGGTATGGTTATTGCCATGCAGAAGAACTACCGCGCCAAGAGGTGGTTCCAAGAGTCGGAAAGGGAAACTTTCAGGACGGGGTGAAACGCATAATGGGCGGCCAATGCAGGCGGATGGGGATGCACTTCGGCATCTATTTGGAAACATACTTGCTTCGGGCAATTTTTGCGCGAACAGTTGCAAATACTGCAACAAAGGCGTGGTCAAATTTTGGCACCCGAGGTTGAAAAGGAACTTAGTCACTAGCGTTGTCACCTTTTCACAATTTTCAAACCCGCTTCACTACGCAAGGAAAATTTCCCAAAAACGACACACGGGCCTGCCAATCCTGTGCTATATTTATATGTTTTGTTTTCTTATTCCTTATTACTACACATACTCGATTCCACAATAATACTAGAGCCAACACAAGGAGTTGTAAGTGGCCCTGCGACACATTTCGGTCTTATGACTTACATTGAGAACTTCCATTTTTCATTCAAGTTGAACATGTTTCTTCTGTCGTAACATTAGGACTATGGCATGATGCTGTAAAACTGCTTCGACTGCTTCAGCTGTTTTTTTTTTTTTACTAGCACTGAAGTTGTCATATCTCACGCATTTTAGCAACTACAATTTTGACTCATTTTGAAGACACTGCAGAAAGACAAATCTATGCAACGCTGCCATCTAGACATCACCCCAGACATTTGTCTTTTGGCCAAGACAAAATCAGTTTAGTCTTCAAAAGAATGTTCAAAAGCAGCCAAAATCCAGGCACTTAAGAAGTAAACTGACTGCCCCGGCCTGTGTTGGTGTATATAAAACATGACTGAACATACCATTGCTTGGTGAAAAACAGTGACTGGATCAAGCTTTACCTAGTAGAAAGCATATGACAGAATCTACCTCTTTCCTGTAGCAAAAAACATGGCTGGATCTACCATTATCATAGGGTTTCATTTCTACATACCTGGACATAGGCGTACCTTCTGTAAACAATGATTGGCGATGTCTAAATCCCGAGGTAGGTATTTTGAACTTGTCAATTTCTCAAAGAACATTGGCATATGTTAAGCTATTATTACTCACTAAAACGGATAGCCTCACACATTTCCCATATATATATATATATATATATATATCTATATATATATATATTTACTACATATATATATATATATATATAATATATATATAGATATATAATAGGATTAGATAGATCGATGAGATAAGTAGATAGATAGATAGATCGTAGGATAGATAGATAGAGAATATATAGATCTAAGAATAATTAGATATAGCTATAGATATAGATATAAGTAAATTATGTTATATAGAATATATATATATATATGATATTAGATATAGATATAGATATAGTATCCTAGATTATATAATAATATATATATATATATTACTATATATTAATACATTACATACACATTACCATTTCCCGGAGACAATAGCCAAGAACAGCATCATACATGGCCAACTAGGCACCACAACCAGCACATCCTTCCAATTGCATACACAGTAGCGGGTCCATTTTCATTGTATTGTACACCACAAATCAGTAAATCGGTTGTTACCAGCTATACGAAGTTTGATGTGATTTTTGTGCACCATTTCGAGGTCGTTCTGAAGGAACCCCCAAGTTCTACATCCGAGCGCGTGTTGAGATTTCTCTTGAAAATTCCGTCGCTGATTCAGAATTCTACGATCGGATCGTAGTGTTACGGCTGGCAGACACTGCTTAGCGTAGGGACTGGAACAATGAGCTAATTCAATCAAATAATCCAGGCTAAATCTTAAACTGTTCGTTTTTTTCTCCAGAGCTCTCGTGGCTGTAACCAAGAACGTAAACTAACCCAAACGCATTCGCCTTAACGATTTAGATTGTCGACCATGGTCGGGCGCAAAGCCTGCCACTAATCCAGCAATATCATTCGTAACTACGTTCACGAAAATTAAACACCAACTTTTAGCTATTCAAATACATGCTATCTAAATGTTTCACAAAGATTAAATACCAACGTTTGTGAAACATGTAGCCCCCACGGGATGCTTTTTTGAACGGTGCGAGTCATGTAAACATTATTGCATATGGCTTAAGTTAGTCGGCCAGGTTTAGACCGAGTTTTCGTGGAAAATTAAAAAAATAATCGCATTACAAAATAAGATGCTTTTTATCATTGTTTCGTACTCAAAGCACTAAATCCCAGAGAATGATGGTGCGTCTCAGCCTTCGTAGCAACCAGCCTGCCGTCAGTCGGTGCCGTCAGTCTGCCTGCCACTCGTGCGACGGATTTCTGTCGCTGATTAAACTGATTTATTGACCGACTGGAGACTGAAGGGCATTGCCGTATTGGAAATGAGGTGGTGCTGTTCACAACTGAGACCGGTAGTTTCATATCTGAAATATAACTGTACTACATAACCTGAGTTAACTGCTTAACATTTGTAATGACCGACATAAAGGCACGTAAATTTCAAACCGTCTCCATTTGCATATTTCGACCAACTGCAGCGGCAATGTGCACAGTATCAGTGTCATTTTCTTTCTATGAGTGAAACGTGTCTTTGTTCGAAACCCATTAAGACATCTGTGGGCATTTCATTTTAATGGAGTTGCTGGTAAAGCCATGTGTGGAAATAGGCTCCGCTAAAATAAACCATGAACACTACGTTTCAACTCAGTAAATTTAACATGTTGGGGCGAAATAGCTTTTCTGATTCATATCTCATAAGAACTTACCACCATGCTATTCCAGATCGAGACCTCTGCGAAGGAACAACAGTTCCCCAACAAAACACTAAATAGCGATTAATTGCATGAAAAATATCAGGGACACAAGTGTTGCAAGAATAATACCGGTGGCGATGAATTGACGAGGAAAAAGGTTGGAATCTAAAGTGACGGCATAAAGAGCAATGACAAGGAATCAGGCAAAATGGAAAATGATTGGAAGGCAAGATGGTGACCAGATAGACATCTGCCGGGATACAAATCGTAATGGGCAATTCATCACTCTGCATGCATAGACATTGTGTGGGATCGTTTCAATTAGTCCCATGCGCTTGAGCCATATCCCCTCCGCCTGGGCCGCATTCGTGTGCGATTGCTTGCGCCGGTGTCTCTGCCAGTACGGATGGTCCGCGCTGGCCTGGGCCGCGCGGACTGTACGGCATCGTCCAAAGGCTCGCCGGGTCAGTGTTCACTAGAGCCGTGGTGGGGGATAGGCTAGGCAAGACTCCGGAGTTGGATGCTGCCAGATGCGCGTCCAACCAAACAAATGCCTTGATATACGCCACACCTACAGCACAGGACAGCGCTTTTAAGATGCGTCTGGCTGAGTGGGAGTGGCTGAGCTCACTCACCCTCTGCCTAAGCCAGAACGACACTCTGCTGAGCCGACGGCATTCGGCTAGCTCTCTGCTCCCGATCAATATCGCCCGCACTTCACAGGTCCCTAATGTTACCCAATGATTTCTTTACAAACTGTAGTTGGATGGCGCGCGCCTGCAATACTGACCCCCGATCCGGGCCTGCTGGGCTCTGAGCTCAATTGGCGCTGCACTGCGTCCGTCGACGCCATCGGACGGCCGTCGAACAGCCAGGGAGCGTCCGTCGACGGCATCGGACGGCCGTCGAACAGCCAGGGAGCGTCCGTCGATGCCACCGGACGGCCGTCAAGCAGCCAGGGGCGCGCCAGCGGGGCGCCGGCCGATCGCCGCTGTACTGCGTCCGTCGATGCCATCGGGCGGCCGTCAAACAGCCAGGGAGCGCCAACAGGGCGCCGGCCGGTCCTGACCCGCCCCTCGGCGCTGTAATGCGTCCGTCGATGCCACCGGACGGCCGTCAAGCAGCCAGGGAGCGCCAGCAGGGCGCCGGCCGATCCCACCCCACCACTGGAATCTAGGCTTCGATAAAAATCTGTTACAATCAATGTTCCGCCTCATATGACTTCACTTACATATTACTTTACTACAGGTTGCGTTAATGGGTTTGGTGCAGCAATACGGAAAGACCGACGGTGGGATATCGCGACCTGCATCTTTCACTCACACTCATGCACGTCATGCTGTTTTGTGCCCTTGACGTGCATGAATAGTATGGATGTGAAAATGTGAAATAAGGAAATAGATCTTTTACGGGGGCATTTGCGATCACAGCCATCATAAAAATATTGAAAAGGTACAACGCCGCGAAATTGCACAGTGGTATAATATTGCGTGCGGGTTGCGGGTATCGTGATGAGGGCTTGTGTCGGCTGTTTGCCTGCATCGTATGCGGTTCGCCTGTTTAGTCTCGTCCTCCTTAGAGGGATGTGTATGATTACGTTAAACTTTGCTAGTTCCTTCATGCACGCTTGGATTTGATTTTGATAAAGGAAAACAGAGGGCTGAAGACAGGATAGAACTCATCCCAAAAGCTACCTTCCAACAAATACAAGTTGGTTTCGAAATGACATTTATATTACTCCTTGCAAATTAAGGCAAGACCTTCTGTAACAGGCTGCCCGTAATGGGTTTTAATGATACTGAATGGTTGCGGAAAGATGATGAATGAGGGTGTCGACGTACAGCACGGTTCATCTACCAGCACGCTGCGGTGCTGACGGCTAGCGCGTGCGTATGTCAATGGCGGCAGAGCTTTTGTCCCCAGCACGCTTCAGTTGCTGCGTAAGTAATTGACTTGGATAGACCCTAGATGCCCTCCATGTTTTAGCAGCGGTTAAAAACGCCGCTTTTTTCAATTACGGTAATGGAGGCAACAGAGCCATTTCGTTTTCAGCCAACGCGATGCACTTTACGTGCAGCGCGCTGTTGTGTCGTCGCCTGCATAAAACAGCCGACGTGCATACCCTCTCTCAGACCGTCCGAACTTTCTGCGGTTTCGACTGAAGCACGCCCATTTCCGACAGCATTCAAGCCCCCAGGTTCGGCCGCGCAACCCACCGTCATCCAGTCGTTCGAAAGACGGCGACGGAGTGTGGCGGCGTCAGCTGGACGGCTCCGATCGACAGCAGGGACATTTGCTATCAGCGAGGCGGACAGCAGGGACAGCTGCGGACAGCGAGCCGTCCGACGCTCGGCGCTCGGACCGGTCTGCGAGCCACTGGTCCTCGAGCGATCCGGCGACTCGTTCCGCTGGTGTCTCGCGGCCGCTCCTCCTCAGCCGGTCGGGGGTGGGGCGGGGCGCGGTGCAGTCCGCCACCGTCCCGGACTTAGCTGACCGCGGGACTGGGCTTCTGAGCTCCAATTATATCGCTCCACATGTCTGGGTCAATAAGTCCGGTCCGCGCGCCGGCTCTCTGACTGATTGGAGGCGTGGCAGCGCGAGGAGGGGCGTGGTGGGGTGAGGGGAGGGGGGGGGGGGGGGGGGGGGGGTGGTAGGTAGGCGGCCTGCGGCGGACCGCGGCCGCGCGCCCGCCCCGGCCGGCCAGTGATACACGATCTATCGAAGATTGATAGCTATACTCTGGGGAGACCTGATCGATGCCTGCCACTGCATTTGATATGCACCAAGAAAAGAAGCGAGTGCTTGGCTTTCTTCCGCTGGCTGAGTCATGCATCATTCCGGACGAGCCTTCCTGGGTGCATTTATGTGGACCGTGTTTTTCGCGCTCATTAATAACCACGGGCCTAATGTTGCAAAAGTGATACGCATTAGGGGATTCGACAAGGACTTTGTGGATGTACCTGGTGGTCATAATGTTATCAAAGTTGTGGTTTTCTGCGTGTGCTGGTTTGTAAGTTCAAAACCAGTTGGCCCATTGAACCCCGAACTTGCTGGTTTGGATTTCTTTCACAGCAAGCGGCGGTGGGACGCGGCCTCTCCTGTCCATTCCTCGTTTGATTTTCCAAGGCAGAAAATGGGCGGTCGCTCTTTTGCTTTCTGCAACCGCCACTAAATTAGGGTGCAAACTACAACATGGATTAAAAGCCATGTTGCACTCTGCATGGTCTGCGTTTCCGCCTAACCTGTGAGCCCGTAGCCTTCACAGCTAACCAGAGATGAGGAAACTGGTTTGCAAGGCTGCAAACTACAGACTGCAGTCCGTTCTAATTACTGCAAATCAATTTACATCCATCGTGAAATCGAGACTGATCTGCAGATCGAATTGCATTTCATTCTGACAGGAGGATATCCAAGCGGCGACCCGGCTTCTGTTAAGCTTGAAATAACGCTTATTTATTTCAGTTGTATACAGGTCAAGATGAATTGCGCTACAAACGTGTGCAGTTTGCCAGGCACACTCTAAAGAGGTTTAACCAGAGGCCGGCTTCGGAAAATCCACTGACCGATTCGGAAAATCCACTGACCGATTTCGGAAAATCCACTGACCGGTTTCGCTGAGGAAATGGGGACACTTCCTGGACAAATGCTGATGTACCCATGGATCAGACAGCTTTGAGATCATGCCATAATGCGAGCTCGAGGGCGCTTGAACGGCTACGCGAATCCACACACTTGTGTCGAGATACCACCGTTTCAAGCGTCATGTCTTTGCCAGTAAGATTGTCCTGTCTGTCCTAGTCAATGTGCCGGTCTCATGCTGCTGTGACGCCTGGTTTTGGGGAAACCGAAAAGTTTTGTTTGTGTTGCGACTGTTTCGCAACAGGTAATTCGATGTTTCTAAGATTGATCGAACAAGAAAGGATTACAACTTGCACCTTCCAGTTTAGTTTAAAGTGTAGTGTTGCAAATACATCACCCACGATCAGACAATTTTTATAAAAAAAATACGATGGTTTACACATTTTTCGTAATTTACTGCCTTCTTTGTTTATAGAACCTTGCAGTGCGCCTGAGCGTCAGTTTCTGCACAGAAAGGTGATCTTCAGTGCGGCAGTGCTATATTGCGCTCACACAACATCGGTCACGATATGGCGGCACCTGGGCTCAGAGCGTGCGCACGGGTCCGAGGCTCGGGCTTACCTAAAAACTGGGCCACGCAGGAGCCTTTTTATACGTCAGCCTCGGCGTACCCCACCCTTGATGTGACGCACATGGTCTGGTGTTCACGAGGACGGGCAGATGCGCTGCGTGATCAGTGCGTGACCACTGCTTGCAGGGCGCCTTTGCAGCACGTGAAAGGCGCGTGGCGCATGGGTGGAGGTTACGTGGCGCGTCGTTTGTGGCTGCGCCCATTGATGATCCCTCATGGGGTGTCGCGTATGTTGGGCTTATTCCGCGTGCCAATGGTGTCTGGTGTCGCGTACATCAATATACAAATAAACACAGCGGTCGCACAGGTCATGAAATACAAGCACTTGAAGAAATGTGCAACTTCTTGCCGCGCCAGAGAGCTAATCTCGTTATCGATATGTGCCATCACAAGCGTGGAGTCTGCCAGGTATCGTAAACACTTAAGCCTGAGCATGCATAGCATGGGTAATTGGAAGCATTGAGACAAATGATCGTGATTGCTGCTTCGGATCAACGCTAATCGTGTGTATTTTGTCATAGGGTGTGTGCCTGGTCGGGCTGCGAAGGCGGTGGGGCCATCAGTGCCGCGCCGGGCCGAGCTGCAAAGGCGGCCGCAGGCCCTCAGTACCGCGCTGGGCCGGGTCGCAAAGGCGGCCGCAGGCCCTCAGTACCGCGCTGGGTCGGGCTGCGAAGGCGTTCAGGGCCCTCCGTGCCGCGCTGGGCCGGTCAGCGAAGGCGGTCAGGGCCCTCAGTACTGCGCTGCGCCGGTCGCGGCCGTCGCTCATTCCCTCGGCTTACGGCCGGGCCCAACCAGCGATAAACATGTCCGATAGGGATCGGCCGCAGGGTGGGCGGTCACGGCCGTCAAGCGGCGACCTTTCCAACGCGCCACTGCACGCCGCCGCCGCCGCACGAATGCCGCCGACTGGCAGGCACGAACGGGCTGGCGGCGCACTGAAATATGGACAGCGGGGTAATCCTGCCGTCGCCGTAAAGTACGCCGAGCCCGTGCAACCCTGGCGCAGCCAGATTCAGCGCCGAGTGGTGGATCCGGGCGCACGGTTACTGCTGGAAACGCTCGATCGTCGGTAATCGTCGCCGGCTTATGTGATTTGGGCGGGCGATTTCGATGCAGTCCACAAGTCTGACGTTTTTGTCAATGAGGGATGTGTCATGGGAATGACAATGTGATTTGCGACAGGTTCATGTCTCTACTTGTGATACGTTGGGCGGAGCTTTCTTCCCAATTTTGATCCCCATACGGTTTTATCCTGTAGACGGTTACCAGCGCCGATGACTTAAATTCGCTTTCCCTCGTTCGCTCACGGTGTCATCAGTCCGCTTATACTCAAATATGTGTCGAGAAGCTGAAGCCCAACCCTTGAACCTGGCCTGCTGCAGACAGCCTCCTAAATTAATCTAGAGAAGAAAGATGACTTTGAACTGACCAGCAATAAGCAGCAATATTAGATGTTGAGCTTCAGTAGAGATTTTGAAATGAAACATGCTTGTGTGGACATTTTCTGGCCGGATGTGCATTTCTGGAGCGCGAACGCAGAACGGTGTGTGTCGGAGACAGTTTTTATTGGTTGCATACCATCGTACCTTGACGTCAATATCTTGATGGTGTGCGGAAGACATACTTTCGGAAAAGTTTGTGCGCGGAAAGCCCAGTACCCGAATATCTACGATCGATATATCAGCTCCGGAAAGACGCACTCCATGATGACTTGCTGGCTATATTAGTCCATCGCGTTAAAATATTCAGGCACTTAGGGTCGGCAGCATTTGGATGGCAACAGCGGGATAAGGCCAGCTGGGGTTGGATGAAAGGGCGGCCGGAGGACGGGGCTGGAAAGGGCGGGACTGGGAAGGAAGGTCTTGCGGCCCGGCGACTTCGATGCCTAACGAGATGCATAACAGCAGGGTACAATTGGCTGAACTAGCCTCTCGGCTGAACTAGCCCCTTGATGGAATTCGTCGGGACCCTGCCCAGTTCTTGCGCCCGTCCTGAACCCCGCCTAGACGGCGGCAAGACCACTGAGCAGAGAGTAGAGGAAAGAATGGCGGCTGGAGGGGTGAGTTTTGCCAGTATAACACCGGGTAGTCACCTCCCGGTCATTTGCGAAGGGACGTGCTTGTCTTTTTGCCCATTCTTACATCTCAAGAGGCCTATCGTGCCGACAGAGGTATACATGGCCATGGCAGGACATCCTACCATATCAAAAGGGGTCACCGTCTGAGTGCGACGTCCGACTATTTGCAGTGTCACTCGGCAAGACCGCTGAAAGGGAACCCGTCTCAGTCCGACGTCTGACTATTTACAGTGTCACTCGGCAAGACCACTGAAAGGGAACCCGTCTCAGTCTGACGTCTGACTATATACAGTGTCACTCGGCAAGACCACTGAAAGGGAACCCGTCTCAGTCTGACGTCTGACTATTTACCGTGTCACTTGGCAAGGCCGACAGAAGGCTTCTCCTATAAACTTCGACCCAAGACTAGTGGAGCATCGCCGCAAAAAAACAACGGGCTGCTCTTTGCCTAAGCTGTCCAAATCTACCCAAATTTGAGGGTTCTAGACTAACAAGCAACTTCCCAGGTCACGAAAGTGGCCTTAAACATCCCATGCCGCATGTCATTGCCAACGTAATTAAGAAGTTATGAAGCAATTAATTCAGTAACCACCAGCTTATTTCTCGCTATTTTTCGTTTCTGAAAATGGCCGGGTGTTATGTCTAGCTTAACATGAGCTCGAATGGGGGGCCTAATTGATCCCCGAAGGTTTTTCCAGAATGGTTCCCGAACGGCGCGGCGTAGCCGCGCAAAATTTTGCATAGCGGCAGAGAATTGCATAGCGGACCGTTTGACATCAAAAATTAGGTGTACCTTGTAAGGTCGCTGACCTATGGCAGGTCAAAGCCAGGCCATGGTTTCAGCGAAGCCAATTTCCAGAGAATCGTTTAATCTGATACCATAACAAAGTGTTTGACGAAGCCATACATCTCTACGATGCTTTCTTAGGCACCACAAATATTGAATGACCAAATCATGTTGACCTAAGGTCAGGTATGAAGGTCGGAAACAAGGTCAAAACCAACCTGATTTATTACTCTAGGGATTGCTGAATGTGATTGCTAATCTTCCATTGACTTCGTAGAGGTCAGAACACGGCATTGACCTAAGATGACCCGGGTCAGCATTTTGTTTTAGGAGCATACTGCTTAGCGTAATCTTTGTCGCTCATTCAAAGGAAAAACTCAGAGCGGTCTTTAATAATTTTGCTTCCTATGACCCTCAAAAGGTTAAAAAAGGTCACCGATTTCAAATGGGCTTGTGACCTTTTGATTAGAAACAGATGCCTAGGTTCTGGGGGCACTTCAAAAACTAACCTGGAATTTGACATTATTTGACCTCATTTGACCTGAAGGTCATGACTTAAGAAGCTCAGACTTTGATCTGAGTGGGGTCACGTACAGCTCAAGACACCCTATAAATGTGGTGTTTCTAGCTTTCTTAGTTCCCGAGATCTCAGGGGGGTCAAATTGACCCCCACCCGAGCAAAGAGTATCTAGCCGGCCACCCCGGCGTGTGTTAATGAGTGACTTCTCAGGCCACAGATATACCACCACATCTGAAGTCCCCCCCCCCCTTGGAATGCATGACATACAACCCAACCAACATTAGCTGCCATTCAGAACAGTGTAGGGCAACAGAGAGATGACAGCTAAGCTATGCTGTAGTAAATTCATCGGTAGTTTTTGGCTTTATGACACAAAATGTGACCCATGAAGCCAAGCTAGGTCATCGAGATCAGACACACTTTGTATTGTTATGAAATGCATATTAGCGTGCTATGGTCACCGAGGAGATGCAATTATATTTTTGATGAGTTATGTATTCACTTGCTCTTTGACAAAACAAACTTGCTTACGACGCGGAGTATTGCGAGCATCTGTAATATGGTAACCACCTACGTTTCGACGATGCGATTAAAAGCATTCGACCCAAGATGGTAAATGTTTTATTTGATTCACATCTAAAATCAATGCGACGGACCTGCGTCAGTTGTAACAAGGTCACATAGTTTTACAATGCGTTGCAATCACGATCACAAGCAAATATCGCGTAATTGAGTACAAGGGTGAGAAAGTGCGCAATACAACAGGTCTGCATTACTTGTGGTGCGAAATACATAGATCAGTACTTTCTCTTTAATCCAGCGTGACACCGACACAAGACGTTTTTTATAACTGATCGCAAGATGTTCGATGTCACGTTGATGTACTGGATAGTGGAGTACATTCGGCAAATGCAAGCACCATAAATGCGTAAAAACAGCCGGGTATTTTTGACACAGCTTGACCTCCGAGGAACTAATCACCCGTTCTCCGACGTAATAATAACTGACATCACTGACGTCAAGCTCAGTGGTACTTATAAAAATATAAAGTAACATGTCCTGAAACCGTTTTGCCGGCTTTGCGAGGAATCTAGCAGACCTAGCTCTTAAGAATGAATCAAAGGTCATGACCTGCTAAAGCAAAAGGTCTTAAAGATGACAAGACTGACAAAATGTTTTAAAGTGATTGACTACAAAATCATTACGATACCTTAAATGATCAAAAACCGATAAAAGGTTCCGTGGAGCTGACAGCCCTCACCCCGTGGGGCGAGGTTAACCCTAACTATTAGATCCTTTCCACAAAAATGAACGAAATACAAGGATTTCCATTAAAGGGAATGCTCCATCTTTGAAGACATCGAAGCAAACATGAAATGTAAAGAATGAGGCTCATGTATGATTTTTTGTATATTATTGACGGGAAAAGATTGCTCTAGACAACGCAGGTTCTTCACTTAGCAATTACGCTCCTCAATACGTCATGAAAAGTTGGTATAAAGTTCGAGGTACTATCAAACTGGCTGTGCAAAATTGCCACCCTAGCACTCACTTGCAGTGCTTCAACTTCCCGACGGATCGCAGTGGCGGTGCCGGACGTGTTTGCTGAAATAAATTTCGTTAAGTGGTTTAAGTGGTCGTCTTTTGGCCCTTTGTCCCGGTCTTCCTGCATATCTGTCCGTGAGTTTACGTTGCTTACATGCATTTGCAAACCCGGCTGTGACACTATGCTTAAATTGTTCGGATTATGTCTGATTTCCGTAATAGCTAGTGACCAAGTCCGAATTCGTAGAATCAAACGAACGTAGAAACAAACGTGATTTGTGTTTGAAACTCTCCCTGCCTGTACAATTTTGCTTGAGAGCTAATCGAGGTCCGGTTTATTCGGAAACTGTTTTCACGAACGCCAGGTATGAACGACACGATGATTATATTCTACTTGGCATTGAACTCCGCATGACCAATAAGGTGGCAGTATTAGACGTTTTCATGGCGTCAGTGCGTACCTGAGTGGCCTTGAAATGGCCCTGCACAGTTTTGCGACCGTGTAGCTCAGAAACTTGAGGGTTTGGGTCTTAATAGGCGCATGGTCGTGAAATGCACGAAATTATCGTTCAGAAGGCTATTTCAGTTCAATACACCATACAAATGTGGAGCATCCCCTTTAAGTGCATCGTATGAAAAATATTATTCGCTGAACGCTTGTGGTTTCTGTAACATATATCAATGCAAATGGTTCCAGCAACGCATTCGATCGTCATTGTCGCTTACCTTTTTCGCCACAACCAATGAATGAACTGAAGATGAATAATGGCTGCCGGACGCCGGCAACATAAGCCGCGTGCGAGTTTCGTCGTTCCACTTAAAACGTTCGGCGCCTGCGACTCAGCGATCAATCGGTAACATTTTGGCGACGCAAAAATGTGGAACTGCAGCCCTTTAGGCATATTTGATGTGTAAACCGGTCAATGCATAGAATGACGAATAAGTGGGTGGTAAACGCAGTCAATGTGCATTTGGTGACGTAAATTTCGCCGCGACCCTCGCTGCAGTTTCGACGGCAGCATGCTTATTCTGTTCCGTTTGCAACTCTCCATCTGCCGACGGTTACTGGCGTAACCATGCGTCCCACCAAATTGTGTTCAGCGCATGAATTGTAGACGGTAGGTTGATTGACGCTTTGAAATTGGATCCGCGCCTCCAGACCCTCTGGCTGCCGAGATATGGTATTAAACGTGAAAAACCGTAAAACAACGGGCAAATTTTTAATCGGCGCTTCTGTGCACGTGCAATCGCACATCGGGCACGCGGTGCCCCGTTTACTTATGCTGAGACGTGACAATGCATGCTTTCCCCTGCTTACCGTGTCATGTAGTACCAGGTGTCGTCCCTGATTACAAGTTTTTCGGTCATCCCATCCGACCAAATTCTGAGATCTTCCAATTTTCCAAAATACCGCTAGGACACAAACAAGTGCAGTTGCCCCAAACCATCCCGTACCGCAGGATCGACACCTACTCCAACCGTCCGTGCTGCGCACTGCACGTCCAAATAGCACTGACCTACCAGATACTGTCCCCTTCCGCCGCCCCGCCCCTCTTCCCAGTCGTCGCGACTTGCCTCGGCGTCGCCGGCAGTGTGCCGACGCCCGGCGGCTCGGCCGGCTGAGGGCATCTGTCCCCTTCCGCCGCCCCACCCCTCTCCCCAGTCGTCGCGACTCGACTCGGCGTCACCGGCAGTGTGCCGACGCCCGGTGGCTCGGCCGGCTGAGGGCATCTGTCCCTTTCCGCCGCCCCACCCCTCTCCCCAGTCGTCGCGACTCGACTCGGCGTCACCGGCAGTGTGCCGACGCCCGGTGGCTCGGCCGGCTGAGGGCATCTGTCCCTTTCCGCCGCCCCACCCCTCTCCCCAGTCGTCGCGACTCGACTCGGCGTCACCGGCAGTGTGCCGACGCCCGGCGCTCGGCCGGCTGAGGGCATCTGTCCCTTTCCGCCGCCCCACCCCCTCTCCCCAGTCGTCACGACTCGCCTCGGCGTCACCGGCAGTGTGCCGACGCCCGGCGACTCGGCCGGCTGAGGGCATCTGTCCCCTTCCGCCGCCCCATCCCTCTCCCCAGTCGTCGCGACTCGACTCGGCGTCACCGGCAGTGTGCCGACGCCCGGCGCTCGGCCGGCTGAGGGCATCTGTCCCGGCCACCGCCTGCCGCCACGCAAACAACCGACGGTCGATGGTTCACAAAAACAGCCCGCCCCGACATCAGGTCATGTGACCCCGGCGCCACCCGCTCGGGCCCAGAGCGCCGGTCACGTGATCCTATTAGCGGCTGGTCGCGTGCTGCGGGGGCGGCCCACGCACAGCCGGACGGCAGCGATGTCGCGCTGCCGACCGCAGAATGCTGCAGAGTACAAATCAAGGACCTTTGTTCATACATGCGCATAAAGAGGCAAGACAAGGGTTACAAGCTTGTTCACCATGCACATCCACTTAATATTATTGCTGCGTCCTCCAGTTTCAGAGCTCAGTCGAGCGCTATGCCATGAAAGATCACTGCACAGACGTGACACTGTGTGATAATGACCCCTAAAGAGGATGTCATAAGGCAGTCACATTATGTGCGCCCATAATTGAATCACTTATAAACATGATAAAGTGGAAAGGCTTGATGCTGGTAGAATTGTGGTTCCCTGGGATACGCTCTAGCGCAGGGCTGAAGGTTTCACTCACAGGATGAGGCGTAGTTGTTTGATATTGCTGAACAGTTACCGTGCAGCTTTTATCGATATATGTGAAAACCGAGTACTTGCGAATTTAATTTGCTGTGTTTGACATTGCTAGTTTTGATGCTCTTTCAGTTCTGTTTAAAGTGTAGTATTGGGTCTCAGCTGTTGTACAAGTACTGTTATTGCAGCATCAGAGGAATCAAATAGTTTATTAAATCTGCTGCACAGTAGCACATCATACTCATCACAGCACGTGCTCGAAATGAACTTTTTGCGGGCGAAGCACAGCTCCGGCCTTTTAAGGGCACCTGCGCATGTCTCGGCGCTGATCTGCTGCACTGTCGCGTTGGCGGGCCTTTCCAGCCATGGGATATCCTGGAGATCACTGTGATGCATCATGCATGCATCAGTTCAAGTCTAGCCGACTCAGGTCAGGAGAATGGGCGGACCACCCGTGAACAGTCTTCGTGGGGATGACTCTTCCGCCAAAACTCTCTCCCAGCTCCCGTGACTGAGGCATTGGGTGGAGGGAGAGGGGGCACCAACATCGGCTTCTTGGAGCAGGCCAGATTTTAGCATGTTGACTTGGGAAGCGAATGCCTCTTCATCTCCAGGCCCTCCATGTCGGCGATCGAGAGGCTCTGCCTGGTTCATATTTCTGGTTTGAGCCGCGCGCTGACATGCTTGAGGATTTAGTTGTCAGTTTTGGTAGTACATCAGGCTCCTTATATAAAGCGATGTAGTGACTTCCGAGGCCTTGGCTCATCATCTGAGGAGATCTTTGGATCGTTTCATGAGTCTGGCGTGTTTTTTTTTAACCTGAATCCTTCAAAACTTGTTAACGGCTCATTGACCGTCGATCTTCCCTGCAATTTGTAATACCATGTTTCGTTGGTGGAGCTGCTGTTCTTTTATTTAAATTGTTGTTTGAAATGTGGCTGGGTTAGAATGAAAAATTTGATTAGATTCCAGGATACTTATTTGCGTGATTTTCGTACAGCATCTTGATAGCAAGTAAATTATTTAGGGTAAGGCAAAAAAGCACGCCCTTTCATCTAGTTTGTAAACAGTCAACGGGTAGGTGCGTCACTTACTACAGAAGGGTTAAATACGTCACTTTATTCAGACCATCCCAGTATGCCCGCATTTCGTCCTTCTTTTGCTCGCATTGGATCGGCTCCTTTGTACTTCTCGGCACAAATGCAAAATAAAAAAACGTTATCGGTGAGGCCTGCCGAATATGATCATGCTAGAGATGATCACGATCACTCGCGCCCGCCCGGGAGGGGGTTGACTTTCCACCCACGGTGTTTGAGCACATGTCAAAAATACACGACGCTCACAACAACACACAATTTTTATTATCTGCTCATCTATCAATTTGGCATCTTTTGAACAAATTCTTAATTTTGATCCACCACGATCGGTGACCTATCTCGTGCCAAAGAGACCAAACTTTAACAAATTTGACCACACGTAACGTCTTTTGGGCCATTTTCCATTGTTTAAACTCGCTATAGTAATAGAATATGAAAGCACCTGCAGCTTGGATAGACTCAAAGCCAGGAAATTTGTTTGCTATTGTGGTAAATAATGCAGGTTTGTACGTATTGTTGTGTCGTTTGGTGTTTTTATATGAGGAAAAGAGTACTAACGCACACGCGCAACCATCATACGACCACAGAACACGTGACCTTGCCCCAGGTCATGTCGTCGTCATAGTCATAAGGGTTTTACGACGCACCCAGTTCCTGAAGCTGTATGGCGCCGCTTGCCTCTCACCCTGGCGGGAAGGCGGACACCGCGGAGAATCGAATCCTGCACCTCCGGTCTCCCAGACGTGCAGTGGGTCCGGGTCATGGCTACCTCTATGGGTGCCTTCTGAGAAACATATGCTGAACTCGAAATGAGCCGTTTCATAATGTAATTCTGAGCGCAGGATTCGAATATCCCACTAAAAAAATACTTTCACATAATTATAATGCATAATGGGGTTATCATATGTCGCATGAGTACAAGCAAGGTCATATGAAGTCATCCAAAGTCAATGATCTATGTTGACAGCAATGGAGAGGCTAGATGAAGGAGTGCAACGTGTGTTACCACCTCCTTACCCTTGTGTCTGTGAAGCGAATAGCGTATAGCTTCGCATACCAACGCGCTTATTCCCAAATTGTTACGAATACGTTGTCAAGTGTCAAAGGGACTATGCGTAATGTACACAAAAGCTTTGCGATTTTGAGATGTAGAGCACATTATTTCCGACCACAGAAAAGCATTGCTCTGGTCATAAAGACTTCCGTCAGCACTTCAGAACTCAAGCTAGAGTTCAGTTATCCGAACGAGCCTTCTTTGATATGCCGTGACCCCTGGTGACCTCACATTTGTCCTAAGGACAACAATGTGGTGTGCAATCTCATGATTTCATGAGATCTTAACATCAGTATTTTTGTTTTTCTCGGCGTCTTGCATTTGGAGATCCCAGGGGGAAGCCCACTTCCCCTTGTCCAGGCGCAGTTGGAGATCCCAGGGGGGGGGGGGGGGAAGCCCGCTTCACTTCGTGCGGGCACAGTTTGTCTCATCTGGGGGCAGTTGTCTCAGACCCCGTCCGGGCGCGGCTGTCTCAGGCCCCGTCCGGGCGCAGTTGTCTCAGACCCCGTCCGGGCGCAGTTGTCTCAGACCCCGTCCGGGCGCAGTTGTCTCAGACCCCGTCCGGGCGCAGTTGTCTCAGACCCGTCCGGGCGCAGTTATCTTAGACCCCGTCCGGGCGCAGTTGTCTTAGACCCCGTCCGGGCGCAGTTGTCTTAGACCCCGTCCGGGAGGAGGTTAACGCGCTCGCTAGTAGCAACAGGCACTTACATTAATTAAACAAAAGCCAGTTCAGAAAGGGAACAAGACGGCGGCGTTGATACGGTGTTAGGACATCCCAGAAAATAATGTTGAGATGCTCCGCTCCCACCTTGAACACTCAGACCGCAGCTGAACACAGTTGAACTGGTGCAGAGCACCATACCGCCTGCCGGCGTCCAACACCCCCGCCAGTCACCCTCCTGGGAGCGGTGCGCCAGTTCGAGCCGTCTTTCGCAACTTGGTGTCGCCGTGAATAATTGCGTAATTTGCATATTAATGTGGCAGTCAGCGCTCGGGCTGCAGGCGCTGAGAGGTGGTTTATACAGCGGCAAACGTTTTGCAAAAGCGGGATCCCTACAGCCCTGAGAAGCACCGCGTGGTCTGGAGGGAGTTTTGGACTGAAACGAAACGACCGGGAGGATTTTATCGGAGATGAGGACGTGTGATCCGGCAGCTTTGGTGTTCTGATCTCTGTTGCTAACGATTCAGTTGATGGCGTCCATCATGGTGGTCTCCATGGAATGTGGTTGGTGGTTTTGTGCACTGGGTGCTTGGAGACAGAATCATTTTTGCACAGGTATACCACGCATTTGGTGTGCACAACCAGCTCTGTGACTATCTAGACGTGACAAGCGGTATTGACCGGTGTGTAGAGCTATTACAGGCCACTTTTGTAGCACACATGAAGGGCATACGTGTTCTTTTAAAAAGCGCTCGGGTAGGAGGTCAATCCCCTCCCCCCCCCCCCGTCCCCGAAGGATTTTGTGCAAAATGATCTCCTAACGGCGCGGCATGGCCGCGCCAAATTTCGCAATGCTGTAGCCAGTTCAATAGCGGACCTCTTGGTGTACAAAATTATTGCATCTTGTAATGCCGTTGGCCTATGGCGGGCCAAAGTCAGGTCACGGCTGTCAGCGATTGCTATGTCTACGGAACGTTGAGGATGTACATATCTGAGATAGTTTCTTACGACACAATAACTAAGTGACAAATGCCATTGACCCACGGTCAGGTATCAAGATCAGATCGGAGTCAAAACTAATCTGCAGTTTTACTGGAAAGCTTGCTGTATGGGGCAGCCTCTGGTGCCCATTTTGAATAATTTTATCAAAGGGGCGCATGATACATCTTTCATCGACTTCTTAACGTCAGAATAAGTCACTGACCTGAAATGACCCGGGTCAACAATTTGCTTTTAGGTACATAACGTCCATCGTAATCCTTGCCACTGATTAAACTGCAAAAATTAAAGCTCTCTTTTGATATTTTGGTTGCCATGACCTTGTAAAGGTCAAAGGAGGTCATTGACCTTAAATAAATACCAGTGACATTTTCCTGAGAACAGGTATCTAAGGTCACGGTGGTTGCATGATGAGGTCCGGTTCCACTTTGAATACCAATCTGGAGCTTGACATTGTTTTAACCTTATCTGAGGAGAAGGTCAAGATCTAGGAGGCTCAAAACTTGACACAAATGAGTCTACATAAACGTCAACCCACCTTATCAATTTTGCATCGCTAGCTCTGTTCATTTGTTATGTCTCAGGGACAAATTGACCCCAACCCGGACGAGGGTTATTCAACCGGTTACCAGGACGTATGTTAAAGCAGGCGGAATTGCTGTGATTTCAAGGCCGAAGAATTGGCCAACAACGTAAAGACACTTATTTAATGAACAAGTAATAAGAGCGCTTAATACAGGAACAGAGAGTACAAGTACTAAAAGCCAATGTGCCGCAAGTCATCAACTTGTTGCAAGTTGCTACAATAACAAGTTTCTTACATTATTGATATGATGCAAAAATAAACAATACTAAATGCAAAATAACTTAGTGACCGCATCACGCATTACACCTGAGATATTATCGCACAGCTGTTGGTTGCTCGTTACTGACAGGCTAAGACATTGCATGTTCAGGATGCTTGAAACAGGATGATGATACGCGCACTGTGCAGCCATGTCCATCAAGGACCGTCACTGTCATGTCCATCACGGACCGTCACCGTCATGTCCGCCATGGACCGTCACTGTCATGTCCGTCACGGGCCGCTCAGGTGATGTGTCACAGATATGCAGAAGGCATTGCTTTGAGCCGGGCAAAACAATTTTGGTACGCGGTGATGAACGAAAATCTACGAGACGCATTAGCCAATGAAGTATTGGGAGATTTTCGGGCCGAGCATCGCGGAACATTTTAAACGGAATATAATGCAGAAGGGTTTAACGTCATTCACCTAGGCAGCACTTCGGCATTTTTTGCCGTAACCGTCTCGGAGTTCAAAAGTATGTATCACTTGGAAGAATGATAGTGCGTATACCAGCGGTCAATGGCATCAACCATTTGTTAAGCTGATATCGGTAAAACAACAGCTCACGTCATTGGTGGCGATGGAAACCACCGAAATATGTTAACGTGCTCAAAGCATCGGAAATTTGTGGGTGAAAATCGCTTGATTCAAGCCCGCACAATTTGAACATCATAATATGGAGGCGACAGAGAATCACGAGGCACATATCAGTACGTGGAAGCATAATTCTGTCGCGATCTCCTGCTTTGGTAATCTCGAGTTTGGTGCGTGTTTTCAATGTAAAGGCGACAAACAATCATGAGACGAGTGTCTACGCACACGAAAGACATGCGGGATGTCTAAAGCATGAGCAGCAGCCACGTGGTAAGCGATGACGAATGCAGCTTCAACGTTTGTTGTAGACGTTGGTGTGGCTTAGGGACGCGCACGTTGCTCCTATACGTGGCCATTAACACGCTCGTTAACGCTCATGTGTGTTAGGTATCGCATAGCTTTTATCAAGCATGCTTTCAGCTTCCTCATTCAAAATATTAGCTGACGTAGAATCAAGTCAGACAATTATCTATGAGAGCAGTTGTTCATCACTAGTTTCTGCGCATTTTGCTACTGGCACTCTGGACATATGCTTCAATATGCGCTCATACCGAACTGATTCCGGGTGCATCACACGGGTACGTTTAAACAAGTGAATAATAACTGTTTAACACTGATGCACGATACGTGAAGGTTTCATAGTGCATCGCAGCTAGCACATGGTCGAAAGGTTTGCTAATTGATGATACGCGGCAATGCCATTGTTATCGTGGCCGATTCTTCTTAAACGATGACTGCAAGAAAATGACAAGCCCAATGCACAGAAGACGGAGGAAGCTTACGAAAGCCGCGTATGGCAAACGCTTGTGTGACCGACAGTAAGAGAAGAGAGAGAGAGAGGAGAGAGACGCAAGGACGAGACGAGGACGGATGCAGAGAGGAGAGAGAGAGAGAGAGAGAGATGAGAGAGAGAAAGGAGAGGACGGATGACTGAGAGAGAGAGAGATATTATATATATATATGTGCATAATTGTATATATACGTGCATATACATACATATATATATATATATATATATATATATATATATATATATATATATTTGTATACATACATGCATATACATATATATATATATATACATATAATTGTATATATACATGCATATACATATATATATATATATATATATGTGTGTATATATATATATACATATATATATATATCGTGCATTTTTTTCCTTCCTGCGTCCAATTCTTTTCACCTCCCTTTCTGTCTCTCCCTCTCTTAGACAATCTGGAACCCATCACTTAACAACCAAACCTAGGGACCCGTTTCTAGAACCCACGCACATGTCTGAATTCAGACTGAATGTAAGTATGGCATTGACCAGATGGTGTATATTGTGTGTATCTGTATCTAGCTGTACATGTTGGCTTTAAGTTCAGGAGAGAGAAGTTGATAACGGAAATGCTGCGAATTGATAAATGACGAATGATTCAAACGGGGGAAAAATATAATTGGTGCAAGTTTATGACTTGAGAAATCGTGACGGAGCATGCTAATCAAAAGACACTTTCTACCACGTAAACTGTATCACAAAAGTCGTGAGCTGATATAAATGGCATGCCATTCGCTGACTGTTGGAGGAATCTTAGTGGCCATGTTTCACACGTCGTATTCACGACGAACGACCAATAGCGGTGGTATGTGACGTGCGAGGCTACGATTGATTGCCGCATCCGGGTGTTCTTCTTTCGTACTTATTGTTGGCGCGGGATCCCCGCTTTTCGTCACCGGAACGCGCCAAAACCTGCGGACTACCACGCTTGGAGCATGATAGTTACCATCACCAGGTGGAGTCCTCATCGCATAATGTCCTCTTTTCTTGGAAGCCGCCATGCTGATGTCATACTGACCACCCCTACCTGTTGGATGCGTGGGAGACGAAGCGGTACGACGTTCCCTGAAGTGAGCACCTTGTGTCGAATCGCCACACACCAAGTACATCAGCAGCCGAAGCCAGGTCGCCCCAGTCCACATGGCGGCGCCGCGCCGCACCGCTTCCCGCCGCGGCCCTTCGAGCCGACACCGACCGGGGCCGACAGAGCCGGCCCAGCAGGCGGGGCCCGCACGCCACGCCGCACCGGACACGGTGACAGGCGCGCCGCCCGGTCCGCGGACCCAGCCGGCCTGCCGACGCGCGTCTTCTGTCGGCGCCGCGGGACCGCGCCTTCCGGAGAGCCTCGGGCGACGACCTGGGCGCCGCCGTGCGTGTGACGCGTCGCAGGCGGCGGCACCTGTGGCACTGAGGCGGCGCCACGCCGTCTGGTGCCGCGCGGCCCGCCCAACAATCAATCCGCCGTCCGGCGCCCCGCGTGCGCCGCCCATCCCAGTGGCGGCCAGCAGCGGCGCATCCCGCTCTTCAGGCAGAGGATGCAGCAGCGGGAGGACTGACGAGGGCGACGGGTGATGGAGGGCGGGCGATACAAATGTGACGGGCAGGTCGCCACAAGTGCAGCTGCCATCGGGGGACCCTCTCGTCCAGACGTAAGGTTTGGTAACGTGTGCATATGCTTGGCGTCTTTGTGTGTATCACGTGCTGAGGCTCCTGTTCAGGCATGTTTCTGATTTTAATCATATTTCCGTTCTCCGAATTTCCCCTCAATTCTCTGCCCGGCGATCCGCTTTCCTTCCCGGAAATATCGAAGCCTTTGCAATCGGTTTTGACGTACAAGGTCTGAAATGAAAACGTAGGATGAACTGGTCCTTGATTTGGATGATAGTTTTAAGAGAGATGTCCCGCATTTTGGGGCATATTTCAAATCATGCTCTGGTGAAACCTCGGGACCAGTTAGTCTATTAATAGCACTGAGTAGTGTCGCTGTAGCATCATCAAGATATAATGGGCAGATTTGTTTTAATTATTTTAGGGTCTAAATTACGCTTTCAACGTTTTGTCACGGCACTGCTCTCTTTCATCAGTGACCCAGAGTACAGCCGAAGTTCACAAGAACTGATGACGGCAAAGTCTGCTGAGGGCCGTCGTCAACTTTTATAGACTAGAGGTTCAACTTTTGGGTTGTTTTAATGTGCACATTGCTGGCCTGCATGCCTAAAAGTTGTGCATCTACTGGCACTAAACATCAGCACAAATTAACGTTTATAATTCCCACAGCGAGCGGTGAAGGTCATTTATCGAGAAACGCATTGGTTGGCATCGGTCGATGTTTGAGCCAGTGCGCCACTGTGAACAATGTGACACGTTTGATTCCTAAGGTCAATGTGCACTTCGAAACGAGAACTGCTAAATCCCATATAGGGGAGAAATCAAAGCCATACCATAAGGTTGCATTTTATTCACGTGAAAATGGCCTCACGTTTGTAGATTTTTTCCATAACTGTGCTGCAACTTTCGTAGCATTTATTGCACAAACTTTTCGGCGAATAAGTGCATTGCTAACATTACAGAACACGCACTTTGAACAAAGCAAAGCAAGCGAGAAGTATAACTTGCGAAGTGATGAGCAGAGTCCAATGGGAAATTCTCCCCAGAGAGTGGCTACATCAAAGCGATATTCTGAGCTACTGATAAGGATTTCGAGAAATCTGGTATTACCCATCAAATCGAACACATCTGATCGAATTATAAGTGAAAAGTACAAATAGATGGCAGCCTCTCTTTAAAAGAGGCAGTGGTGCCTCCAACTCTACCAGGAGGTGATCAATTTGCTTTTAAATGTTTCGCTTCAGTTGAATCAAACGTTAAAAATTTCAATTTACACGCGCTCGGGTGGGGGGTTAAATTGACCCCCTCCCAAAGTTTTTATCCAGAATGGTTTCCGAACGGCGCGGCGAGGCCGCGCCAAATTTTGCATAGCTGTAGACAACTGAATAGCAGATCGATCTGCCATCAAAAATTCAAATGTTCCCTGCAGGGTCGCTGATCTATGCAGGTCAAAGTCAGGCCATGGTTTTAGCAAAGTCAATTTCTAAGGAATCGTTCAGTCTGATGCAACTGCGGAATATTAGACGAAGCCATGCATCTCTGAGATACTTCCTCAGGCGACACAACAATTAAATGTGCAAATTAATTGACCTAAGGTCAGGTATAAAGATCAGATCAAATTCAAAACCAGCCTGTTTCATTACTCAAAGGCTTGCTGTATGGGATAGTTTCTGGTGCTCATTTCGAATGCATTGATAGCAGGAATCGCATTATGCGTCTTTCATGGATCTCTTGGAGGCCAGAATAGGTCGTTGACCTAAAATGACCCAGGTCCAATTTTTGTTTGCAAGAACGTACTGGCTAGCGTAAAACAGTCGAGTTTTGGCTTATGAATGCTCACAGGTTGTTTTTCGAAAACTTTCTTTTCTAAGCTGAAAGTAGCGTTGAACATCAGCAGCGGCACATTTCATCACTGAAGCAGCAATATGTGAATCATGATAAATTGAAGTGTCATTTACAACACAAACATTCATATTTCTCTGCCCCGCAAAATGAGTTCCCGGCAAAAATACCTGCAAATTGCCCTGTCTAATGGGACGGTGCGGGCAAGACTGGTTCAATTAAGTCAAAATGTCGACTCTAGAACGCAAAAGCCCTCTTTAACGCTTTAAACTTCCCACAAAGCGATGGGCTAAGAGATTAACAGTCGGCAACGACATTATGCGTTGTGAATTTCGCCACCGAAATCCATGCGAGTTTCAAAATCCAGGCTTAACACGCGCGCGGGCGTAAGTCAGCTCCTCCACCCCGCAACGTTTCTCAGAACAACTTCCGAACAGCGTAGGGGGGCCACGGCAAAATTTCCGCAGCTGTCAGCAATTGAATAGCGGGCCTTTTCGTATAATAGACAATATGTACCTCCTAAAGACTCTGGTGTATGGTAAGTCAGTCAGCCCGCGGCTGTCAACTAGGACAAATTCCTTTTTTATAGATATATATATATATATATATATATATATTGATATATAATATGCATTCAAAAAAGATCTAGATAATTGTTAATATGATGCGGCCAAGGGGTGTTAGACGACATCTAACATTCCTTAAAGAAACTATCCCTGACATAGTTTCTTCAACAATCCGGCAATTTAAGTTTTGGTACCGATGAATTCTACTGACCTTCGGCCGTGTATGAAGGTTGAACCGAAGTAAAAACAAGCCTGCTTTTTAACCTGCTTATGTTTATTGCGGATTTCTCGAAAGCAGGGACGGCAACAGCATCTTCCAAGGGCCTCATAAAGGTCTTAGTAGGTCATTTAACATAAATCACCAATATCAAACGTCTTTTTTAGCAACATGTCACCAAGCGTAGTTATTGACGCATGTTGAGATTCAAAACTAACGTTTTCCTAGATTTTTGAAAACCATGACCTTCTTTGGATGAAACAAGGACAATCACCCAAAAACGCTTGTAAACTTTTTCTTAGAACAGATCCCCAGGCTCCAGGCGTTTTCATGTGGAAGTATTGGGAATTTTGGACACCAGCCTGGAATTTGACCTTGTTTTGTGTTATTTGACCAGGAGGTCATGACCTGGGGTTTTCAACCTTTAATATGAATTAGTTCATTCACAGGCCGTGCCATATTGTGGATTTAGTGTCCTTAGCTCTCTTGGTGTTATATCTCAGGGATCAGGGTGACCTTCCACCCAAGCGAGCGGTATCCAACCGGTGTCAAAGGAAGTGTCCCACATTTGCATAGGGTTTTGAAACGAAAAAGTCATTTTGAAGATCACTCGGGGAAGTTCACAGCCTTGTAATTCTTAAGGCCTAAATCCCTCCAGTTTCTGAGCTACATGTCCGCGAAGATGCGCATGCCATTTCAAGATCATTCAGGCATGTATCTCACATAGCAGCATCACTCAACTCCTGTCACACCATTGGCCATGCGACGTTCAAGGCCAAGAAGAAAAAATCGTCAAGCTGATCATATCTGGCATTCGTGGGCACGACTTCTAGATACGATGTACGCCAATTGGCCCTCAATCAATGTTACAGGGAGCCCCACCTTTGGAACATACTTTTTATAAATGATCAGGTGGACCCTAATGACCTGACATGCATGTTCGTAGCTCGACTTAAGTTATTTTGGAGTCCAAATTACGTGGATCACATTTCAGACTAACACTGGACTGTATGCCTAAGGCCTTGGACAATTCTAGCGCATTCGAGACGAAGTTCACCATTGTGAGCTTCATAATTCTTTTGGATGATTGTTGAATTTTGCGCACCAGATGTAAATTGCTAATAGAAGACTTTCAAGGTGTCAAAATTAACCTTGTTCAACAAGCGATTGTTTGCTTTCACAAAATATTGCATGATAATTAGGAAGAACGACAGTGCAGTTCGCGACGGATCATCTGCTCAGAGACAACAGTCAGAAGCTGTAATTGTTTATTGAGATACGCCATTGGTGGCCTGTTACCAGTGAAGAAACAACATGCATTATTTTGTGCCTGCCATGTCTCATTGGTGCAAATAAAACACCCAACGCCTTCTTCTACGCTGTATTCTC
>NW_023596420.1:23814413-23890144 GCF_011947565.3 Pollicipes pollicipes | reverse complement strand
TGCCTGGGGCAGGCCGCCATCCGGCTCGGTTACACGAAGGCTGTAAAAACCCAAGTCATGTGGTTTTAAACAATGTATGTAATACTCCAGCATTTTGCGACTTTTTGCGCTTTCTTATCATGCGCCCGGGTGGCCGGTTGAATAAATATCCTTCGCCCCGGGTGGGTGGGGCCAACTGACACCCGTGATATCTCAGAAACTAAAAGAGCTAGAGCATTATTCGCCTGATATATAAATAGGAAGGTAAAGCAAACTCACGACCACTGTGCATTTTCGTTTCAGCTGCTATGGTAGGATTAAAACGCATGTGACCAATCAAATTAAGAATCCACAATGAATCGTTGTTGTTGTGATACATAATACATAACTCTGTTCCCTTCAAGCGACACTTCAAACCATTCAGCATTTATTATTCTCTTGCAGCTGCCACTCCAAAAGCGATCGCGACTGCGTTTTGAAACTGGTACTTCTCAAATTATTTAACAAAAATTTTGAGTTCCTACCACTTCACTCAGAGACGAATCTTTCAGTGGATAATGTGAGCATGTCGCGGCGAATGACATGCTGTTCTCACAAATATCCCCTGCACCACCTTGATCATACCCAGCCGATGTGACAAGCGTAGGTTACATCTCTCTTTTTGCATCCCGGTGCTGATCACATCTCGGCGAAGTGGGACTTTTGTAAGCCCGCCAGTGGCGCGACCCAGGAGGATTAAGGGCAGAAAAGGTTTTTGACACCCTATTTTCGACCATGAGCTGCGCCCAAAGGAATTATGGAAACAACAAACATTTAACCAGCTCAGGTTGTGGGGACTTCATCTTAGTAGCGTCATTTTGATGGTGGACATGACGCAAACATCATAAGTCACGCCAAGGGACCTTCGGAAAACACCAAGAGCGAAATGGTATCATCAAAAAATGGCCACGGTTCGGTCAAAATCGCGGCGTCGTCCGTAACAAAAAATCTACATCTCACTCTACCCTCTAGCTCTACCTCGACGAGCTTGCTGAGGGTCTCTGTTTAAGGACTCCGCTCCGGTCCGCAGGGCCGTGGCGCTCAAATTTCAGTCAGGGGCCTCTTGCACCCGTCGGGAAATCCGTGGGACGACGAGGGCCTCAATGTCGGCCAGAGAGTACCGATGCCCAGTGGTCGGTTCCGTGTCGGTCTGGGCCCTACTTACCCATTTCTCAAGCAAGGACACGACTGCGGAGCACTAAATGGTCGGAATGTCTACAACAATGGTGAGCCCCCTGTGTCAGCCAGTGGCGCATATCGCCTGATACGGAAAACTGTGTCTGCCAGGGACTGCGAGTGGGCCAGGGGCACGTGCACTCAGCAAGGACGGAGACGGGATCCCGAGTGTCAGAGGACCTCTTGCGTTGAATGGGACACTCTAACAATGAGAGGAGATACGAGGCAACCACATGAAAGGGTTTACAACGACACAATTGGGGGGGGGGGGGGGGCGCTATGCCAGTCAGGGCCCAGTACCAACCTACAAACCCTCAGCGTTTCATTCAGGAGCCCGGTAAGTCAATTTAGTGACCCTGTACTATTGTTGGACCCTCTACCACCGGCAAGGGATCCTTTTTACGTTCGTAAGGGGCCCCTGCGTCGATCCAGAGCCAACTGCCGCGGTCAGAAGCCTCCCTCGTCAGGGAGAGAACCGAAGTATGATGTATCATTCTTAGGGCCTCTGCATCGACAATGGGCCCCGGTCCCACTGTCGCCGGAATGACGGCCAGCAGGTGGCAGGTACCTCGGGCGGGACGGAAATTGGCTCCTTAACCCCCGCAACCAAAAGCATATTGTGTTCTTGGGCGCTCTACTTATCGGGCTTCCTGCCCAGAAGAGGCAAGGGCTTTCCTTAGTGTTCGATAAGGCGAATCGAAGCATATTAAACATTGCATTGACCTGGCCGAATAACTACTTGTTTGACGACGTCACCTTCATTTTTACAACAAATTAGTGAAAACATGGTCGCGGCACGCACGAACGCAGCATGCTCATGACGCACAGCTGGGGCACTTGTGATCATAAGCACAGCTTGAGGCACTCGTGATCATGAGCACAGCTTGAGGCAACTCGTGATCATGAGCACAGCTTGAGGCACTCGGGATCATGAGCACAGCTTGAGGCACTCGTGATCATAAGCACACCGCTTGAGCACACTGCGTGATCATGAGCACAGCTTTTGAAGGCACTCGTGATCATGAGCAACAGCTTGCAGGCACTCGCTGATCACGAGCACAGCTTGATGGCACTCGTGATCATGACCGCACAGCTTGAGGCACTAGTGATCATAAGCACAGCTTGAGACACTGGTGATCCTAGGCCAACGGCTTGAGGACACTTCTTGGTCATAAGCACCGTTTGACAGGTCGCTCAGCACGGTACCATATAACAACATGTTTGTTCCATAACGCCCGTCTAGCTTGTACATACACCTACATATTTAAGTTCGTTAAACCAGCATAGGCCTTCAGACTCATAAAAGAGCCTTCGCCATTTACACCGATAGGTCGTAGTGCCGGTAAACGCTAGTCCATTCCGAGCATCAATCTAAAGATTGTACAGCTGAGATGTACAACCTTTACGTAATGCGTCCATTATGTCCAGACTATACGTAATGCGATAGAATTGACTTCGTAGAGCAATCAGAACAATACGTTCTGATGCATTTTCTTTTTCATCCGTCCGCTGGCCGGCGCCTGGTCTTAGCTGCAGAACAAAGCGGCATGGCCTAACGAGACTGCAACGCCTTGCATCGGTGTTTTTGCTCCGAAAGATTGCGAACACTCAGGCTCAAAACTACAAGGGTGAAAACAGCTTTCGGTTTACCAGATATGATCGGTGACTAAAACTGATCCTTGCGAACTAAGTGGTGAAAAGCTGCGAAAACTCAAACAAATTTCACTAGATCAGACCATATTACAACTTACTTTCTCAGCTAAACGAAACTCAAAGCTTAGTATTGGTCTGTGCTCGTTAACAGTTGCGACGTGGGCATATGTAGAACACAAGCCGTAACATTGACGTTTCGCTGTATGGGAAAATTGAGCCATAAGATGCTGCCAATCATAGTAGCTTTAATCAGGATAGTTTTTAGCAGGTGCCAGAAATATACAACAAAATATATTATATCAGTATTGACGTCACAGATCAGCGGTGACACAGTGTTTTTACAATAGAGCTCAGATCAGTGCTTTTCACAGATTGTTCAGCTAAGGTTCACTTCACATACTAAGCAGCATAAAATACCAAATAACTAGGCATATTACTAGTCGTAAGGATCGTAGCTGGCCGCAGTATCTTGCGACGAATGTGACCAGTTCGCTACGCAGCGTTTTAAAGCGTCGCGCCATTTGAGACAGATGGGCTCGAACGCTCGCCACGCGGTGATGCGTTCGGTTCACTGCAAGGCTGTGGGCTGCTGTTAGGTGTATTCACGCCGTGAGAAGCTAACTGGCTGGAAGCACGTACCTAATCGTCAGCTTTTTAATGCAATAGCGTTAAAAGCCCTGCCGATTTAGGAAGATTGTTGTTTGTGGATATCTGGGTTGTAGCTCCAGAGGCAAACGGAGGAGGTTAAAGCGACACATGTTAAATATTCATCCGGGGTTTTCTGCTGCTTACAGTAGCAGCGGCTTTGATTTAAGAGACTGAACATCACTGTTGTGGCCCTCTCACATTGCCCGTTGCACCCCTGGCTTAGCGTACTGATCGGTGGACAGGCATGGGAAAAACGCTTTTTATTTTCATAATGTTGCGTATAAAACTGAATGAGGGTGGTAGAGGTGTTCAAAAATGTTTGTTAGCATCTGTTTATACCAATATTGGATCATGCAAGAAAGTGTGAGTTCTGCACCGGTAACGATCACGCGAAGGTAGTGACGGTCGCCTGCGCGCTCAGCTGATTGTACGATGACGCCACAAAACCAAAGGTGATGTTGTCAGGTGCTTCTAGAACCACGTTTTCGGTAAATATAGGGCTACAGGGCATGCAAGTTTTGCAATATACGCAGGATTGAGGGATGGAAGGTGCGAGCAACAAAAAATGACTGAGCCTGCCTCCAAAAGGCATTCAAAACATTTTTCGCCACAGGTTTGACCCACTTTCTTTTCACACTTGGGAGCCGGGGTGTACTTTCTCGACATTTGTTTCGGGGGGGGGGGGGGGGTAAACCCAAAAACCCTGTGGTTAGTGAAGAATGATGCTTTAAAATGATAACCAAAAAATAGGAAACCACATCCATGATTAGGAGGCACAATCCCGTCCTCATATCCGAACAGGAAACTTCATGCATACAAGCTGGTTGGGTCAAGTATGCCTTTATCTGATAATTGTATTATTTAAGTCGCAACCATCATTCAGTGCTTGATGGCTGGCAAATGATACTTGAATGCAAGTGAACTCCCGAAGCAAAAATGTTTGATGGCTATGCCGCATTCCATTAAATTTGTCTTTGTATTGTGATTTATTGCATCTAGATTTATATGAAAGTGGTCTATGAAAGATATGGCTCCAGGTGACAATTCAGACGGTTCCAAATTTCGTCGGTGACAGAAAAGGCACTTTCTCACCCTTGCAAAACTACTTCGAATATTGTTTTCACTAGTTGGTTCAGAAAAAAGTAAACGATGGTTGGCCATATGTACAGCAAATGTTGAACCCGCTTCGGTGTGCCTTCGTGTTTAATCCACAAGGTTACTCACCACCTATTTCAAACATTGAACAATTCGGTAACCCTGCCTGGTATCGGCACAGCGAATGAAAAAATAAACAATGTAAAATGGACAGCGCCGGCAGTACGCTTGATGCGGTCATTTCGTGCCCATTTCACTCACCTAACTGACTTTTATGGCATTTTCTAGAAGCTCTGGCTCCTTTGTTTCAAATAAAACCCAAAACTTTAAGGAAATTTCCCCTCAAAATAAAACCAACCAATCCAGTAAACATTTTTTATGGGTGGGGCTATTGTACTAATAACCCTCCCAACGGACCCATCAAACGGACCCATCCAAGCGACCTTGACGTCACCAGTTGACACCAACAACTAGGGAGGGAACTTTCAATGCTTCCTAATGTTGTGTAAAACATGACGTTTGTCATTCAGTCGCCGCCTGCGAGTATTGCAAGTGAAATAATGCAATTGCACGACCCGTACGTTGCCAGTGTCCAGCAGTTGTCATTCTTATTTAGTTCATTTATTCGCTGAGGCGAAAGAAATGAAACACCGTGACGATCGAATATATTACTCGAGCTTCTTGCATTGAGGAACGTTAGAGAAACCACACGTGTTGAGCGAATAATAATTTGCAAAGGATGCAATGAAGGGACTCATGCAATGCAGCTTCGTAAAGCGAAGCCTGCTGCTGCAGTAAAGCAGCCCACCCAGTGCTTCGCGGAGTGTGGATATTTGAGCCCCTGGAAGGCCTGGCAGCGCAGGAGCATTGGAGCAGTGTTGACAAGTGGCAGCGACGCTAATTAGGGAAATATGGCATTTGTAGTAGCAACAATCACGGCTTCCTTCATGCTTTTGGAATGTTTTTTGGAAAGCTTTGGAACAGCTTTAAAAAAGCTGTTTCAAACAGCTTCTTTTAACAAAGATAAAACCAAATAAAAAGCAACAAACGATTCTTTTTTAAAAAGGTGTTCAGCTTTGATATGGAGTTTTAAAGTGGAATAGGCTTTTTAAAGACCTTTTGGTGCAGTTCACAGCCCTGCCCTTTTTCGGACCTAAGCCACTCTAGCTTTTAAGCTGCAAAGCCGCAAAAATGGGAAGAGCATTTCGGGGAAAGTATTGTAGTGTCATCATGGCATCATCATATAGTCATTCGAATTCTGCCATTTCATAAGTCATGCAGCGATTAAGGCCAGAAAAAGTATTATGGTCGAGTCTTTCATAACTGGCGTTCGTTAGCGCGATCTCAAGATATAACGTCCGCCAAAATTGGCTCCCATTCCATGTTGTGCAAGGTACGAAGAGGTAATTAAACAATGACGTGTTAAGGAGCATATTTACAAAACAGAGAAACTGTGGTGTCTGTAGCAGTCTCTTCTACTTAGAAGTATGCCAATAGGTATAAGTGGGCTTATTTCATCATATTTGATGCTTTTTCAACACCTTCAAACAGAAACGTTCCCTTTAAGACCTAAGCGAATCGAGTTTCTGAGCTACACACCCACGAATATGTGCAGATTATTTTGGGGAGACTATTTCAAGACCACTCATGCATCTATGGCGTCATCATAACCTTGGTCCAATTCTGTCATTCCGTCAGCCTTGCGGCAAGCAAATCATCAACATGGTTGATGGCGTAATGACAGAGTGATAAGCAACTTGGTCTCCCACGTGAGTGTCCGGGGGCTCATGCTGATAGGAGGACGACGCACGTCGCGTTCCTTTCATAAAGCGAAGATAAAACCGTACCTTGGCAAACCGTCGCTGCAGGTGCAAACATTAGCTCAGCCACACATCGCTTGCAACGAACCACGAGCACACTAATTAGGGATCCCTACGGATGGCTCAGGTTGCAGATGGAATGGGGTTTAACAGGGCTTGAAACTCACCTCCTTTGACTCGACAATTGAGCTCCAGCCTGTCTCCCTCGCTGAAAGTACCCGCCACTGTGTCCAGTATTCGGCCTTGAGGGTCGACTATTCTCACGTGTTCTGGAGCGACTGGGGTAAAAAAGAGCGGCCAGTTAGTTATCAATGACAGGCTGCTGATACACTATTCATATTGCTACATGAAAGTGTCGGACCTCCAATCTGGCTGTTCTATCCACACACCCTCGCTGCAAAGGGCGAGACCGGTTCTCTTTCTGGCTCGCACCGTGTCGCTGTCCATGTAGATACACATGATTGCAGTAGCCGACAAAAAAGAAAACCACACAAATGTTCGACTCCCCGCATATTTCACTGTCTGGCAGCGCCTCAGCCGATGCGGTTTTGTTGTATGTCCATAGGGCCAGATGTTACGCAAACCAATCCATAAGTATTCCTTGATTCTGAATGTCATATTCAACTAGTCCTTGGCTGCCTTGGCGTAGAAACGAGGTTGCATAGCCTGGCAAAAGGAACGCGGTTTTCGTTAGCACATTCATGCGCCTTGTGTTTTTCATAGTGATAAAGATTGGACCAGCGATAGGTAACAGCATCCCGCACGGACAATGAATTGTGTTCAATGCAAAAGTAAAAACCTTAAGCATTAATATTAACGGGCTACGATCCATTGATATTTTCCGTCCTCACATGAGTATCTGTAAAAAGGTTACCGTATACTGCCACCGGGATTCGATGCCGCAGCCAGCTGCTGGGGCTATATGGCGTTGCCGGTCTCTCGCCCTGTCAGAAAGGGCGGGGCCATAGGAAATCGAGCCCCGTGCTTCTACAATGAGCCATTCTCCTGGTTTCCCAGACGCTTGAACTCAGGAGCCCCTCCGCTCCTCCCCCCTCCCCCCTCTCAGGATCCTGGCTCTCACCACCCGATCTGAAATCCCAGGTCCACGGCAGAATTTTGTGGCGGAAGTTTAACGTGTTGGAATGCTCTGCACGATTCGTCCAGCCCTCTGACACCACCTGACCTTTCGTGTACCCGCTGCCCCCGACCGTAGTACATTCCAGTCAAAGACAGGTGGCGAGCGCCTATGTGACTCGAATCCACCCCTCCGCGGGTGGGTGCGCCCCGGGGCAAACGCTGTAATCTACTGAGCTACCGAAACGGCCAAAGTTGGGACATCATATTCATTCGAGTATTCACATTGCCCAAAAGCATAAAAGGACATGTGAATGTCACCACATCTCTTTTCCGTACACTTGAAAGTTACGCGACGGAGCAGAGTTCAGAGGACTTTGCACCGTGAGATGGAGCAACGCGCGGACCGCAACATTCTCGACGAGTCCGGACACAGGACCCTCTCGGGGGTCGAGGGTCACTGCGGCTTCCTCTCCAATGATCGCACATTTGCTGGTGTGTGATCATGTCGCCCGTTTTTTTATGCGAACGACAATCCGCAGTAATCCTGCAATTTCCCAACTAGCCGGTGGGCACCCTCACCTATGACGGTTAGGTTGACCAGGGCGTTACGAGTGCGCGAGTGCTGGAAGTCCACCCGGCACTTGTACAGGCCCTGATCTTGGCGGCTAATGTGGCGCAGCGTCAGCACGGCGGGACGTCGACCTGGCACGAAGTCCACGCGCGACCCGAACACCGAAGTGTTGTGCCACTTCCTCTTCTCCTCCAGCCGGTTCCGTAAATCATAGCTGGGAACAGACGAGTAGGGGCGCTGAGTCAACGTTGGGACCTATGGGTAGACCCGCAACCAACAGGCTGAACGTATGAGGCATCATTAAAGGCATAATTGTAAGGCATAATGATCATTACATATGGATAAAGTGCACACAATGTATAATTCAAGGCATAATTGTCTCTACTTCTTGTCTGTAAGCATCATGGCCTAAGTAACTGCTCATATTTTATATACGGTATGATGCAAATATGATTAACTCAGTTTTATGGACAGGTTGAGACAGATTTTGTGTACCTGACTGAAAAATTATTCAGACCATCGTCTTCGTCTGATGTTAGCTTGTACCCAACGTCTCAGCCAGTGATCTATTCGGTCGTTGTTATGTGTTACGGAGCCCTGAGAAGGACTTAATGGTGCTTAGTCACAGACACATTCGCGTCATAAGTCGAATTCTCTGCTTTTGAATTCCGGGGTTTCGAACCAGGGTCTTCTTGATTCCGAGTCGTGTTCTCTCAAGATGAGCACTTCTCCTTCTCCTAAATGAGCTAACTGGGAGGACAGTTCTCTGGTCTTCGTTTCAGCGCCACACCAGACCTCACAGTCTTACTCCGGATAGTTGCCTTTCTATGCTCTCCCAGTCTAACTGACAGAGGGTGATTGTCTCTTCCTTTTGGGACCTGTCACGGCTACATGGCATGTTACATATGTAGCTTTTTGTGTGGTGTTTATGTGCCAGTGGTCTAACTTTGGAAAGTTCTGTTCGCATCGTTGAGCTGCTTCTAAAGACTACCCTGGTGCATCGTCTACGGATTATTCTGATATTTTCTGACAAGCCCACGCTGTACGGTAATGTTGTCGTCGGCGATGGGATTTCCTGCGGTAGCCCTGCTTTTCGAACATGTTCTTTGGGATTCCCGTCTTTGGGCTTCCGGTCTACAGTCATGAAAGACATTCACAGAAGTCTTCTGCATCGCGGAAATGTCATTAGCGACGATGGTGCAACTACTAGGAAGGAAGTTAACCACCCAACCGAGACGTTTCGCAAAAACGGATGCCCGAGAGGCTTCATAGACAGGAAGCCAAAAGAGCATGCTCGACAAGCAGGGCAGCCAAAAGAAAAACAATAGCGACGATATCATTATCAAACCGCAAGCGTCCGCCAGGACCGATCAGAACAACCTGTGGACGGTGCAGCATCAGGGCAGTCATTAGAAGAAGCTCAACGCTGCGGAGAGAGCCAACCAAGGTCGGACCACCGACATCTAAAGCAGCACACAATGAACTGCATGTACAACATCCCGTGCAGCTGCGGCAGGTCCTAAAAAGAACAGATAGGTCGCCCCCTGACGGTCAGACTGGAGGAGCTCAGAAAAGAAGCCATCCGGGGCGAGATTCTGAAGTTTGATGTTGCAGAACATGCGTGGTTAGATGGCGATCACCAACCAGCACTGATGCAACCGCCTCGACAGAGAGCAACACTGGAAAGTCAGAAAGATCAAGGAGGCAGTCACGGAGCATTGGCTGGTAATCCCATCAGTAAACCAGGTGAAAACTTCATCCGACCATGGCACCCGATTCTGCGGAAAGGTCACCAAATATCTAGGAGATAAATAGTACGAAGTTCTGACACAGAAAGGTTACTTTTCCCGTTCGGATCAGTTGGTGAGCGTTTGATCCATCATGGAGGAGACAAACAACGGTGAGAAAAGCGAGTGCAATATAACTCGCACCCAGGAATCAGAAAATGTCCGCATTGAGCGGAACCACTTGCATCAATGTTGCCATGTGTCACACATCTACTCTCGCTCTGATTTGATCTTTTTATTACGCGGACTAATAGAAATGTCGACGCGACTCTCCACACCGTTTACAAATAGAGCGGTATAGTCTCACAAGAAAAAAACAGCGGGTTCGTCTCAAGGAGATCTCATGATCGGCGATAATTTCTATTGAGCACACTGTGATGCCGGGCTCCACAGCAGTGCCGGCCCGCCGCGCGCAATCGAAGGATTCGTCGGCTGCCGCACGCCGGCCGCGCCGCCTGTAGGTCTCCGAGCGGTGTTCCTAAATAAAGTGGTGTCAAAAGGCGCACACTAAATAACCCAAAGGCTCCTGCTATGTTCAACACAAACATACGACACACCGAAGAAATACCACCAGAAAAACCTTATGGGAGCGGGCTGCCGCCCCCCCCCCCCCCGCCCCTTATCCAAGCGATGGGTGACCATCATTGTCATTCTATTTTATTTATCAGCGTAGTTTCTGGTCTGTTCATCAGTAATTGAATGCATGCATTCGAGAAAAAGCTCGGTACGTTTTGTTCATGGTCTCAGACAACGCCCTTCCAGGCCATCATGCAGTCATTGTGATAAATCATGGGCCCTTTTCTCCGCCTAAACTTTTATCAGTAAAGTACGACAGTGCTGCTTACAGCCCTGACCAGGTTTGTATGCTTGACATTCAGTAAATATAAAGTGCTTATCATGTGCTTCCGGTACCAAAGGGGCAGTTTCCAGCCCTATGTCCAGTGATAAATAGCGCTGCACATTCACTGCAGCGGGTTTGTTGTTTGATTGCCTACCTTGTCGGTAGTTTTTTTCTGTAATGAGCAATGATGTTCATTCTCCTGATATGTCTTTTGACAGTGCGACTTTCCGCGAGCCAGAGTCCTGATGAAATCGCACGAAATTTTGTAATGGCATTGTTAGTAGTGTCTGTAACGGCGGGACATGACATTCGTGATGCATATGAACTTAACAGGGTTCCACTAACAGAAACGGACGAACCAATCCCAATGAATCGCTGGTAGCTGTGCGTGTGCTGCTGTCGCCTGGCGGCCGCGACAGCCAGCGACACCATCACCCCGCGTCGCCCGGCGGCCGTGACAGCCAGCGACACCATCACCCCGTACATTGACGCCACAGGGCCGCACAGCTGGCCTCCGTATCTTCGAGACGCCATGTGCGCCGTTCAGTGCAGGTGGTCTGTGGATCCCCGCACGCGGAGTGTCGTGCGCCGACGTCGGGGATCGCCGAACAACGTGACATGCGCGCGATGGCCGCATTAGTGCTCATTAGCTATGCCGCCAAAGTAAGTCTGCTGGCAGTCAGTCATGTACACGTCCCTAAGAATGCGCTGCCTGCGTGATGGCGAAGCTTTGGCGATGATGATTACAGATGATGTTTAAGTCATCTATCTCGCTAGCTACCGCTTCAAGGGAACGCTTCAAACCAATGCAGGCTGGTTCGACGCAAAGCGTACGAAAATCACGAAACACGTGACATGCTTTACGAGACATAATGCGTTCTATCAATTCGCACAATGTGCACAATAACGTCAGGTCAGAGTAAAAGAAAACGCTTCTCCGCCAAGTGTCACTCTATGACCAACTCCGAACATCGGCCACTAGTGTTGCATGATCTAAGCTGCTTGTTATGTTTAGGATTCGTTTATCTGATTCCAATGGCTTCTAGTGCTAGTACACGATTTCAGGATTCCTTTTTTCTTAATTAGGTCAGCGCAAACAAATTGCTGATCATGAGTTTCCCGCATCTGCTACTGGGGCGTCCTCTCCAGCAGGTGCATAGTAATGCGCCATCACGGAGATGTCACCGTCCAAAAAATGACGAATTTTGGAACCGACAGCCTCCGAGCGGACATATTGGTTCACAGACTTACACACTGGTGCAGCAAGTCGGATTTGGCCTGTTATCACGGTGTATGATTACACGGCTGCTAGGCGTCCTGCTGTTGCAGCAGAAAGTTGTATTTCGGTAATTTCGTCGGCTGATGTGGTGCTTCTGAGCATGTCCTATTGAAATGTGTTCGACCTTTTATGAATTTTGACCTTTGGACATAAGGGTTCTATGGAAAGAACAACAGTGGGCTGTAGAGCTAAAGAATAAACTGCAGTGAGTTGTACAGAATGGAATAAACCAGTGAGTTGAGTTAAGGATTTCGTAAGTTCGTTTTTTTTGCGATCCAGGGCTAACATGATATCTTAATATACAGTGCAATACCCGACTCCCAGTATTATATTTGCATTTCAAACCGTGCATTTCAAGATTCACCAGGAGAACAGGGGAATGTGCTGAGCTGTGCATACTGTGCCGTTGGAAGTGGCGTTGGTTACTGAAAAGTTGCTTGCGCCGTGTTCCAGTTACTGGTGCGTGTTGAATCTCGCTCACGCTTTCTCTTAGGACTTCCATCCACAGCTAGGAAGTCACAAGGTTTGATGAGCAAATGTTTGACGGACCAGAAAACCAATTGGCAGAAGAAAATCAAGATTACGAGTGGTGAATAAGCTGACTAATGGAACAACGTTAAAAAGCTCTTTGAACTAGCAAATATCATCTGCCTGTGGAATAATTGAGGAACTCCTGCCTTTTCGGTCGCAATCGGACACGCCTGATCTAGTTACGTGGCAGTGTAATTAAGTTCTGACCCAGTTGGCATTCGTTCAGTCTTCTTTCAGTCTGTGAGAACGTTACACAAAAGAACATTTTCCATTTCTAGTCAAAACATATATGTCTATTAAGAAATAAAATCGTCTTTATGCAATTAGGCAAACGAAACACATGTTGCCGTCCTTACAAGCGTTATAATTCACCTCGCCACACTGGCATCTTCACCAACTGTAAGCCTGCATAATGGGAATGAGCTCAACCGCATTAAGCCTTGCACTCCAACAAACTATGTTGAGGACCACACACTACGGCGTAAACACGGTACCAAACTTGACAACTGTTGAACCTACAAGCACACTGCTTACCTTGGACCTCGAAGCTCTCCAGGATTAACATCCACCAACACCACGTCACAGAGCGCTGTTACTAACATCCACCAACACCACGTCACAGAGCGCTGTTATTAACATCCACCGACACCACGTCACAGAGCGCTGTTACTAACATCCACCGACACCACGTCACAGAGCGTTGTTACTAACATCCACCAACACCACGTCACAGAGCGCTGTTACTAACATCCACCGACACCACGTCACGGAGCGCTGCTACTAACATCCACACACACCACGTCACAGAGCGCTGTTACTAACATCCACCAACACCACGTCACAGAGCGCTGTTACTAACATCCAACAACACCACGTCACAGAGCGCTGTTACTAACATCCACCAACACCACGTCACAGAGCGTTGTTACTAACATCCAACAACACCACGTCACAGAGCGCTGTTACTAACATCCGCCAACACCATGTAACAGAGCGCTGTTACTAACATCCGCCGACACCACGTCACAGAGCGCTGTTACTAACATCCACCGACACCACGTCACAGAGCGTTGTTACTAACATCCACACACACCACGTCACAGAGCGCTGTTACTAACATCCACCGACACCACGTCACAGAGCGCTGCTACTAACATCCACACACACCACGTCACAGAGCGCTGTTACTAACATCCACCAACACCACGTCACAGAGCGCTGTTACCAACATCCACCAACACCACGTCACAGAGCGCTGTTACTAACATCCGCCAACGCCATGTAACAGAGCGCTGTTACTAACATCCGCCGACACCACGTCACAGAGCGCTGTTACTAACATCTACCAACACCACGTAACAGAGCGCTATAACTAGCATCCACAGACACCTCGTAACAGAGCGCTATTTCTAGCATCCACAGACACCTCGTAACAGAGCGCTGTTCTGACAATCATTTGCACAGTGCTGGGCCACTCGAGGCGCTCTGAGTTCGCGGGCCGAGGTGAGACCCGGCGACTTTTGGAGGCGTCGTCGCCACGACCCGCTCGTGGACTCAGAGTTTCATTAGCTGATGGGACCAGGTCAGGGACGGTCGTCATGGGATGGCGTGTCGTGGGATGACCGCGCTGCGCACCACGCGAGGCACGTCCCAACGACGCGTTTGCCGGCTGGTGGTCGCCTGGTCGTCGCGCGTGGTGGTGCTGGTGAGGGGCGGGGGTACGAGCGTGCGACGCTAGGCATGGCCGCGCACGCGATGACTGCGGCGCCCGGTATGACCAGCTGTGGGGTAAGAGCATACATCCTACTGCGGATGCGGTTATGCCATGTCCTTTCGCACCGACTGTAGCTTTGCTAACCAACATTTTGATTGATTTAATTTAATTGCTCCCGGGATTTGTCCGAGGCGTTTATGCTATGGCCTTCAACATGGCATCCAAAATAGCGTCGTTTGCACAAGATAGTGGATCATATGCTATTTCACAGCTGAAGTGACCGTCTATTCTGTAACTTCACAGCCACCGATGAGCAATTTGGGCGCCACCAAGGGCTTGACAGCAAGACGGCATCCGCTGGAGACGCCAGACATCGTTTCAGGCCTGCGTTCTCAGATCATAACTCAGTCGGTTGGGAGCGACATCGCCTTGGTAACGGGTCAAGTTTCGCACATCGACGCCGAAAGCACCGTCCAGCTGAAATAAGATACGACGCTCGAGTGACTCGTGTCAGTGGACCACTATTGATGGACGCCGGGCGCACGTTCAACGCAGAAATCGAGCCAGCCATAGACAACGGCGATAACATCATGGCGACGTCTCTGACTGTCGGCTACTTGTAGACGCTTGCACGAGTAGGATTTTGTAGTCAATCTGTCCGCTACTTTAACCGCCGCCACCCATTACCCGCTCCCAATTAATGGTACTCGCGTGCTACATGTTCACCTCTAACATGTAGTAGGTGAATAGATAAGCTAACATGATAGGCATCTTTTCTGTTGCTTCCGGTGAGATACATCACGGACGGGGTGTTACGAGCCTTCCCATTAATAATAATTGAAAGCGGAGGGTTCAACATGCAGTTAAGAAAACAAGCCATCATCAGTCGTGTTACTGCACAGTTTAGACGCCAAGACCAGCCAGCATGAACCGCATCACGGCCGCTGGTCAGCTTGGGTATCAGCAGCCACTGGGCCCAAAGCGCACGCCGGGGAGCGCCGCGGTCGCCGGCTGTCGTCCGCGTGACGCGTGAGCGCCGCGGCGGCTCGCCGCACCTGTCCAGCTCGCTGTTTGCCTGGCCGGCCGCACTCCTGTTGACCTGATTAAGCTGCTGCCGCGGCCCCGGCGGGCCCGCCGGCACGCCCAATGGCCCGCTAACGACGACAGCGCGTGAGGTGGGCGCCGAAGGCGTCCATTCATCTGACGCCGCCGGCCGGCGAGAGGAGCGCCTATTACCGGCTCCAGGCCGGGGCAGGTCACTGTCAGAGGGAGGCTGTTACCGGCTCCAGACCGGGGCAGGTCACTGTCAGAGGGAGGCCGCTACCGGCTCCAGGCCGGGGCAGGTCACTGTCAGAGGGAGGCTGTTACCGGCTCCAGGCCGGGGCAGGTCACTGTCAGAGGGAGGCTGTTACCGGCTCCAGGCCGGGGCGGGTCACCGTCGGAGGGAGGCTGTTACCGGCTCCAGGCCGGGGCGGGTCACCGTCGGAGGGAGGCTGTTACCGGCTCCAGACCGGGGCGGGTCACTGTCAGGGGGAGGATGTTACCGGCTCCAGGCCGGGGCAGGTCACCGTCGGAGGGAGGCTGTTACCGGCTCCAGACCGGGGCGGGTCACTGTCAGGGGGAGGATGTTACCGGCTCCAGACCGGGGCGGGTCACCGTCGGAGGGAGGCTGCTACCGGCTCCAGACCGGGGCAGGTCACCGTCGGAGGGAGGCTGTTACCGGCTCCAGACCGGGGCGGGTCACTGTCAGGGGGAGGATGTTACCGTCTCCAGGCCGGGGCAGGTCACCGTCGGAGGGAGGCTGTTACCGGCTCCAGACCGAGGCGGGTCACCGTCGGAGGGAGGCTGTTACCGGCTCCAGACCGAGGCAGGTCACCGTCGGAGGGAGGCTGTTAACGGCTCCAGACCGAGGCGGATCACCGTCGGAGGGAGGCTGTTACCGGCTCCAGGCCGGGACAGGTCATTGTCAGAGGGAGTGTGACATGAGCTCCAACCTCAGATATCGTATCTTCAACGTCCGGTTACACACGTCCATGTTCGCATGCTGATCCTCGCAGGATGGCTTTAACCTGCATCTTCCACGTATCACTCTGAACGTTTGACAGCGAATACAAACCAGTAGCGGGCAGTAAAACGATAAACGTAAACATAAAACTAAGTAACAGCTGAAGCTGGAGACTGGATGTGCCATTGGTGTTTTACGACCCCCTCATGTGCTGAGGCTATATTGTGTCCCTCGCCTCTCACCCCGACAGGAAGGGCGGGCGCCACAGGGAATCAAGCCTCGCACATCAAGAGGGGCAGATGAGCAGCTTAACGTCTATACAAGCGGTACCTCGACTGGGTACTATATACCTCTGGGGTTTTCCCACCCCTGAGGTAATAAGCTCTCAACGGGGAGGGGAAGAATGCTCCCAAGGCATTTACAATTACTTGCTGCCTGATCTACGGTGGGAAGTCCCTACATTACATTTCTTGGGAGCTTTCCTGCCTTTGATCATGCAGTCAGTAATTGTGAATGCTCTGGCAGCATTGCCTCCCCCGCGAGACACATCATCCATTCATTACCGGAGGTGGGCTGCCGTCATGCCTCAGCACAATTGGATATCCAATGACTCATTGGCGGGCGCTGCGAAAACAGCGGCACGCTCAGCAGTCACGCTGCCGAGCGTCTTAGTACAGCGTGGACTGGAACCATATTATCCCAGGTCTTGTGGTAATGACAGCATTTAGTCAAGCGCGCAGTCAAAGCCATGGAGCTTTAGCGGCGCCCTTAAAGGAAGAGTAGGATGAGAGATGCCGGGCAAGTGCAACCTTGATGTCAGAGGCCAAACATGGTTTACTTGGGGGTCTTCTCAGTTGAATGCTCAGCTGAAATTTTGTGGTGCGTTCATTGTTATTCTGAGGTATCCTGATCTGTCGCTGGCTCATTCTGGAATAATGGGAAGGTGACGATTCCAGATATCTGATTTGTTTTGGCACATTTTGCATTTCAACATTTTGCTGGTGTACCTTGCCTTCCAAATATGAACACACTGCATGCTTTGATTCAGTCTCAGCAGAATTGATTCAATTCTGGCTTAAAACAAAAAGGGGCTGGCTCCGACTACGACACCGACAACTCAGCTCGACTTCGATCCTATCCGTTCCCACGGAGTTAGAGTTTGAACTCATGTTGAGATTCCAATTCACGGACATGTGGATGAATTTTGAAATCCTTGTTGCTTAAATTGATTCCAGTGAGAATGGTCTAAAAAATGGCCTTTTACATGAAAGCAGCACGGGAAAGTTTATTTCGACAGCTATGCATCGCTTCTTCTGCGTGAAATGTCAGGTGGCGTTAGAGGACAGGACGGACCTTGCGAGCATTGCGGCACATTAAACTTTCGCCATCAAATCATGTCGTTGGCTCAAATAACTAATGCAGTTGATTCGAAAACTAATGAGCACTGCTCAGCGTGTGGTCTGATTCCAGAAATCCAGTAATTTGGATTAAATCTTTCTAAAAAGAAAATGCAGTTACTCATGATTGGAGTTTTGGGGGTGCACTTTTATGCTGTACAGTTATGAATATGCTCCGTTGCTTAAATTTCTTTAGGAGTCACCTCAACGAGGACTTGACTGACTCGACTCCGAAGCAATGAATGACAGGGGATTTCAAAGGTATCGATGCCACGCCGACTGAATGCATATTTGGCGGATTCCGGGGTCGATTCCAACTCCACCCCCAGGCAAGCACGAGGCTGGCGATGGGAAACGCTGGTCTGAGATTTGTTCTTGAAAACTTTTTAATTACAAGAATCATTGCGTTGCATTTTAAATTAGGTAGCGTTATGATATTGCTGCTCCCTCTGTCCAATTTACAGCATTTTCCCATGGAAATGCTATAACTTGTGACCCATTTGTAAAGGTCATGTCAGAGTCAGGTTTCTCATCACCTCGACAGCACAGTTCATTTGCTGGCATCTGGGCCATGCTATTGGTTTGTCTTGTAGCTATCATCAAGTTCAACGTCAGTTATGTGTTGTTCTGTCTGAGAATGGAGGGTAGGGTCATCATAGGTCAAGTTTGGTTGAACATGCCCAGGTGAGCTTTTATGCGACAATAAAGGTGCACGCGAATGCAAGAATATGTCGTGATTCACGCCTCAACATGATGTTGGCAAACTTCATGCGACCCATCGTAGATAATTCATTGGGCAAAGGCTACGATGGCTCAGAAAAAATTCAACGCAAGTAAGTGTCGATCATCATGGTTCACACCTTGATTAACGCAAAGTATGCTGTATCGGTGATGCATCATTTTTTAACTAATGTTGCTTGCGGGTACTTACCTTCAGGGGTCATTGAGCTTTCATAGACCAATCAAGGTTGGTTGAGTTGTCAGTGACTGTAAGCGGCATCTGAGCTGACCCGTCAATACCTGTGACTGCAGTTGCAAAATGTATAGAGTTCAGCTTCAGTGCCCATGCTCATGTTTGCAAGTCATGGCGTGACGCTGCATTACGACTACTAGTGCAGCACACTTCATGACTCTGTGGCCTCCTTTGACTTGACACAACTTCTTCACCTAGTTTCCGGACATTGGTCATCAGAAACAGTTCGTCCTATTAGGCCTAATGTGTATAGTGCAGCTGAATATGGTGGGTACCATATGGGAGATAAAAGAACTATTTTGTGTCATAAGGAAGCAGCATGATACCTGTCGACGACCATATGCCTGTCATAGCTGTCATAACCTACCAGCGATCATATGCATGAACGAAATCATTGCTAAGTGAGATGGTGTTAAATAAAACTTAAGAGCGTCTCACCGATGATCACAGCACAAATTCCCAAACTATACAGCAACACAAAGCGTGTGTCACCTCCATGATCTAGCTCGACCTCATAGGTCACATATTGACCCAGAGAAAAGAGCACAATTGAATAGATTAGACGGTGATTAATTTATCGAGCTTTCCCCGTTTTTTGCTGTATTGTTTAGAACGACACTGGGACTATGTATTGCGCACTAGTGAACATTTCAGATGTTGCGACTATTCCATGACTTGCAATGTCATTCATTCACCCATATCCCAAAAACAAGACAATAGCAGAACCAAAAGACAGCGAGGAACGCGCTAATGGCTAAGGAATTCCCTTGTGTTCCCTAGCTTGGAAATCATGCCGGGAGGAAACATTTTGTCTCATTTACAGCATAGTCCGTATGAGACTGTTATCATGACCTGAATGTTTTTTACTGACCTGATACCAAAAAAGAACATGGCGTATAACTCAGACGCTGGGCAGTATGCTCCTGCGTTCCACGATATTATATTTTTCTTACTTCAAAAGTGGGTTGGAGAGCCTCCTCCCCCTTCCCCGTCGTCTGGCGAGGGCTTCAAATGGCCCTATCGAGCGAGGATAATCAAGCAAATTACCTTGGCTGCATGTTCAGGTTCCTTATGTTTGCATGGTACGTCGATATGTAACGATGTTGTGGGTCTACTTCCACTGCAAAGGGGAAAACACTTCGGATGGATTTATGGTGCGCACATCCATTGACAACCGTCACACATTTCGATCAACGATCGAAATGTGTGACGACAATGATCTCACTCGCCTCCTTTTAATAAGGAAGGCGAATGACCAATGCAACCGAAGAGCAAACTTCCAAAGCTGGGAACAGTGTTGCATATAATTTTGTTTACATTTCCTCCTCCACTTCTTAGTAATTCGCACACGTTTGTTGTAATCACAACTACGAACACATCAGCAATGGATGTCACATTTGTACCGACTGAATGGACCCTAAGCCAGGAATTTCAACGATGCATAGACTAATAAATAGCCTTAACGCCTCCTAGGTGTTTCATAACTTCAACTAAATAGGATTTGAACAGCACGATTGGACAGCTGGAAGTAGTTTTGAGTCTGGGCTAGAAGGGCAGAGTCAGCGAAATTACCTAATCATTGATTAAATTGCCTTTAGCTGACACACAGATCACAGTAAATCGGCGACAATGCCTTCTACCACGCACGACGTACGCCAGGGCGCCATGCATGTTTTCTTGGCACACAAAGGGGTAGAGGGCCAGACTGTTCGTAACTGGGTCCACAGCGTGGCGGCGGCGAGCGGCGAAGCGTTGGAAAACCACACCGTTGTGCTATCGCATTCGTTCGAGCACGATTGCCGCAGGCTATTGACCGCCGCGTCCCATCTGGACCATCAACGCCATTTTGTGGTGCGACCAATTCCGGCCTCTTCCCCCTATAGGCACATATTGCACCTTACCAATCACTGCGCTTGGCGGGGTTTTATAGCCCGGGATGATACCAATACCTGGCCCTTCCCACATACGTAGAGTGATCTGATCAATATGAACAGGGGCGTTGTCACCGCGTGTGGTAGGGGAGAGGGAGGGGGGGGGGGGGCGTGCCACGAACTAATTTAACATCACATTATGCCCATGGCGCTGAATGGAAGGAATGAGCCCACCACATCCCTCGACATCAGCCCATGGTAGTCTTCTTATCATTGCCTTTACCGAGCAGTCCTCATGGAGCAAAAGGCGGTGGCATGCTTCCAGGTAATCTTTGTCCATGCGATCCTCGCCACAAATGTTCCAGCTCTAGCTAATGCATTCTGCCTTCTCACCTGTACACCGGTGTGTCTGAGTGTGCCGTGTACCAGAGGACGATAAGGGTAACGTCGCCTGCAGGTGCGCTCATGTCACAGGGCAGGCCAACCTCACGGCCCGCCAGGCCGACCACCGTTGTCACAGAAGCTGGGGACAGAACACGTCAGCGTTGTCACGCAGCCCATCACACCGGCTTCATCTGTCACAGAAGCTGAGGATGGAACAAAACCATCACTGTCATGTGAGACAACCAGACCGACAGACCAGTCTAACCCGACGCCGTCATCGTGAGCCGAATGGAAAAAGTGAAGCGATTTATCCTAGCACTCGCCCTACTGGCGTTTTGTACTTTCGCCACACGAGGAGCCTCTGAGGGCCTCCCTAAGATCTCGAATGTTCAGTAAGCCCAAGCCAAGTAGAAGCGAAACGGGAAAGTTCTCGTCCAATTGTATCAGACACGCTTGACTGGGGAATGCTGAATGTGAGCTTTGACAAGTTAAATTAGGTCATTGGGGTCCAATCAGGCCTTTTTTAACACCCGCCTTGTTATCTCATGAACCAAGCATGCTTCGAACATATAGAAAACAGTGTTCAAAAGCTTTCCAAAACGTCATCAACTGGGCACTAGCAGACATTCACAGGTGTTACGTTTGATTTATCATGCGAGATAAGGCATGTGAAAAATATTTTTACATTGGCCTGCCCTGCTGTGTTAAAGACTACAACTGGCAATGCGGAGTTATGAAGGCCTTACAAAACTGTAACATAATAATCTGGAGGGTTAAACACGGGCTCGGGTGGTTGGCTAAATACCATTCACTCGGGTAGGAGGGCGGTCAATTTGGCCCACTGGGATCTCGACAAATAAGAAAGCTAGAAACATCGAATTTACAGCGTGTCTTGACCTATACGCGAACCCACTTAAGTCAAAGTTTGAGCTTCCTAAGCCATGACCTTCAGGTTAAATAAGGTCAAACAAGATAACATTCCAAATTGGTCTCTTAAGTGCCCCAAGAACCTAGGCAACTGTTTCTAAGCAAAAGCACAAGCCCATTTGAGGTCAGTGACTTTCCTTGACCTTTTGAAGGTCATGGTCACCAAAATCATACAAGACTTCTCTGAGTTTTGCATTTGAATAGGCGACAAAGATTACACCAGGCAGCATGTTCCTAAAACAAAACGTCTGCCCGGGTCATCTTAGGTCAATGACCTGTTCTGACCTCTAAGAAGTCAATGGAAGATGCATAGTGCGATTCTGTCAATAAATTCGAAATGAGCACTACAACCTATCCCATACAGCAGGCCCCAGAGAATAAAGCATGTTGGTTTTGGCTCTGGTCTGACCTTCATACCTAACCTTAGGTCAACGTAATTTGCTCATTCAATATTTGTGGTACATAAGAAAGCACCTCAGAAATGTATGGCTTCGTCAAACACTCTGTTATTGTATCAGATTGGACGGTTCCCTAGATAGTGCCTACGCTGAAAACATGGCCTGACTTTGGCCTGCCATAGGCCAGCGATCTTACAAGGTACAGCTAATTTTTTCAAGTCAAGCGATCTGCTATTAAATTGTCTACAGCTATGCAAAATTTGGCGCGACTGCGCCGGGCCGTTCGGAAACCATTCTGGAAAATCCTTCGGGGGGGGGGAGGTCAACGTAACCCCCCACCCGAGCGCGTGTTAAGAAGCATAACTTTCAAAAAGATCACATCTAACTATAAACGTTAAATTTTGGCCATGCTTTAACTTGGATGACATAGCCTTGAGAAAAACACCCAAAACGGTATCACTGCAATTCAGAGGCGTACATTTAAGAAACTGCGTCTAGAAAGCCAAGTTGGAATGTATGGCATGCGACAATGAAAGTTTTTTCAACTTTTCCGGAAAGTGTCATTCACATGGTTTCCAGGAAGGGTCCATAAACAATGAGTCTCGAAGCTAAGCTACGTTAGTCTACCGGATCTCGTCACGATAATAACATCGTAGCCGCTTGCAGTCACCTGTTAAGGGAGAATGAGGCAAATTGAGTCACGGGATGTGTACGTTGTGCCCTCCACGCACGCACGCACGCACGCACGCACGCACGCACGCACGCACGTTTCTCGGCTATAATACTCCACTCTTCCTTTCTTGCACGTGCTCTGGCGTCGGCAGCCGGTGAACTTAAGTAAAACAAAACAAACGTACATATCTTACTATTTGGACATGCTATTACCACGCGGCTTGCCAAAAACTTTGGATTGGCTTATCAGTTATAATCATCGTGACTGTCGCCTGCTCTTCCCCTTCCATTGCTAAATTATCAATGTTAGTAGCTGGCGTGACATCATCAAAGCTTGCTCATCTTTTTCAGTAAAGGGCTTTGCAACCTAGGAGCGTTACATCGGTCCCTGATATTTTACATTTATTTTATCACGTGGCGTTTGTTTTCATACCCCGCCTGCGAAAGACCGTATTGTGCAACAGGTCTGCAGTTAGATGACATTTATCGTCTTAGAGGGTCAGCAAATATGAACACCTCATCTGGAAATTTTGCCGTAGATATTCAACCGGTACAATTTGTATCGCCCTCTCCTTCTGCGTTAGATTTAAGATGCAAATTTCAGAAGTTAATTAAACTCTATAAGAAAATCAGTATGACTTGTCTGCTAAAGGGAATGCTTCACATTTGGAGATATCGAAGCAAGTATCAAATATGATGAAACAAGCTCACTTATACCTATTGATATAGGTTTTAGGTCGAAAAGACTTCTCTACACAGCACAATACTCTATTCATTAAATATATTTCTCAATGCGTCATGGTTTGATTACGCCATCGTACCTTGCCCAACATGGGTTGAGAGCCTATTGACGGCCGTAAAATCTGGAAAGCGCGCTGACGAACGCCAGATATGAACGCCTTGGCAATTAATTTTTCTTGGCCTTGATGGCTGCATAGCTTATGGAATAGTAGGGTTCAAAGCGCGTTATTATAACGGCATGAACGTCAAGGTGACTTTGAAATACTCTCCCCGATATACCTTACCCTATTTTCGCGTGCGTGTATCTCAAAAACTAGAGAGGCTGAGGTCTTCCAAAGGGCAGGATTGTGAACAGTACCGAAAGGCCTTCAAGATGGCTATTTCAATTAAAAAAAACAATAACTGCGGAACACTCCCTTTAAGTGCCGTACATTGCAGTTTCACATGGCTGGAGTACCAAGCGCAAAAGAACTGCGCATGATAACTTTCCGGCTGTAAATTCAAAACTTCATGAGCATGTCTACAATAGACGCCACTGGATGCTGCTATCTATACCAGCAGTACGACACGATAATGTTGGGTTGCGCAAGCTTAGTTAGCAGCGCATTGAGCCATGACGCCCAAAGGCCTGGGCTTCATTTCCTGATGACAGACATCCAAGTTTATGCCTGTAACACCAGCCACATCATTTCACTGCAGAGTTGTTGCACGACGTTATCCCTCACCGCTAGATTACGGAGAAGAAGAGCGCAGCTTAAATGAAGAGTGCATGCTCTTGATTTCCCGGATTTAATTTTTTTTTAAAAAACATCAGCCCAATCATTGCCAAACTGATTGGTGATTTCACTTCGTGCTTGGCCTCATGCCGAGTGGGTCTTAAGGCCTTTGCACAACAACCATTTGGCTAGTTCACTCGTCTGCATAGTGCATCTCGGCTGTGATTTTTCACTGCTGGGTGTTAATTAATCGTTTCTGTTGCAGCTGTAAAGACAAAAATCGCTGCTTTGCTCGGCCATGAGTACTTCGCATTCAGCCAATTTCAAATATCTCAGCTGTAGAACAGAAAGTTGGACCGGTTCAACAACATGGTTACCAGGCGCCCAATCGCAATGGAAGCGTGAGACTTCCGCCACTTTTGTTGTCCTCATGGAGGTGACATCCAGTGCTGGCCGAAAGCTTAATGATGCTTGATGAGCTGTGCCGATGCTTTTTTGAACGACGATGTGAGGATAAATCCCACTTTTGTAGGCATAGCTCCGACATTCGTGGTCTACATTTACTCCTGATTATTCGGAATAATGAGACTTGCGCCCTATATGCAGTAGTTGCTATCATACCAGGCATCCATGCTAGAAAGCTAGTAAAATAAAACTAGACAAGAAACTACAAAAGAAGCAAACAAACCAAAAGTGCGTTAAGATCTTCAATGATTACTTTTATATCGTCGGCAAACCCTAAATTCGGCAATTCATGACGCACGCATTCAACACTTTTTTATTTAGCAAGAGCATTTGCGTCATCCCTTGAAGTTTGTATTAGATGCTTGACAACTGCATTGTTTTTCGTCCTGATGCTTTACTTGGTTAGTTGTCATTTAATATGAGGTAGGAAAAATAGTTTTTCGACACAGTAAAAATCCTGCCATAATGCCAGAATATTGTAGTTTTGGTCGAATCGCAGAAGACCAATGACGTTATGACGTTCCTTATTCTAGCGATTTAAGGGCTCTTAAAGTCTCGGCAGCAATAAACAATGCACCTACATTAACCAGACATCTAGACAGTAAGCGGTGGCCTGTAATGTCAGCTAACCGTATAGCTGCATCTGCCCTGCGTGGGTTGGCCAGTCGTGCTTTTGACAGGCAGGATTGAATCAGGATCTTTAATCTTGGATTTAAGAGGATATTGAATAACGTAATTTGTCCAGTGCATTTGCCGGGAATATTATTCACATGGATAAGACTGGAGCATTAGCCTTATCCCTCGGAGAAAAACTAAGAGAATGAACAGATAGTTGGGTTGACATTTCGCCAACATGCCTTTATCGAAACAAAAGCAGAAGTGAAATAAAAATTTTCTCTGCACAAGTGAAATTTTCACTTCTGCTATTGTTTCGATAAACGCTTCTTGCCGAAATGTCAACCCAGTTATATCTCCATTCTCCCAGTTTTTTTCCGAGAAATAAAGCTAATATTACTGTCTTATCTATGTTAGCAGCATATTGGCCAATACTTACCGCACCGCCATTACCGGCCTTGGTTACAAACTGTAGAATTACATCCAAGTTGTGCTAAGACATGTTGAGGAAATGCAACGTATTGAAATGCAAGATATTTCATCAGGAAGCGTATTTATAACATGTCGCGACGCCACCACCATTTCGCCTCCTTATTCAACTAAAAGCGAAAAGTAATACGCCCAAATCCTGAAGTTGAAGATCAAAGGTGTCAGATAGGTAAAGATACCGGCGACCAGGTGTCGTAGCAACGCGACATAAAATAGTGTTGAATTAGTAGATGAATAAATATTAAAGTGATACTAAATATTAAGTAAATAAGTACATGATGTTCTTAACGATGGTTTTTGTCACAAGGATATCAGTTATTCTTGGAAAATATGAAACCATGATGTCGTTCCACAGCTTAGGGCCAAGGCAAGATCCTGTAAATAGTCTATAATTACGATTAGAGAAAGGTTGGTCTAAATGCTTTGCCGGCCTCATATCCGTGTCATTTGATTCGTAGAGCTTGTAAATTAAATCGAATGATGCGGGGGCTGTGAAGTTACAAATTTGTGCATCACAATTCACATTTGGAATTTAGCAATATCCGATAGTTTCAAAAGTTTGTATCGTTTAAACATTGGCTCTGGGCTTTGTGGAGGATACACATTTTCTATAAGACGCACGGCCCTTTTTTGCAAAATGACTAACCGATCTAGTTGAGAAGCATACTTTGTACACCAAACCAAGCAGTAGTAATTTAAATAAGGAAGAATCAAAGTGTTATAGAGTAGATGTGACGTTGTTTTGTCAATAAAGTACCTAATCCTACCTATTATTCCAATATTTCTACTTACTATGCTTGCAACAAAATTAGTGTGGCTTGTAAAGTTAAGAGATTTGTCAATGATTACACCAAGGTATTTTATTTTTTCTCTTCAGTAGGTGATTTATTAATTTGCACATTTAGTTGGAAATGCGAAGAAAGGGTAGTGTAATGCTGTGTAAATGTTTTTGATACGTTCAGGGAAAGAAAATTAGCAGCAAACCAGGAAGTCATTAGAAGCAAAAGCGTACTGACATTGTTTTGAAGTTCAGCAATACTTGTATTTTTGAAAACAATCGCAGTATCATCAGCGTAAGACAGACAAATCAAGTTACTGCTTAATTTAAGCGAGTCATTTATGTACATTTAGAAGACAATTGGGCCGATAATGTATCATTGTGGTACCCCCATTGCTACGTTTTTGATTGTTGATAGATAATTCCTGATTTTTACACATTGAGTTCTGCCAGACAAATAACAAGATATGATTTCATGAGATTTTCGTCGAATACCATATTTAGTAAGTTTACGTAGACGTAGGTTTATGTTTACAGTGTCAAAGGCTTTTTTCAAATCTAAATACAAACGTAACACATATTCCCCGTTTTCAAAAGCCTTAGTGATGGTTTCCTGCAGAAGAAGAATTGGCATGTAAGTACTTACGTTCTTCTGAAATCCGAACTGATTTTGGTGAGTTAGGTGGCTTCGGTTTAGATGAAGGACGAGTCTTATATATGGGTTTTTCGAGAATTTTGGATATAAACGGCAAAATACTGATAGGTCTGTAGTTATTGACAAGTTGCGAGTCCACATTTTAAAGATAGCGGGCTGTCATTAGCTGACTTTGGCTAATGACTACTTTAAGCCTTCTCATCTATGGTTTTTCCCTACCTATTACATAACACAATTCTTTCGGCTCCGCACCACCTCTTCGCCTGCTTCTTTACGTTTGTTTCATCTTCCTAGTTGGGAGTGCCGCGACTTGATTTTATGTTTTCTGGTGTTAACGTACGGTTTGCTGCGTCGCGGGGATTGAGGGAGGGGCGCTCCTGGCTACCTGTTCTCGGGCAACGGCACAGAAAAAAAATTAAGTGCAAAGAAGACGCACCACCATAATCGTATGTAGTATGTAGGCCAATGTCAATGTAGGCCAATGAATATGTACCAACTGTTGCATACAATCTCGGTTGATCGCGTAAACCATGGACCACGCCGTTTGCGGGCACTTTTAACCTGATTTCGAGCAAGGGGCAGGCGGATTTCACCCATAGTGTTGTCTTTTTGCTGATGTCACCAAAATGGTTTGCAGGAAGCTGCTGCCATTGTCTGATTTTTATCACTGTTTCGGCGTGCTTTGTTAACATTTAGGGTAAATAGTATGTGCAAAGCTGGTTCCAGAGCCGGAAATCTGGAAAGAGCTTGGTGATCATCTCAAGATGGTAATCTCTCCGCATTCATGCGCACCGTCTTTCGTTCGATACCTGATACCTTTGGTCAATAGGGCAGTTGGAATGTGGGTATGGTTATTGCCATGCAGAAGAACTACCGCGCCAGAGGTGGTTCCAAGAATCGGAAAGGGAAACTTTCAGACGGGGTGAAACGCATAGTGGGCGGCCAATGCAGGCGGATAGGGGATGCACTTCGGCATCTATTTGGAAACATACGTGCTTCGGGCAATTTTTGCGCGAACAAGTTGCAAATACTGCAACAAAGGCGTGGTCAAATTTTGCACCCGAGGTTGAAAAGGAACTTAGTCACTGGTGTTGTCACCTTTTCACAATTTTCAAACCCGCTTCACTACGCAAGGAAAATTTCCCAAAAACGACACACGGGCCTACCAATCCTGTGCTTTATTTATATGTTTTTGTTTTTTATTCCTTTATTACTACACATACTCGATTCCACAATAATACTAGAGCCAACACAAGGAGTTGTAAGTGGCCTGCGAACACATTTCGTTCTTATGACTTACATTGAGAACTTCCATTTTTCATTCAAGTTGAACATGTTTCTTCTTGTCGTAACATTAGGACTATGGTACGACGCTGTAAAACTGCTTCGACTGCTTCAGCTGTTTTTTTTTACTAGCACTGAAGTTGTCATATCTCACGCATTTTAACAACTACAATTTTGACTCGTTTTGAAGACACTGCAGAAAGACAAATCTATGCAACGCTGCAATCTAGACATCACCCCAGACATTTGTCTTTTGGCCAAGACAAAATCATTTTAGTCTTTCAGAAGAATGTTTAAAAGCAGCCAAAATCCAGGCACTTAAGAAGTAAACTGACTGCCCCGGCCTGTGTTGGTGTATGTAAAACATGACTGAACATACCATTGCTTGGTGAAAAACATGACTGGATCAACCTTTACCTAGTGGAAAACATATGACAGAATCTACCTTTTCCTGTAGCAAAAAACATGGCTGGATCTACCATTATCATAGGGTTTCATTCCTATATATCTAGACATAGGCGTACCTTCTGTAAACAATGATTGGCGATGTCTAAATCCCGAAGGTAGGTATTTTGAACCTGTCAATTTCTCAAAGAAACATTGGCATATGTAGCATATACTGAAAATGGATAGCCTCACACATTCATATATATATATATATATATATATATATATATGTGTGTGTGTGTGTGTGTGTGTGTGTGTGTGTCTACATACACATTACATTTCCCGGAGACAATAGCAAGAACAGCATCATACATGGCCAATAGGCACCACAAAAGCACATCTTCCAATTGCATACACAGCAGCGGGTCCATTTTCATTTGTAGTGTACACCATCAGTAAGAGATCAAGTAAATTGGTCAGTAAATTGGTTGCTCCCAGCTATACGAAGTTTGATGTGATTTTTGTGCACCATTCCGAGGTCGCTCTGAAGGAACCCCCAAGTTCTACATCCGAGCGCGTGTTGAGATTTCTCTTGAAAATTCCGTCGCTGATTCAGAATTCTACGATCGGATCGTAGTGTTACGGCTGGCAGACACTGCTTAGCGTAGGGACTGGAACAATGAGCTAATTCAATCAAATAATCCAGGCTAAATCTTAAACTGTTCGTTTTTTTCTCCAGAGCTCTCGTGGCTGTAACCAAGAACGTAAACTAACCCAAACGCATCCGCCTTAACGATTTAGATTGTCGACCATGGTCGGGCGCAAAGCCTGCTACTAATCCAGCAATATCATTCGTAACTACGTTCACGAAAATTAAACACCAACTTTTAGCTATTCAAATACATGCTATCTAAATGTTTCACAAAGATTAAATACCAACGTTTGTGAAACATGTAGCCCCCACGGGATGCTTTTTTGAACGGTGCGAGTCATGTAAACATTATTGCATATGGCTTAAGTTAGTCGGCCAGGTTTAGGCCGAGTTTTCGTGGAAAATTAAAAAAATAATCGCATTACAAAATAAGATGCTTTTTATCATTGTTTCGTACTCAAAGCACTAAATCCCAGAGAATGATGGTGCGTCTCAGCCTTCGTAGCAACCAGCCTGCCGTCAGTCGGTGCCGTCAATGTCTGCCTGCCACTCGTGCGACGGATTTCTGTCGCTGATTAAACTGATTTATTGACCGACTGGAGACTGAAGGGCATTGCCGTATTGGAAATGAGGTGGTGCTGTTCACAACTGAGACCGGTAGTTTCATATCTGAAATATAACTGTACTACATAACCTGAGTTAACTGCTTAACATTTGTAATGACCGACATAAAGGCACGTAAGTTTCAAACCGTCTCCATTTGCATATTTCGACCAACTGCAGCGGCAATGTGCACAGTATCAGTGTCATTTTCTTTCTATGAGTAAAACGTGTCTTTGTTCGAAACCCATTAAGACATCTGTGGGCATTTCATTTTAATGGAGTTGCTGGTAAAGCCATGTGTGGAAATAGGCTCCGCTAAAATAAACCATGAACACTACGTTTCAACTCAGTAAATTTAACATGTTGGGGCGAAATAGCTTTTCTGATTCATATCTCATAAGAACTTACCACCATGCTATTCCAGATCGAGACCTCTGCGAAGGAACAACAGTTCCCCAACAAAACACTAAATAGCGATTAATTGCATGAAAAATATCAGGGACACAAGTGTTGCAAGAATAATACCGGTGGCGATGAATTGACGAGGAAAAAGGTTGGAATCTAAAGTGACGGCATAAAGAGCAATGACAAGGAATCAGGCAAAATGGAAAATGATTGGAAGGCAAGATGGTGACCAGATAGACATCTGCCAGGATACAAATCGTAATGGACAATTCATCACTTTGCATGCATAGACATTGTGTGGGATCGTTTCAATTAGTCCCATGCGCTTGAGCCATATCCCCTCCGCCTGGGCCGCATTCGTGTGCGATTGCTTGCGCCGGTGTCTCTGCCAGTGCGGATGGTCGGCGCTGGCCTGGGCCGCACGGACTGTACGGCATCGTCCAAAGGCTCGCCGGGTCAGTGTTCACTAGAGCCGTGGTGGGGGATAGGCTAGGCAAGACTCCGGAGTTGGATGCTGCCAGATGCGCGTCCAAACAAAGAAATGCCTTGATGTACGCCACACCTACAGCACAGGACAGCGCTTTTAAGGTGCGTCTGGCTGAGTGGGAGTGGCTGAGCTCACTCACCCTCTGCCTAAGCCAGAACGACACTCTGCTGAGCCGACGGCACTCGGCTAGCTCTCTGCTCCCGATCAATATCGCCGCACTTCACAGGTCCCTAATGTTACCCAATGATTTCCTTACAAACTGTAGTTGGATGGCGCGCGCCTGCAATATTGACCCCCGATCCGGGCCTGCTGGGCTCTGAGCTCAATTGGCGCTGCACTGCGTCCGTCGACGCCATCGGACGGCCGTCGAACAGCCAGGGAGCGTCCGTCGACGGCATCGGACGGCCGTCGAACAGCCAGGGAGCGTCCGTCGATGCCACCGGACGGCCGTCAAGCAGCCAGGGCGCGCCAGCGGGGCGCCGGCCGATCGCCGCTGTACTGCGTCCGTCGATGCCATCGGGCGGCCGTCAAACAGCCAGGGAGCGCCAACAGGGCGCCGGCCGGTCCTGACCCGCCCCTCGGCGCTGTAATGCGTCCGTCGATGCCACCGGACGGCCGCCAAGCAGCCAGGGAGCGCCAGCAGGGCGCCGGCCGATCCCACCCCACCACTGGAATCTAGGCTTCGATAAAATCTGTTACAATCAATGTTCCGCCTCATATGACTTCACTTACATATTACTTTACTACAGGTTGCGTTAATGGGTTTGGTGCAGCAATACGGAAAGACCGACGGTGGGATATCGCGACCTGCATCTTTCACTCACACTCATGCACGTCATGCTGTTTTGTGCCCGTGATGTGCATGAATAGTATGGATGTGAAAATGTGAAATAAGGAAATAGATCTTTTACGGGGGCATTTGCGATCACAGCCACCACAAAAATATTGAAAAGGTACAACGCCGCGAAATTGCACAGTGGTATAATATTGCGTGCGGGTTGCAGGTATCGTGATGAGGGCTTGTGTCGGCTGTTTGTCTGCATCGTATGCGGTTCGCCTGTTTAGTTTCGTCCTCCTTGGAGGGATGTGTATGATTACGTTAAACTTTTGCTAGTTCCTTCATGCACGCTTGGATTTGATTTTGATAACGGAAAACAGAGGGCTGAAGACAGGTTAAAACTTATCCCAAAAGCTACCTTCCAACAAATACAAGTTGGTTTCGAAATGACATTTATATTACTCCTTGCAAATTAAGGCAAGACTTCTGTAACAGGCTGCCGTAATGGGTTTGAATGATACTGAATGGTTGCGGAAAGATGATGAATGAGGGTGTCGACGCACAGCACGGTTCATCTACCAGCACACTGCGGTGCTGACGGCTAGCGCGTGCGTATGTCAATGGCGTCAGAGCTTTTGTCCCCAGCACGCTTCAGTTGCTGCGTACGTAATTGACTTGGATAGACCCTAGATGCCCTCCATGTTTTAGCAGCGGTTAAAAACGCCGCTTTTTCAATTACGGTAATGGAGGCAACAGAGCCATTTCGTTTTCAGCCAACGCGATGCACTTTACGTGCAGCGCGCTGTTGTGTCGTCGCCTGCATAAAACAGCCGACGTGCATACCCTCTCTCAGACCGTCCGAACTTCCTGCGGTTTCGACTGAAGCACGCCCATTTTCCGACAGCATTCAAGCCCCCAGGTTCGGCCGCGCAACCCACCGTCATCCAGTCGTTCGAAAGACGGCGACGGAGCGTGGCGGCGTCAGCTGGACGGCTCCGATCGACAGCAGGGACATTTGCTATCAGCGAGGCGGACAGCAGGGACAGCTGCGGACAGCGAGCCGTCCGACGCTCGGCGCTCGGACCGGTCTGCGAGCCACTGGTCCTCGAGCGATCCGGCGACTCGTTCCGCTGGTGTCTCGCGGCCGCGCCTCCTCAGCCGGTCGGGGGTGGGGCGGGGCGCGGTGCAGTCCGCCACCGTCCCCGGACTTAGCTGACCGCGGGACTGGGCTTCTGAGCTCCAATTATATCGCTCCACATGTCTGGGTCAATAAGTCCGGTCCGCGCGCCGGCTCTCTGACTGATTGGAGGCGTGGCAGCGCGAGGAGGGGCGTGGTGGGGTGAGGGGAGGGGGGGGGGGGGGTAGGCGGCCTGCGGCGGACCGCGGCCGCGCGCCCGCCCCGGCCGGCCAGTGATACACGATCTATCGAAGATTGATAGCTATACTCTGGGGAGACCTGATCGATGCCTGCCACTGCCATTTGATATGCACCAAGGAAAGAAGCGAGTGCTTGGCTTTCTTCCGCTGGCTGAGTCATGCATCATTCCGGACGAGCCTTCCTGGGTGCATTTATGTGGACCGTGTTTTTCGCGCTCATTAATAACCACGGGCCTAATGTTGCAAAAGTGATACGCATTAGGGGATTCGACAAGGACTTTGTGGATGTACCTGGTGGTCATAATGTTATCAAAGTTGTGGTTTTCTGCGTGTGCTGGTTTGTAAGTTCAAAACCAGTTGGCCCATTGAACCCCGAACTTGCTGGTTTGGATTTCTTCCACAGCAAGCGGCGGTGGGACGCAGCCTCTCCTGTCCATTCCTCGTTTGATTTTCCAAGGCAGAAAATGGGCGGTCGCTCTTTTGCTTTCTGCAACCGCCACTAAATTAGGGTGCAAACTACAACATGGATTAAAAGCCATGTTGCACTCTGCATGGTCTGCGTTTCCGCCAAACCTGTGAGTCCGTAACCTTCATAGCTAACCAGAGATGAGGAAACTGGTTTGCAAGGCTGCAAACTACAGACTGCAGTCCGTTCTAATTACTGCAAATCAGTTTGCATCCATCGTGAAATCGAGACTGATCTGCAGATCGAATTGCATTTAATTCTGACAGGAGGATATCCAAGCGGCGACCCGGCTTCTGTTAAGCTTGAAATAACGCTTATTTATTTCAGTTGTATACAGGTCAAGATGAATTGCGCTACATACGTGTGCAGTTTGCCAGGCACACTCTAAAGAGGTTTAACCAGAGGCCGGCTTCGGAAAATCCACTGACCGATTTCGGAAAATCCACTGATCTGTTTCGCTAAGGAAATGGGGACACCTCCTGGACAAATGCTGATGTACCCATGGATCAGACAGCTTTGAGATCATGCCATAATGCGAGCTCGAGGGCGTTTGAACGGCTACGCGCATCCACACACTTGTGTCGAGATACCACCGTTTCAAGCGTCATGTCTTTGCCAGTAAGATTGTCCTGTCTGTCCTAGTCAAAATGTGCCGGTCTCATGCTGCTGTGACGCCTGGTTTTGGGGAAACCGAAAAGTTTTGTTTGTGTTGCGACTGTTTCGCAATAGGTAATTCGATGTTTCTAAGATTGATCGAACAAGAAAGGATTATAACTTGCACCTTCCAGTTTAGTTTAAAGTGTAGTGTTGCAAATACATCACCCACGATCAGACAATTTTTATAAAAAAATACGATGGTTTACACATTTTTCGTAATTTACTGCCTTCTTTGTTTATAGAACCTTGCAGTGCGCCTGAGCGTCAGTTTCTGCACAGAAAGGTGATCTTCAGCGCGGCAGTGCTATACTGCGTTCACACGACAACACCGGTCACGATGCGGGCGGCACCAGGGCTTCAAGAGTGCGCAGGGTCGGAGGCTCGGGCTTTCCTAAACACTGGGCCACGCAGGGCCCTTTTATACGACAGCCTGGGCGCACCCTGCCCTTGGTATGACGCACATGGTCTGGTGTTCACGAGGCCGGGCAGACGTGCTGCGTGATCAGTGCGTGATCACGGCTTACAGGGCACTTTTGCAGCAAGTAAAAGGCGCGTGGCGCATGGGTGGAGGTTACGTGGCGCGTCGTTTGTGGCTGCGCCCATTGATGATCCCTCATGGGGTATCGCGTATGTTGGGCTTATTCCGCGTGCCAATGGTGTCTGGTGTCGCGTACATCAATATACAAATAAACACAGCGGTCGCACAGGTCATGAAATACAAGCACTTGAAGAAATGTGCAACTTCTTGCCGCGCCAGAGAGCTAATCTCGTTATCGATATGTGCCATCACAAGCGTGGAGTCTGCCAGGTATCGTAAACACTTAAGCCTGACCATGCATAGCTTGGGTAATTGGAAGCATTGAGACAAATGATCGTGATTGCTGCTTCGGATCAACGCTAATCGTGTGTATTTTGTCATAGGGTGTGTGCCTGGTCGGGCTGCGAAGGCGGTGGGGCCATCAGTGCCGCGCCGGGCCGAGCTGCAAAGGCGGCCGCAGGCCCTCAGTACCGCGCTGGGCCGGGTCGCAAAGGCGGCCGCAGGCCCTCAGTACCGCGCTGGGTCGGGCTGCGAAGGCGTTCAGGGCCCTCCGTGCCGCGCTGGGCCGGTCAGCGAAGGCGGTCAGGGCCCTCAGTACTGCGCTGCGCCGGTCGCGGCCGTCGCTCATTCCCTCGGCTTACGGCCGGCCCAACCAGCGATAAACATGTCCGATAGGGATCGGCCGCAGGGTGGGCGGTCACGGCCGTCAGCGGCGACCTTTCCAACGCGCCACTGCACGCCGCCGCCGCCGCACGAATGCCGCCGACTGGCAGGCACGAACGGGCTGGCGGCGCACTGAAATATGGACAGCGGGGTAATCCTGCCGTCGCCGTAAAGTACGCCGAGCCCGTGCAACCCTGGCGCAGCCAGATTCAGCGCCGAGTGGTGGATCCGGGCGCACGGTTACTGCTGGAAACGCTCGATCGTCGGTAATCGTCGCCGGCTTATGTGATTTGGGCGGGCGATTTCGATGCAGTCCACAAGTCTGACGTTTTTGTCAATGAGGGATGTGTCATGGGAATGACAATGTGATTTGCGACAGGTTCATGTCTCTACTTGTGATACGTTGGGCGGAGCTTTCTTCCCAATTTTGATCCCCATACGGTTTTATCCTGTAGACAGTTACCAGCGCCGATGACTTAAATTCGCTTTCCTCGTTCGCTCACGGTGTCATCAGTCCGCTTATACTCAAATATGTGTCGAGAAGCTGATGCCCAACCCTTGAACCTGGCCTGCTGCAGACAGCCTCCTAAATTAATCTAGAGAAGAAAGATGACTTTGAACTGACCAGCAATAAGCAGCAATATTAGATGTTGAGCTTCAGTAGAGATTTTGAAATGAAACATGCTTCTGTGGACATTTTCTGGCCGGATGTGCATTTCTGGAGCGCGAACGCAGAACGGTGTGTGTCGGAGACAGTTTTATTGGTTGCATACCATCGTACCTTGACGTCAATATCTTGATGGTGTGCGGAAGACATACTTTCGGAAAAGTTTGTGCGCGGAAAGCCCAGTACCCGAATATCTACGATCGATATATCCGCTCCGGAAAGACGCACTCCATGATGACTTGCTGGCTATATTAGTCCATCGCGTTAAAATATTCAGGCACTTAGGGTCGGCAGCATTTGGATGGCAACAGCGGGATAAGGCCAGCTGGGGTTGGATGAAAGGGCGGCCGGAGGACGGGGCTGGAAAGGGCGGGACTGGGAAGGAAGGTCTTGCGGCCCGGCGACTTCGATGCCTAACGAGATGCATAACAGCAGGGTACAATTGGCTGAACTAGCCTCTCGGCTGAACTAGCCCCTTGATGGAATTCGTCGGGACCCTGCCCAGTTCTGGCGCCCGTTCTGAACCCCGCCTAGACGGCGGCAAGACCACTGAGCAGAGAGTAGAGGAAAGAATGGGGGCTGGAGGGGTGAGTTTTGCCTGTATAACACCAGGTAGTCATCTCCCGGTCATTTGCGAAGGGACGTGCTTGTCTTTTTGCCCATTCTTACATCTCAAGAGGCCTATCGTGCCGACAGAGGTATACATGGCCATGGCAGGACATCCCACCATATCAAAAGGGGTCACCGTCTGAGTCCGACGTCTGACTATTTGCAGTGTCACTCGGCAAGACCGCTGAAAGGGAACCCGTCTCAGTCTGACGTCTGACTATATACAGTGTCACTCGGCAAGACCACTGAAAGGGAACCCGTCTCAGTATGACGTCTGACTATATACAGTGTCACTCGGCAAGACCACTGAAAGGGAACCCGTCTCAGTATGACGTCTGACTATATACAGTGTCACTCGGCAAGACCACTGAAAGGGAACCCGTCTCAGTCCGACGTCTGACTATTTACAGTGTCACTCGGCAAGACCACTGAAAGGGAACCCGTCTCAGTCTGACGTCTGACTATATACAGTGTCACTCGGCAAGACCACTGAAAGGGAACCCGTCTCAGTCTGACGTCTGACTATTTACCGTGTCACTCGGCAAGGCCGACAGAAGGCTTCTCCTATAAACTTCGACCCAAGACTAGTGGAGCATCGCCGCAAAAAAAACAACGGGCTACTCTTTGCCTAAGCTGTCCAAATCTACCCAAATTTGAGGGTTCTAGACTAACAAGCAACTTCCCAGGTCACGAAAGTGGCCTTAAACATCCCATGCCGCATGTCATTGCCAACGTAATTAAGAAGCTATGAAGCAATTAATTCCGTAACCACCAGCTTATTTCTCGCTATTTTTCGTTTCTGGAAATGGCCGGGTGTTATGTCTAGCTTAACATGAGCTCGAATGGGGGCCTAATTGATCCCCGAAGGTTTTTCCAGAATGGTTCCCGAACGGCGCGGCGTAGCCGCGCAAAATTTTGCATAGCGGCAGAGAATTGCATAGCGGACCGTTTGACATCAAAAATTAGATGTATCTTGTAAGGTCGCTGACCTATGGCAGGTCAAAGCCAGGCCATGGTTTCAGCGAAGCCAATTTCCAGAGAATCGTTTAATCTGATACCATAACAAAGTGTTTGACGAAGCCATACATCTCTACGATGCTTTCTTAGGCACCACAAATATTGAATGACCAAATCATGTTGACCTAAGGTCAGGTATGAAGGTCGGACCAAGGTCAAAACCAACCTGATTTATTACTCTAGGGATTGCTGAATGTGATTGCTAATCTTCCATTGACTTCGTAGAGGTCAGAACACGGCATTGACCTAAGATGACCCGGGTCAGCATTTTGTTTTAGGAGCAAACTGCTTAGCGTAATCTTTGTCGCTCATTCAAAGGAAAAACTCAGAGCGGTCTTTAATAATTTTGCTTCCTATGACCTTCAAAAGGTTAAAAAAGGTCACTGATTTCAAATGGGCTTGTGACCTTTTGACTAGAAACAGATGCCTAGGTTCTGGGGGCACTTCAAAAACCAACCTGGAATTTGACATTATTTGACCTCATTTGACCTGAAGGTCATGACTTAAGAAGCTCAGACTTTGATCTGAGTGGGTTCACGTACAGCTCAAGACACCCTATAAATGTGGTGTTTCTAGCTTTCTTAGTTCCCAAGATCTCAGGGGGGTCAAATTGACCCCCACCCGAGCAAAGAGTATCTAGCCGGCCACCCCGGCGTGTGTTAATGAGTGACTTCTCAGGCCACAGATATACCACCACATCTGAAGTCCCCCCCCCCCCTTGGAATGCATGACATACAACCCAACCAACATTAGCTGCCATTCAGAACAGTGTAGGGCAACAGAGAGATGACAGCTAAGCTATGCTGTAGTAAATTCATCGGTAGTTTTTGGCTTTATGACACAAAATGTGACCCATGAAGCCAGGCTAGGTCATCGAGATCAGACACACTTTGTATTGTTATGAAATGCATATTAGCGTGCTATGGTCACCGGGGAGATGCAATTATATTTTTGATGAGTTATGTATTCACTTGCTCTTTGACAAAACAAGCTTGCTTACGACGCGGAGTATTGCGAGCATCTGTAATATGGTAACCACCTACGTTTCGACGATGCGATTAAAAGCATTCGACCCAAGATGGTAAATGCTTTATTTGATTCACATCTAAAATCAATGCGACGGACCTGCGTCAGTTGTAACAAGGTCACATAGCTTTACAATGCATTGCAATCACGATCACAAGCAGATATCGCGTAATTGAGTACGAGGGTGAGAAAGTGCGCAATACAACAGGTCTGCATTACTTGTGGTGCGAAATACATAGATCAGTACTTTCTCTTTAATCCGGCGTGACACCGACACAAGACGTTTTTATAACTGATCGCAAGATGTTCAATGTCACGTTGATGTACTGGATAGTGGAGTACATTCGGCAAATGCAAGCACCATAAATGCGTAAAAACAGCCGGGTATTTTTGACCCAGCTTGACCTCCGAGGAACTAATCACCCGTTCTCCGACGTAATAATAACTGGCATCACTGACGTCAAGCTCAGTGGTACTTATAAAAATATAAAGTAACATGTCCTGAAACTGTTTTGCCGGCTTTGCGAGGAATCTAGCAGACCTAGCTCTTAAAAATAAGTCAAAGGTCATGACTTGCTAAAGCAAAAGGTCTTAAAGATGACAAGACTGACAAAATGTTTTAAAGTGATTGACTACAAAATCATTACGATACTTTAAATGATCAAAAACCGATAAAAGCTTCCGTGGAGCTGACAGCCCTCACCCCGTGGGGCGAGGTTAACCCTAACTATTAGATCCTTTCCACAAAAAATGAACGAAATACAAGGATTTCCATTAAAGGAAATGCTCCATCTTTGAAGACATCGAAGCAAACATGAAATGTAAAGAATGAGGCTCAAGTATGATTTTTTGTATATTATTGACGGGAAAAGATTGCTCTAGACAACGCAGGTTCTTCACTTAGCAATTACGCTCCTCAATACGTCATGAAAAGTTGGTATAAAGTTCGAGGTACTATCAAACTGGCCGTGCAAAATTGCCACCTTAGCACTCACTTGCAGTGCTTCAACTTCCCGACGGATCGCAGTGGCGGTGCCGGACGTGTTTGCTGAAATAAATTTCGTTAAGTGGTTTAAGTGGTCGTCTTTTGTCCCTTTGTCCCGGTCTTCCTGCATATCTGTCCGTGAGTTTACGTTGCTTACAGGCATTTGCAAACCCGGCTGTGACACCATGCTTAAATTGTTCGGAATATGTCTGATTTCCGTAATAGCTAGTGACCAAGTCCGAATTCGTAGAATCTATAGTACAAACGTGATTTGTGTTTGAAACTCTCCCTGCCTGTACAATTTTGCTTGAGAGCTAATCGAGGTCCGGTTTATTCGGAAACTGTTTTCACGAACGCCAGGTATGAACGACACGATGATTATATTCTTCTTGGCATTGAACTCCGCATGACCAATAAGGAAGCAGTATTAGACGTTTTCATGGCGTCAGTGCATACCTGAGTGGCCTTGAAATGGCCTGCACAGTTTTGCGACCGTGTAGCTCAGAAACTTGAGGGTTTGGGTCTTAATAGGCGCATGGTCGTGAAATGCACGAAATTATCTTTCAGAAGGCTATTTTAGTTCAAGACACCATACAAATGTGGAGCATCCCCTTTAAGTGCATCGTATGAAAAATATTATTCGCTGAACGCTTGTGGTTTCTGTAACATATATCAATGCAAATGGTTCCAGCAACGCATTCGATCGTCATTGTCGCTTACCTTTTTCGCCACAACCAATGAATGAACTGAAGATGAATAATGGCTGCCGGACGCCGGCAACATAAGCCGCGTGCGAGTTTCGTCGTTCCGCTTAAAACGTTCGGCGCCTGCGACTCAGCGATCAATCGGTAACATTTTGGCGACGCAAAAATGTGGAACTGCAGCCCTTTATGCATATTTGATGTGTAAACCGGGCAATGCACAGAATGACGAATAAGTGGGTGGGAAACGCAGTCAATGTGCATTTGGTGACGTAAATTTCGCCGCGACCCTGGCTGCAGTTTCGACGGCAGCATGCTTATTCTGTTCCGTTTGCATTCTCCATCTGCCGACGGTTACTGGCGTAACCATGCGTCCCACCAAATTGTGTTCAGCGCATGAATTGTAGACGGTAGGTTGATTGACGCTTTGAAATTGGATCCGCGCCTCCAGACCCTCTGGCTGCCGAGATATGGTATTAAACGTGAAAAACCGTAAAACAACGGGCAAATTTTTCATCGGCGCTTCTGTGCACGTGCAATCGCACATCGGGCACGCGGTGCCCCGTTTACTTATGCTGAGACGTGACAATGCATGCTTTCCCCTGCTTACCGTGTCATGTAGTACCAGGTGTCGCCCCTGATTACAAGTTTTTCGGTCATCCCATCCGGCCAAATTCTGAGATCTTCCAATTTTCCAAAATACCGCTAGGACACAAACAAGTGCAGTTGCCCCAAACCATCCCGTACCGCAGGATCGACACCTACTCCAACCGTCCGTGCTGCGCACTGCACGTCCAAATAGCACTGACCTACCAGATACTGTCCCTTCCGCCGCCCCGCCCCTCTTCCCAGTCGTCGCGACTTGCCTCGGCGTCGCCGGCAGTGTGCCGACGCCCGGCGGCTCGGCCGGCTGAGGGCATCTGTCCCCTTCCGCCGCCCCACCCCTCTCCCCAGTCGTCGCGACTCGCCTCGGCGTCACCGGCAGTGTGCCGACGCCCGGCGGCTCGGCCGGCTGAGGGCATCTCTCCCCTTCCGCCTCCCCACCCCTCTCCCCAGTCGTCGCGACTCGCCTCGGCGTCACCGGCAGTGTGCCGACGTCCGGTGCTCGGCTGGCTGAGGACATCTGTCCCCTTCCGCCGCCCTATCCCTCTCCCTAGTCGTCGCGACTCGCCTCGGCGTCACCGGCAGTGTGCCGACGTCCGGCGGCTCGGCCTGCTGAGGGCATCTGTCCCCTTCCGCCGCCCCACCCCTCTCCCCAGTCGTCACGACTCGCCTCGGCGTCACCGGCAGTGTGCCGACGTCCGGTGCTCGGCTGGCTGAGGACATCTGTCCCCTTCCGCTGCCCCATCCCTCTCCCCAGTCGTCGCGACTCGCCTCGGCGTCACCGGCAGTGTGCCGACGCCCGGCGGCTCGGCCGGCTGAGGGCATGTCCCGGCCACCGCCTGCCGCCACGCAAACAACCGACGGTCGATGGTTCACAAAAACAGCCCGCCCCGACATCAGGTCATGTGACCCCGGCGCCACCCGCTCGGGCCCAGAGCGCCGGTCACGTGATCCTATTAGCGGCTGGTCGCGTGCTGCGGGGGCGGCCCACGCACAGCCGGACGGCAGCGATGTCGCGCTGCCGACCGCAGAATGCTGCACAGTACAAATCAAGGACCTCTGTTCATACATGCGCATAAAGAGGAAAGACAAGGGTTACAAGCTCGTTCACCATGCATATCCACTTAATATTATTGCTGCGTTCTCCAGTTTCAGAGCTCAGTCGAGCGCTATGCCATGAAAGATCACTGCACAGACGTGACACTGTGTGATAATGACCCCTAAAGAGGATGCCATAAGGCAGTCACATTATGTGCGCCCACAATTGAATCACTTATAAACATGATAAAGTGGAAGGGCTTGATGTTGGTAGAACTGTGGTTCCCTGGGATACTCTCTAGCGCAGGGCTGAAGGTTTCACTCACAGGATGAGGCGTAGTTGTTTGATATTGCTGAACAGTTACCGTGCAGCTTTTATCGATATATGTGAAAACCGAGTACTTGCGAGTTTGATTTGCTGTGTTTGACATTGCTAGTTTTGATGCTCTTTCAGTTTTGTTTAAAGTGCAGCTTTAGGTCTCAGCTGTTGTACAAATACTGTTATTCCAGCATCAGAGGAATCAAATAGTTTATTAAATCTGCTGCCACAGCAGCACATCATACTCATCACAGCACGTGCTCGAAATGAACTTTTTCCGGGCGAAGCACAGCTCCGGCCTTTTAAGGGCACTTGTGCATGTCTCGGCGCTGATCTGCTGCACTGTCGCGTTGACGGGCCTTTTCAGCCGCGGGATATCCTGGAGATCACTGTGATGCATCATGCATACATCAGTTCAAGTCTAGCCGACTCAGGTCAGGAGAATGGGCGGACCACCCGTGAACAGTCTTCGTGGGGATGACTCTTCCGCCAAAGCTCTCTCCCGGCTCCCGTGACTGAGGCATTGGGTGGAGGGAGAGGGGGCACCAACATCGGCTTCTTGGAGCAGGCCAGATTTTAGCATGTTGACTTGGGAAGCGAATGCCTCTTCATCTCCAGGCTCTCCATGTCGGCGATCGAGAGGCTCTGCCAGGTTCATATTTCTGGTTTGAGCCGCGCGCTGACATGCTTGAGGATTTAGTTGGCAGTTTTGGTAGTACATCAGGCTCATTATATGAAGCGATGTAGTGACTTCCGAGGTCTTGGCTCATCATCTGAGGAGATCTTTGGATCGTTTCATGAGTCTGGCGTGTTTTTTTTCACCCGAATCCTTCAAAACTTGTTAACGGTTAATTGACCGTCGATCTTCCCTGTAATTTGCAGTACCATGTTTCGTTGATGGGGCTGCTGTTCTTTTATTTAAATTGTTGTTTGAAATGTGGCTGGGTTAGAATGAAAAATTTGATTAGATTCCAGGATACTTATTTGCGTGATTTTCGTACAGCATCTTGATAGCAAGTAAATTATTTAGGGTAAGGCAAAACAGCACGGTCTTTCATCTCGTTTGTAAAGATTCAACGGGTGGGTGCGTCACTTACTACAGAAGGGCTAAATACGTCACTGTATTCAGACCATCCCAGTATGCCCGCATTTCGTCCTTCTTTTGCTCGCTTTGGATCGGTTCATTTGTACTTCTCGGAACAGATGCGAAATAAATAAAAAAACGTTATCGGTGAGGCCTGCCGGATATGATCATGCTAGAGATGATCACGATCACTCGCGCCCGCCCGGGAGGGGGTTGACTTTCCACCTACGGTGTTTGAACACATGTCAAAAATTCACGACGCTCACAACAGCACACAATTTTTATTATCTGCTCATCTGTGAATTTGGCACCTTTTGAACAAATTCTTAATTTTGATCCACCACGATCAGTGACCTATCTCGTGCCAAAGAGACCAAACTTTAACAAATTTGACCACACGTAACGTCTTTTGGGCCATTTTCCATTGTTTAAACTCGCTAAAGTAATAGAACATGAAAGCACCTGCAGCTTGGATAGACTCAAAGCCAGGAAATTGTTTGCTGTTGTGGTAAATAATGCAGGTTTGTACGTATTGTTGTGTCGTTTGGTTTTTTTATATGAGGAAAAGAGTACTAATGCACACGCGCAACTATCATATGACCACAGAACACGCGACCTTGGCCCAGGTCATGTCGTCGTCATAGTCATAAGGGTTTTACGACACACCTAGTTCCTGAAGCTATATAGCGCCACCTGCCTCTCACCCTGGCAGGAAGGGCGGACATCGCGGAGAATCGAAACCCGCACCTCTGGTTCCCAGACGTGCAGTGGGTCCGGGTCATGGCTACCTCTATGGGTGCCTTCTGAGAAACATGCTGAATTTGAAATGAGCCGTTTCATAATGTAATTCTGAGCGCAGGATTCGAATATCCCACTAAACAAATACTTTCACATAATTATAATGCATAGTGAGGCTATCATATGTCGCATGAGTACAAGCAAGGTCACATGAAGTCATCCAAAGTCAATGATCTATGTTGACAGCAATGGAGAGGATGGATGAATGGGTGCAACGTGTGTTACCACCTCCTTACCTTGTGTTTGTGAAGCGAATAGCGTATAACTTCGTATACCAACGTGCCTGTTCTCAAATTGCTACGAATACGTTGTCAAGCGTCAAAGGGACTATGCGTAATGTATACAAAAGCTTTGCCATTTTGAGATATAGAGCACACTATTTCCGACCACAGAAAAGCATTGCACTGGTCATAAAAACTCGGTCAGCACTTCACAACTCAAAGCTAGAGTTCAGCTATCCGAACGAGCCTTCTTTGATATGCCGTGACCCCCGGTGACCTCACATTTGTCCTAAGGACAACAATGTGGTGTGCAATCTCATGATTTCATGAGATCTTAACATCAGTATTTTTGTTTTTCCCGGCGTCTTGCAGTTGGAGATCTCAGGGGGAAGCCCACTTCCCCTTGTCCAGGCGCAGTTGGAGATCCCAGGGGGGGGGGGAAGCCCGCTTCACTTTGTGCGGGCACAGTTGTCTCATCCGGGCGCGGCTGTCTCAGACCCCGTCCGGGCGCAGTTGTCTCAGACCCCGTCCGGGCGCAGTTGTCTCAGGCCCCGTCCGGGCGCAGTTGTCCAGACCCCGTCCGGGCGCAGTTGTCTTAGACCCCGTCCGGGCGCAGTTGTCTTAGACCCCGTCCGGGAGGAGGTTAACGCGCTCGCTAGTAGCAACAGGCACTTACATTAATTAAACAAAAGCCGGTTCAGAAAGGGAACAAGACGGCGGCGTTTGATACGGTGTTAGGACATCCCAGAAAATAATGTTGAGATGCTCCGCTCCCACCTTGAACACTCAGACCGCAGCTGAACACAGTTGAACTGGTGCAGAGCACCATACCGCCTGCCAGCGTCCAACACCCCGCCAGTCACCTCCTGGGAGCGGTGCGCCAGTTCGAGCCGTCTTTCGCAACTTGGTGTCGCCGTGAATAATTGCGTAATTTGCATATTAATGTGGCAGTCAGCGCTCGGGCTTCAGGCGCTGAGAGGTGGTTTATACAGCAGCAAACGTTTTGCAAAAGCGGGATCCCTACAGCCCTGAGAAGCACCGCGTGGTCTTGAGGGAGTTTTGGACTGAAACGAAACGACCGGGAGGATTTTTATCGGAGATGAGGACGTGTGATCCGGCAGCTTTGGTGTTCTGATCTCTGTTGCTAACGATTCAGTTGATGGCGTCCATCATGGTGGTCTCCATGAAATGTGGTTGGTGGTTTGTGCACTGGGTGCTTGGAGACAGAATCATTTTTGCACAGGTATACCACGCATTTGGTGTGCACAACCAGCTCTGTGACTATCTAGACGTGACAAACGGTATTGACCGGTGTGTAGAGCTATTACAGGCCACTTTTGTAGCACACATGAAGGGCATAAGTGTTCCTTTAAAAAGCGCTCGGGTAGGAGGTCAATCCCCTCCCCCCCCCCCCCCGTCCCCGAAGGATTTTGTGCAAAATGATCTCCTAACGGCGCGGCATGGCCGCGCCAGATTTCGCAATGCTATAGCCAGTTCAATAGCGGACCTCTTGGTGTACAAAATTATTGCATCTTGTAATGCCGTTGGCCTATGGCGGGCCAAAGTCAGGTCACGGCTGTCAGCGATTGCTATGTCTACGGAACGTTGAGGATATACATATCTGAGATAGTTTCTTATGCAACACAATAACTAAGTGACAAATGCCATTGACCCACGGTCAGGTATCAAGATCAGATCGGAGTCAAAACTAATCTGCAGTTTTACTGGAAAGCTTGCTGTATGGGGCAGCCTCTGGTGCCCATTTTGAATAATTTTATCAAAGGGGCGCATGATACATCTTTCATCGACTTCTTTAACGTCAGAATAAGTCACTGACCTGAAATGACCCAGGTCAACAATTTGTTTTTAGGTACATAACGTCCATCGTAATCCTTGCCACCAATTAAACTGCAAAAATTAAAGCTCTCTTTTATTATTTTGGTTACTATGACCTTGTAAAGGTCAAAGGAAGTCACTGACCTTAAATCAATACCAGTGACATTTTCCTGAGAACATGTATCTAAGGTCACGGTGGTTGCATGATGAGGTCCGGTTCCACTTCGAACACCAATCTGGAGCAAGACTTGACACAAATGAGTCTACATAAACGTCAACCCACCTTATCAATTTTGCATCACTAGCTCTGTTCATTTGTTATATCTCAGGGACAAATTGACCCCGACCCGGACGAGGGTTATTCAACCGGTTACCAGGACGTATGTTAAAGCAGCGGAAATGCTGTGATTTCAAGGCCGAAGAATTGGCCAACAACGTAAAGACACTTCTTTAATGAACACAGTAATAAGAGCGCTTAATACAGGAAGAGAGAGTACAAGTACTAAAAGCCAATGTGCCGCAAGTCATCAACTTGTTGCAAGTTGCTACAATAACAAGTTTCTCACATTATTGATATGATGCAAAAATAGACAATACAAAATGCAAAATAACTTAGTGACTGCATCACGCATTACGCCTGAGATGTTATCGCACAGCTGTTGGTTGCTCGTTACTGACAGGCTAAGACATTGCATGCTCAGGATGCTTGAAACAGGATGATGATACGCGCACTGTGCAGCCATGTCCGCCACGGACCGTCACTGTCATGTCCATCACGGACCGTCACCGTCATGTCCGCCACGGGCCGTCACTGTCATGTCCGTCACGGGCCGTCACTGTCATGTCCGTCACGGGTCGTTCAGGTGATATGTCACAGATATGCAGAAGTCAGTGTTTTGAGCCGGACAAAAAAGTTTGGTACGCGGTGATGAACGAAAATCTACGAGACGCATTAGCCAATGAAGTATTGGCAGATTTTCGGGCCGAGCATCGCGGAACATTTTAAACGGAATATAAATGCAGAGGGTTTAACGTCATTCACCTAGCAGCACCTCGGCATTTTTTGCCGTAACCGTCTCGGAGTTTAAAAGTATTTCTCACTTGGAAGAATGCTAGTGCGTATACCAGTGGTCAATGGCATCAACCATTTGTTAAGCTGATATCGGTAAAACAACAGCTCACGTCATTGGTGGCGATGTAAACCGCCGAAATATGTTAACATGCTCAAAGCATCGGAATTTGTGGGTGAAAATCGCTTGATCAAGCCCGCACAATTTTAAACATCATAATATGGAGGCGACAGAGAATCACGAGGCACATGCCAGTATGTGGAAGCATAATTCTGTCGCGATCTCCTGTTTGGTAACCTTGAGTTTGGTGCGTGTTTTCAATGTAAAGGCAACAAACAATCATGAGACGGGTGTCTACGCACACCAAAGACATGCGGGATGTCTAAAGCATGAGCAGCAGCCACGTGGTAAGCGATGACGAATGCAGCTTCAACGTTTGTTGCAGACGTTGGTGTGGCTTAGGGACGCGCATGTTGCTCCTATACGTGGCCATTAACACGCTCGTTAACGCTCATGTGTGTTAGGTATCGCATAGCTTTATCAACATGCTTTCAGCTTCCTCATTCAAAATATTAGCTGACGTAGAATCAAATCAGACATCTATCTATGAGAGCAGTTGTTCATCACTAGTTTCTGCGCATTTTGCTACTGACATTCTGGACATATGCTTCAATATGCGCTCATACCGAACTGATTCCGGGTGCATCATACGGATACGTTTAAACAAGTGAATAATACCTGTTTAACACTGATGCACGATACGTGAAGGTTTCATAGTGCATCGCAGCTAGCACATGGTCGAAAGGTTTGCTAATTGATGATACGCGGCAATGCCATTGTTATCGTGGCCGATTCTTCTTAAACGATGACTGCAAGAAAATGACAAGCCCAATGCACAGAAGACGTAGGAAGCTTACGAAAGCGCGATGCAAACCTTTGTGAAGACAGACAGAGAGAGAGAGAGAGAGAGAGAGAGAGAGAGAGAGAGAGAGAGAGAGAGAGAGAGAGAGAGAGAGAGAGAGAGAGAGAGAGAGAGAGAGGAGAGAGAGAGAGAGAGAGAGAGAGAGAGAGAGAGAGAGAGAGAGAGAGAGATGTTATTTGTTGTAGATATCATTTGTTGTATGCATAGATAGATAGATAGATAGATATATATATATATATATATATATATATATATATATATATATATATGTATGTATATATCATTTGTTGTATGCATAGATAGATAGATAGATAGATAGATAGATATACATATATATATATATATATATATATATATATATATATATATACATATGTGCATAATTTTATATATATACGTGCATATACATAGATACATATATATATATATATATATATATATATATATAATTGTATATATACATGCATATACATATATATATATATATATATATATATATATATCGTGCATTTTTTTCCTTCCTGCGTCCAATTCTTTTCACCTCCCTTTCTTTCTCTCCCTCTCTTAGACAATCTGGTGGAACCCATCACTTAACAACCAGACCTAGGGACCCGTTTCTAGAACCCACGCACATGTCTGAATTCAGACTGAATGTAAGTATGGCATTGACCAGATGGTGTATATTGTGTGTATCTGTATCTAGCTGTACATGTTGGCTTTAAGTTCAGGAGAGAGAAGTTGATAACGGAAATGCTGCGAATTGATAAATGACGAATGATTAAAACGGGGGAAAAATATAATTGGTGCAAGTTTATGACTTGGGAAATTATGACGGAGCATGCTAATCAAAAGACACTTTCTACCACGTAAACTGTATCACAAAAGTCGTGAGCTGATATAAATAGCAATGCCATTCGCTGACTGTTGGAGGAATCTTAGTGGTCATGTTTCACACGTCGTATTCACGACGAACGACCAATAACGGTGGTATGTGACGGCGAGGCTACGATTGATTGCCGCATCCGGGTGTTCTTCTTTCGTACTTATTTGTTGGCGCGGGATCCCCGCTTTTCGTCACCGGAACGCGCCAAAACCTGCGGACTACCACGCTTGGAGCATGATAGTTACCATCACCAGGTGAAGTCCTCATCGCATAATGTCCTCTTTTCTGGAAGCCGCCATGCTGATGTCATACTGACCACCCCTACCTGTTGGATGCGTGGGAGACGAAGCGGTACGACGTTCCCTGAAGTGAACACCTTGTGTCGAATCGCCACACACCAAGTACATCAGCAGCCGAAGCCAGGTCGCCACAGTCCACATGGCGGGCGCCGCGCACCGTTCCCGCCGCGGCCCTTCGAGCCGACACCGACCGGGGCCGACAGAGCCGCCCCAGCAGGCGGGCCCGCACGCCACGCCGCACCGACACGGGCCAGGCGCGCCGCCCGGTCCGCGGACCCAGCCGGCCTGCCGACGCGCGTCTTCTGCCGGCGCCGCGGGACAGCGCCTCCGGAGAGCCTCGGGCGACGACCTGGGCGCCGCCGTGCGTGTGACGCGTCGCAGGCGGCGGCACCTGTGGCACTGAGGCGGCGCCACGCCGTCTGGTGCCGCGCGGACCGCCCAACAATCAATCCGCCGTCCGGCGCCCCGCGTGCGCCGCACCATCCCAGTGGCGGCCAGCAGCGGCGCATCCGCTCTTCAGGCAGAGGGATGCAGCAGCGGGAGGACTGACGAGGGCGACGGGTGATGGAGGGCGGGGCGATACAAATGTGACGGGCAGGTCGCCACAAGTGCAGCTGCCATCGGTAGGCCCTCTCGTCCAGACGTAAGGTTTGGTAACGTGTGCATATGCTTGGCGTCTTTGTGTGTATCACGTGCTGAGGCTCCTGTTCGGCATGTTTCTGATTTTAATCACATTTCCGTTCTCTGAATTTCCCCTCAATTCTCTGCCCGGCGATCCGCTTTCCTTCCCGGAAATATCGAAGCCTTTGCAATCGGTTTTGACGTACAAGGTCTGAAATGAAAACGTAGGATGAACTGATCCTTGATTTGGATGATAGTTTTAAGAGAGATGTCCCGCATTTTCGGGGCATATTTCAAATCATGCTCTGGTGAAACCTCGGGACCAGTTAGTCTATTAATAGCACTGAGTAGTGTCGCTGTAGCATCATCAAGATATAATGGGCAGATTTGTTTTAATTATTTTAGGGTCTAAATTACGCTTTCAACGTTTTGTCACGGCACTGCTCTCTTTCATCACTGACCCAGAGTACAGCCGAAGTTCACAAGAACTGATGACGGCAAAGTCTGCTGAGGGCCGTCGTCAGCTTTTATAGACTAGAGGTTCTACTTTTGGGTTGTTTTAATGTGCACATTGCCGGCCTGCATGCCTAAAAGTTGTGCATCTACTGGCATTAAACGTCAGCACAAATTAACGTTTATAATTCCCACAGCGAGCGGTGAAGGTCATTTATCGAGAAACGCATTGGTTGGCATCGGTCGATGTTTGAGCCAGTGCGCCACTGTGAACAATGTGACACGTTTGATTCCTAAGGTCAATGTGCACTTCGAAACGAGAACTGCTAAATCCCATATAGGGGAGAAATCAAAGCCATACCGTAAGGTTGCATTTTATTCACGTGAAAATGGCCTCACGTTTGTAGATTTTTTCCATAACTGTGCTGCAATTTTCGTAGCATTTATTGCACAAACTTTTCGGCGAATAAGTGCATTGCAAACATTACAGAACACGCACTTTGAACAAAGCAAAGCAAGCGAGAAGTATAACTTGCGAAGTGATGAGCAGAGTCCAATGGGAAATCCTCCCCAGAGAGTGGCTACATCAAAGCGATATTCTGAGCTACTCATAAGGATTTCGAGAAATCTGGTATTACCCATCAAATCGAACACATCTGATCGAATTATAAGTGAAAAGTACAAATAGATGGCAGCCTCTCTTTAAAAGAGGCAGTGGTGCCTCCAACTCTACCAGTGAGGTGATCAATTTGCTTTTAAATGTTTCGCTTCAGTTGATTCAAACGTTAAAAATTCAATTTACACGCGCTCGGGTGGGGGGTTAAATTAACCCCCTCCCAAAGTTTTTTCCAGAATGGTTTCCGAACGGCGCGGCGAGGCCGCGCCAAATTTTGCATAGCTGTAGACAACTGAATAGCAGATCGATCTGCATCAAAAATTCAAATGTTCCCTGCAGGGTCGCTGATCTATGGCAGGTCAAAGTCAGGCCATGGTTTTAGCAAAGTCAATTTCTAAGGAATCGTTCAGTCTGATGCAACTGCGGAATATTAGACGAAGCCATGCATCTCTGAGATACTTCCTCAGGCGACACAACAATTAAATGTGCAAATTAAATTGACCTAAGGTCAGGTAAAAAGATCAGATCAAATTCAAAACCAACCTGTTTCATTACTCAAAGGCTTGCTGTATGGGATAGTTTCTGGTGCTCATTTCGAATGCATTGATAGCAGGAATCGCATTATGCATCTTTCATGGATCTCTTGGAGGTCAGAATAGGTCGTTGACCTAAAATGACCCAGGTCAAAATTTTGTTTTCAAGAACGTACTGGCTAGCGTAAAACAGTCGAGTTTTGGCTTATGAATGCTCACAGGTTGTTTTTCGAAACTTTCTTTTCTAAGCTGAAAGTAGCGTTGAACATCAGCAGGGGCATATTTCATCACTGAAGCAGCAATATGTGAATCATGATAAATTGAAGTGTCATTTACAACACAAACATTCATATTTCTCTGCCCCGCAAAATGAGTTCCCGGCAAAAGTACCTGCAAATTGCCCTGTCTAATGGGACGGTGCGGGCAAGACTGGTTCAATTAAGTCAAAATGTCGACTCTAGAACGCAAAAGCCCTCTTTAACGCTTTAAACTTCCACAAAGCGATGGGCTAAGAGATTAACAGTCGGCAACGACATTATGCGTTGTGAATTTCGCCACCGAAATCCATGCGAGTTTCAAAATCCAGGCTTAACACGCGCGCGGGCGTAAGTCAGCTCCTCCACCCCGCAACGTTTCTCAGAACAACTTCCGAACAGCGTAGGGGGGCCACGGCAAAATTTCCGCAGCTGTCAGCAATTGAATAGCGGGCCTTTTCGTATAATAGACAATATGTACCTCCTAAAGTCTCTGGCGTATGGTAAGTCAGTCAGCCCGCGGCTGTCAACTAGGACAAATTCCTTTTTTATAAATATATATATATATATATATATATATATATATATATTGATATATTGATATATAATATGCATTCAAAAAAGATCTAGATAATTGTTAATATGATGCGGCCAAGGGGTGTTAGACGGCATCTAACATTCCTTAAAGAAACTATCCCTGACATAGTTTCTTCAACAATCCGGCAATTTAAGTTTTGGTACCGATGAATTCTATTGACCTTCGGCCGGGTATGAAGGTTGAACCGAAGTAAAAACAAGCCTGCTTTTTAACCTGCTTATGTTTATTGCGGATTTCTCGAAAGCAGGGACGGCAACAGCATCTTCCAAGGGCCTCATAAAGGTCTTAGTAGGTCATTTAACATAAATCACCAATATCAAACGTCTTTTTTAGCAACATGTCACCAAGCGTAGTTATTGACGCATGTTGAGATTCAAAACTAACGTTTTCCTAGATTTTTGAAAACCATGACCTTCTTTGGATGAAACAAGGACAATCACCCAAAAACACTTGTAAACTTTTTCTTAGAACAGATCCCCAGGCTCCAGGCGTTTTCATGTGGAAGTATTGGGAATTTTGGACACCAGCCTGGAATTTGACCTTGTTTTGTGTTATTTGACCAGGAGGCCATGACCTGGGGTTTTCAACCTTTAATATGAATTAGTTCATTCACAGGCCGTGCCATATTGTGGATTTAGTGTCCTTAGCTCTCTTGGTGTTATATCTCAGGGATCAGGGTGACCTTCCACCCAAGCGAGCGGTATCCAACCGGTGTCAAAGGAAGTGTCCCACATTTGCATAGGGTTTTGAAACGAAAAAGTCATTTTGAAGATCACTCGGGGAAGTTCACAGCCTTGTAATTCTTAAGGCCTAAATCCCTCCAGTTTCTGAGCTACATGTCCGCGAAGATGCGCATGCCATTTCAAGATCATTCAGGCATGTATCCTCACATAGCAGCATCACTCAACTCCTGTCACACCATTGGCCATGCGACGTTCAAGGCCAAGAAGAAAAAATCGTCAAGCTGATCATATCTGGCATTCGTGGGCACGACTTCTAGATACGATGTACGCCAATTGGCCCTCAATCAATGTTACAGGGAGCGACCCACCTTTGGAACATACTTTTTATAAATGATCAGGTGGACCCTAATGACCTGACATGCATGTTCGTAGCTCGACTTAAGTTATTTTGGAGTCCAAATTACGTGGATCACATTTCAGACCAACACTGGACTGTATGCCTAAGGCCTTGGACAATTCTAGCGCATTCGAGACGGAGTTCACCATTGTGAGCTTCATAATTCTTTTGGATGATTGTTGAATTTTGCACACCAGATGTAAATTGCTAATAGAAGACTTTCAAGGTGTCAAAATTAACCTTGTTCAACAAGCGATTGTTTGCTTTCACAAAATATTGCATGATAATTAGGAAGAACGACAGTGCAGTTCGCGACGGATCATCTGCTCAGAGACAACAGTCAGAAGCTGTAATTGTTTATTGAGATACGCCATTGGTGGCCCGTTACCAGTGAAGAAACAACATGCATTATTTTGTGCCTGCCATGTCTCATTGGTGCAAATAAAACACCCAACGCCTTCTTCTACGCTGTATTCTCGTAAGCATGCAAGTGAAAAACTCGAGAGGCTGATGAACAGCCAAGATTGTACATTTTGGGTAAAGTAAATCAGAAATCATGATGATGCGCTCTTACTGCCACAGCAAACTAAACAAACAGGTCGGTGGAGTCAATTTTCCGCTGTGATGTTGTCATTTCATTTGGTTTTGTTGTAAGCACAAGTGGGAACGGCTAAATACACCAAACGCTGTGCCGATAACACACTAACACACAGATAAACGTAACACACAAACATCAAACACACACACACACACACACACACACACACACACACACACACACACACACACACACACACACACACACACACACACACACACACACACACACACACACACACACACACACACACACCACACACACACACATACACACACACATACACACACACACACACACACACACACACACACACACACACACACACACACACACACACACACACACACACACACACACACACACACACACACACACACACACACACACACACACACACAAACAAACATGCATCACAAACACACAAACACACAAACATCCACGCACTTTAGCAAAACGTGGAGACTGAAAATTGCGTTGAACCCCAAAAAACATTTGACATTAATTGCATTACGTAACATCTACGCCCATTTTGAAACGTCAACTGAAAGACAGCAGTCGGGGATGTCATTTGACATCTACATCAACCGTTAGAGACTTCCAAGCAGTAAATAGGCACAGTGTTTTGCTTTAAAGTCTCGTGTCTCAGTTAAAAGTTAGTACATCATGATAATAAAAATCAATAAAATATTGCATGACATTTATACCTCATGTTCTCGTTGAACTTCGACAGTAAAAAACTAGAGAAGTTTAGCTGACTTTAGTTTAGCTGGTTTAGTCATTTAGAACAGCACACATTCTGCAACATAGGTGTAGGAATTCAAAACATCATGATGTTATGCTCTTGCCAACATCGCACACCTAAAAATGATTCGCAGATGACGGTTCTTTCATCTTATTCCCCGTGGGAAAACTCAGCAGTAAGGAGCAATGGATGCATTAAATATCGGATGCATGTCGTTATCAAAACGATTATAAGAAGTAGGTTAAAAGTTCGAAATCGCCTTCCGAGCCGGTTCGATTTTCAGGCTTATTTTGAACGGCGAGCCACAGTTTTTACAAGTCACCAACATCCAGGGAATTAAACAAGGGGCAAATGTCGGCCATTATTACAGTACAGCGTATATCTAAATCAGGATTACAAATACTTGAGAAGATACGCATACATGCAAAAAAATCAAATAAACAAGCATCACGCAGCACGCATCATTCATGCATGCAAGCCATTTCAGATAAACGGGCATTGCGCATCATGTACCACTTATCCATGCAAACGACTTCAAGTAAACAGGAATCGCACATCACGCATCCTGCATCCCTCATACAGGCAAGCGATGTGAAGCTAGCGCGTATCATGCATTAAGGCACTAATCGCTTTTGCATGATTGGCCATCTTGAGTCCTGTACCTTAAGGCCTGGCCGCCGAATTCCGGTAAGAATGGATTCACTTAGTTTCCTGTCTGGATGGTCCTGTGCTCTGTGTGTGGCTTTGAGATCTTAAAGAGGTATAAGGTTCGTACTTCTCTGGATCTCAGCCAGACCGTTTTTTTCAAAAAATAGTCGCCAAAAGGGGCTTTCTTGGTTTGTTGTTTGCATCCGCAGATATTTATTACAACTTGGACGAAACGCACGCATGGACTTCCCGAAATTCAGTATATCTCTGCCATGTTTATCGCACAGCTTACACTTAATTTCGTAAGCAATGTTTTCTGCGTGCAAAACATTTGATACCCCGACGTCCATAAGTAAGGCCTATTGTTTCACGGGCACTTTCAAGTGCACAAGTGCAGTTTTGATTTTCTTACGACATGTTTTTTCCAAGGCAAGTGCTCATTTATGTAAGGTAGTGTTGGGCATCCATCGTCCGACATGGTGTGTTTCCGTTTTTTTTACCATCCATCCCCACATGTGTTCTATGTTTTTATCTTTTCATACATTCTACCTAAAAGTTGTGGAGACTGCCCATTACCCAAGAGCAAAATCCACATCTTGTTTATGCTTGGTCTTCCTTTTTCACTGCTTGATGAATTGTTTAGAGCCCAATGGAATGTACTTCAGACCATATTGTGCTTAGAGAAAGTCGGATGCGCAGATTCACAGCGCAGAATTATACCAGAGTTGGTGGGCTTGATAAAGAGCTCCGTTTCTAACGTTGTGCGGTTGTTCCTCCTTTCCCTGTCACTATGGTATCCAAATATTGAACCCGCTTTCCATTCCTTGTGTGCCCTGTGGTGAAAGCTATATTTGAATGCTGATTGTTAATGAACTCTAAAAAATTATTAAAGAGCACTCGGCCCGTGCGTCCGTACTCCAGTATAATCATCGATGTATTTAGCTAGAAAATTGGTTTGAATGGGCTGGGGGCCAGAGCCCTGGCTTCAAATTGCTTTAGAAATATGATTGTTGGTGGAGGGGTGCGTGGGCTCCCCATTTCCGGCCCGGCCTTGTCCATGATTGGGAAATGAGCCTCATGGGCAAAGCAATGGAACACCCATGCGTGATTTCCAACCCGACATCACTTGTGTTTAAATTTTGTGCAGTCTACACAACATTGATTAAAAGAAAACTAAATTATATCTGATAATTTATGCCATAATATATATATATATATATATATATATATATATATATATATATATATCATGTTGTTATATTATATCGATGGTATATTGTTATTATTTATATTATTCATTATGAATATTATATACATATATTTAGGCACAATTAATGATAGTAAGCTATATTTGCAAACCCTGCTCACGAACGCCACACATGAACGATTTGCCGATTGTATTCTTCTTGGCTTGGCCGCCGCGTGGCCGATGGCGTGCCAGTATTCGAGTGACGTTTCTAAGTCGTCATGCATGCCTGAATGCCCTCGAAACAGACTGCAAGAAAAAGTCTGCACATTTTGCAGGTGTGTATCTCAGAACCTGGAGGGTTTTTAGGTCTTAAAACGCGCCTGGGTGGCCGGCTAGATACCCTTCGCTCGCTGACAGTCAATTTGACCCCCTTGAGATCTCAGGAACTAAGAGAGTTAGATACACCAAATTCACCGAGTGTATTCGCCTGTATCTGACTTCACCTGGGTCAGAGTTTTTGGTTTCTTTTTCATGACCTTTGGGTCAAATAAGGTCAAATAAGGTCAATATGCAGGTTGGTCTCCAAAGAGCCCCCAGAGGGGACCTAGATACCTGTTCTAGCCAAAAGGTCATATGCTCCTTTCAGGTCAGTGACCTTGTTTGACCTTTCGAAGGACGTTTGAGTTTTGCATTTGAATAAGTGACGAAGATTGCGCCAGGCAGTATGTTCCTAAAAACGAAATGTTGACCTGGGTCATTTTAGATGGTCAGCGATCTATTCTGATCTTGAGAAGTGCATGAAAGACGTATGATGCGGTTCCTATCATCAGTAAATTCAAAATGAGCACCAGAAACTACCTCATTCAGCAAGCCCTAGAGAAATAAAATAAATTTACTTTGAACTTGGTCCGACCTTCAAAACTGCCCTTAGGTCAATGGGATTTGCTTGTCCAATTGTTGTGTAACCTACGAAAGTATTTCAGAGATGTAAAGCTACGTCTAACGCTCCGTTGTTGCAGCAGGTTAAGCGATTCCCTAGGAACTGACTTCCCAGAATCCATGGGCTGACTTTGACCTGCCGTAGGTTAGCGATCTTACAAGGTTCGTCCAAATTCTTAATACCAAACAATCTGCCATGCAATTGGCTACAGCTATGCAAAATTCGGCGCACCTGCGCAGCACCGTTCGGAAACCATTCTGGGAAAACCTTTAGGGGTCCATTTGACCCCCACCCGACCACGTGTTAAGGACGGGACTGTGCGCTGCACAGAATGATATTCAAGATTACTATTTCGGTTCAACAATCCATACAAATGTGGGACATTTTCTTTGGCGAATACACAAAGCACTTAACTTCAAAGCTTCAAACTATTTAAGTAGCTTCGACAGTAGGTCTCTCCGTTGCTGGACTGTATGGACGCAGGCATTTCCCTGACGTTCATGGGGAGTACCGACGCACTTCGGTGCATGAACCGAGTTTATAGCATGGATGAGATGCCTTTAACATTTCGTTTCAATCCGATGATAAGATTTATCGAGACGTTTCTTTGAACGGTTGCATTCGCTGCGTATTTTGAAGGAGACTTACAATAAAAGTCTCCGTAGTTCTTCCGCTTGGCTGCTACGCAAAGTGCAGACCCGCAAACCTTATGGAATAAATCGAGCTCTTCTACAGCAATAGGTATGCTTTACTGATTCTCAATGCATATGTTTACGCAAGGTTAATATACAACAGCATCATCGACAGCTCACACAAGATTCATTTCAGTTTTTCTTCGCTCTGTTTGACTTCTGCCTCTTGTCGTTTTGTTCGCGAGTCGTGACGCCATTCCCTCCACACTTTCTCTTCATTTGCACCTCACAGTCCACATACTTGCTGCAATTCGACGTAACTGCGTTGAAAAACGCGCCAGCCATCGTCTTGAGCACCTTTGTCAAAAGAACCTGCAGCCCTTTGTACAAGATAAGCAGCCCGTCCGGCTGTCCTCTTTCCCAAGAGTCACCATGACCGTCTGGAAGGCCCTGTGGTGCTGAGTTGCAGCCAAACACTGCGTACCTTGTGGCCTTGTCCTTACCCAGTCACTTGTAACTGTGCCAAATGACTTTGGAGAGGACGACAGCCATGCGGGAATGCAGACCATATTCCTACGGCTCAGCAAGTCCGTGAAAGACTTCAGAACGTCTTGGCTGGGTCCCTCCGCGTCCGTACGAGCATCGATCGTCTCCATGTGGACATCACACTTGAATACTTAAAGAACCGAGTGTGCCAAATACCCGGCACAACGTCTAATAGTCTGATGGGTCCGGTCTACTTTGTCCTTACGTTCGGCTCGAGAGAAGACCCCAGCAGGACTTTGACGCCGCCCAGCTGGCGCTGGTGGCGCACCCTGTCCATATTGGTAGTATCTCTTTCCATGCTGTAGCCGGACAGCAACCCAAACTGTCCGCTCTGATCACGGCCTCGCCTTCCATGAGCTCGCGAACACTGGTCCAGTAGTTGCCGCACCGCCAGCTTTCCGAGGTGTCCGAGGTGCCTTGTTGGACCGGATTGGGCCTACTATACCACAGTTCATCAGGTCGCCGCGCCTGTGCAGGAGGTGGTAAGCCAAGCCAACAAGACATGTGTAGATGGTTGCCTTTGCATCCTGTCTGTGTGTCCGTGTCTGTGTGTCTATGTATGTGGCCATACTTTTATCATTCACCTTCCTCTTTAGCCACGTTCGTATCATCAGTCAAAACTTCTGCAGATAGTCAACGTCATCCTTTCCCTCCCTGGGCGCTGGCTTACAGGTCGGGTCGCTCAGTCTGGCGTGGTCCAAAGCAGATTTGGTGTTGACAATACCAAACCACCTGAGCACTCGCCGGAAGATTGACTGCCTCCTTGAAAGCGCTGTGTCACACACATCGTCCCCAGAGTCAGACGGTCAAGTCAGAATATTATGCATGTGAGGCACTAGCTGCGTCTGACAACCTTTCACGTGTCAACCACAGCCACTGTCACAGAAAAAAAACGAAGTGGTCTGAGTGACGTTTCAGACAATTTGAATGACGAACGGAACTCCAGCTCATATGAAAAGACTGAGCCCTGAATGGCGCGCCACGACATAACGCTTTTGCAACTAAGGTGCGTGGCAGTGATGGATATAAAGGGGAGAACTATGGGGCTATAACCCTCGCCTGCAGTGGTTACGGGAACCTTAAAATCCCGATTGGCCGAGGGAATTACGTCGGGCCGCTGAATTGAGTAGTGAGGGCCTCTGTTGGCCAGGGGCACCGAAACGGAGAAGGGAGATTGTGATACTCAACAGGTGCCCCATGTGGGACAGGGGCTCATATCCGGAGCAGGGTCAGTGGCAGGGCCCAAAAATCCAAAGAGCCTCCCAGCCGTCGCTCGACAGACCTCCGGTATTCTTGAAGGGCATTGGAGTCATCCGGGGAGTCCCGGTACTGAGCCGAGCACCCCGATGGAAGATTGAGTTGAAAACATAGATTGTGACTTTTGGGGAGAGCTGAATGTTTTTCTGTTGGTTTTTATGGATATAAAAGAACCTGTGCAGTTTCCCCCCCCCCCCATGAAATCAATTTAGCTACTCGTTTCAATTTGAAAATGTGCCGATTTTTACCGTTTCTTCGTATTTCGGCAAAACTAACGTTTTTTTGTACTGCTTTAAAATTAGTCAAGAAACAACTTTTCAGCAGAGGTGGAACCAGTTTCAGTGGACAATTTTTTAAAAAATTATACCTGAACTGCTCGACAAATATTGCGTTGTATATCTGGTAACCTTTCATGCAAGAACGTTCAGACAATTTTGCGTTGTGCTGAGGCGGTTCACATGGTTTGACGTACTTGGCCAGAAGCGATACATTCAGTGGCGCGATAAGGGGGCGCAGGGGCGTGTGCTCTCACCTTTAGGTCCCGATTTGTGGGCCAGAAAAGTCAGGAAAATGACCGGAGGTTGCAGCTGGGGGCCCGGCCTGCGGGGGCAGGCCTTCCAATGCTAGGCAGAGGGCCCTTTGCGCTGATTGGGGGCCGCCTGAATGGATGAGGGCCTCTATGTCAGTCAAACACCATCAGTACCAAACAGTTGACTCCGTGCCGATCTGGGCCTGAGGGCCCATTTCCCAGGCAGGAACCAGGCCGGGGCCCCTGAGTCAATAAGGGACCTCCTGTGTCGGCAAGCGGGCCACAGTGCCTTACAGGAGTTCTTATATTGGTAAGGGGCCGCGAGTCGACCTGAGCAGTGTTTGTTGGAGCCAGTACAGGGACTGGTAGGGACCTCAGGGCCGATGATTATGGGCCTAATCGCGTGAAGGTGCAGACTGGGGCCCCCGTCAGTAGTTCCCCCGCCCTCCCCCCCCCCCTTGGAGAATTTCTTTGTCCGCCCCTGATGCGGGGCCAGGCCTGAATCCCACAGGAGACCTGTGGTGAACTATGCAACGGCGCTTTGCTGACGACGGACCAAGCGTTATCCCGAGTGGGCGCAAGCCACGCCTCAACGGCACATGGCGTGACGTTTCAGCAGATACTCTGATCATCGCATCACAAGCATAACATGCCGGGTTGGAAAGTGTGTACGGCTGAATGACGATTGCAATACTGTGTGTAGAGACAATGAAACTGGGAGTTTACGTGTAAATAATATGTGCCAAGTGTGCCAAGTAACCTTTGGGACACTATGCGCTGAAGTGTGGTCCGGGCAGTGACAATATTGGGCTGATCCGGTGCGGCACTGCTCCTCTCCCGGCTTCCCGCCCATAAATCCGATGGGAAAACAACCTTTCTGTCATATGACCTTTTGCGACACTTCAGAACTCCTTGAACATAACAGAGAGTGCACCACGACCTGTTGTTTCTCAGAAACGCTTCACGGTAAAAAAGCGGAGTCTCGAGTAGACAGTTCAGTTGCTGTTCTATCCATGCGCCGCCTCGATCAACCCACTTATGTGGAGTAGTCGCCGGGCTCCAGTGAACACTGTGTGAGCTGGTCTGTTTTCCGGGATGCTGCAATTCACAAACACGTTTTATTCGGCGCAGGAACGGAGCAGATTCGCGGATGGAATCATTGTTCATGCTGTCGTCCTCGCCTGGCGGGTTAGTCCATATAAGTACATACCAACACACCAGACGACGGTAAAAGCACGAACAATTGTTTCGTCCGTAATACTGATACCTCGCCTCCATCAGCCCCTAAACTGTAGCATATTTATGTGATGGCGTCACCTCCTTCAAAATTCAAGGCATCAAGTGCGTTTGTGTTTTATCATTGGATGCCATGTTACATGGCGTCAGCGTGCGGGTCCGCTCATGCGGCCCGATCTGCGTTTGAGTGAAACGACTTCCCATTAGATATTGTGTTGTTTGGTAGTGCAGTGAATAAACTTGAAGGGAGAGTTCCACATTTGCATAGTTTTTTATCCGAGACAGTCATTTTGAAGATGATTCGGTGTAGTTCACTGCCCTGTCCTTCTTAAGATCTTAGACCGTCTAGTTTCTGAGCAACATGCGCGCAAAGATGTGCAGACTATTTCGCGGGGACTACCTCAAGATCATTCAGGCACACATGACGTCATAGCCATGTCTTTCAGCTCCTGTCATACCATAAGCCATGCGGTGTTCCTAAGGAAAGATATTGCTGTCGAACCGTTAAGTTCTGGCGTCTGTGAGCACGATTTCGAAATCCAGTGAACGCCAATTGGCTCTCAATTAATGTTGAGCATGCTGTGCAAGTTTTAATCACGGTTCGGTTGTCTGGTTGTTTGGATTAGAGCCCTTTCGATCAAAAATTATCACTTCAGGGCTGTGGGGTGAAGGAGAATAGATAACAGTTGGACAGGACTTCATGCACCTGGAGTTTGGGGGGGGCAACCGCCGAACTTTAGCCCGCGCGGGGTCCCCTCGGAGGAGTGCACTGGGCGCCTGGTGGGGTCCCCTTTCCAAGCTGCCTCGGCCCATTCATGGCTGATGCATGCAACCTGCCTCGGATGAGCGTGGCGTCGCAGGAATTCAGGTAAAGAAACGAAAGAGGATGAGAAGGTCAGATCTTCAATGACGAATCACGTTTTATGCTAACTAATATAAGAGGTTGGACATGATTGTGGAAATAAGAACTGCAATCGAATAGCTTAAGAATGGCACCATAACCAAGTATGTAAATACAAGCTAATGTAAGGGCACCACGAGAAAAGACCAAAATACGAGCACCGAATGATATCACCACGAGAAAAGACCAAAATACAAGCACCGAATGATATCACCACGAGAAAGGACCATAATACGAGCACCGAATGATATTTGCCCTCGTATTTTTTGTGCACCTCAACGAACACCTCCAGCATCGCCGCTGCCATCTCTCGGCGGATGTGAAATGCTACCAGTTAGTGATAAGGCGGCAGTTTCGCACGGCTAGTGTGGTAGCACCTCATGAAGATGATTATGATGATGCATGACGATCATGCAGCAAAGCTCAGGACCACTGGTGACCAGTTGTCAGTCAGACAACTGACAGTCAGACAGTCAGACTGATGAATGATCTGCGAATTACAAACATTTCTGAGGCCAAGCAATATTTTCGCCTTCCGCGCACGTTTATGCGTACTACGCGGAACAACAAAATACTGCACAGAGCACCTCGTGTAGAATACCAGTGAACAGCGCCGCTATCGATTCAGCGATGAGCCGCTAAGAAAGCGCCTCAGCACCAAACAAAAATTGCAGCAAATGCAAATGGAAGGCGCCCGTGACGCGATAAAGATGGCGGAACTGCCGCGGGTGTCGGAAATTCGCTCCCTGCGTGCCTTCCGATGGACTCATAAGCCGGCGGACGGCCCTGAATGGGCGTTTGCCGCTCCGTTTCCTGAGCCGGAGCGCCTCGGGCGGTCTGCAGTGGACCGGCACCGCTGGCATTAACGCTGGACCGGCAGTCACTGGGGACGACGACAGGCCGGCCGGGCTGACCGCCAGGAGACGCCACCTGCACCGGGGACGGGACGGGGGAACCAGAACCCGCGGTCGCGAGTCACCCAGCCTTTGATGGAGCGATGCTGGACGCACGGAAGGCACGGGGTGAAAGTTTGTACATGCATGGTGGGTGGATGTGAAGTGGCGCGAACATAGCGCGTGAAAAGCGACTCAAGACCCGACAACCGTCGCCGTGCAAACATGTGGGGAGCTTTGAATCTTCTCGGTGGGCTCGGCATATTCATGCACGTTTTGGCCGCCCCACGGGAGCTCGGAACCTCAAACATGGCACACATTCATGAAAAGGAGAAACAGCGTATGCAGTCCATAAGAATATGTTCCATGCGCTCTCCTCCATTTAATTTGCGTCACTTCACTCGCTGGCGTAGGGACAAGCTGTTTATGACGGCCCAGCAGCGACGGACGTCCGATCAGCCCACCTGCAGGATCAGGCTTTGTTTGCAGTGTGGTTGGGCTGTCGCGCTGAGGCAATAATGAATGGAGCCTGGTATCGCTCTGAAGCCCGCCCCAGGCAGATTCAATCGATGTGCAGGTCGCTGATCACGTGATCCGTGGTTGCGAAGAACACGCGACAGTTATGGCGCTTGCAGACAAGCTACAGATGTGGGCAGACGTGAAATACGCAGCCTGTAAATGATGAAGGGATGATTAATTTGCCAAAAATATGCCGAAGGATCATTGATTATGTATTATATTAGGAGTAATTATGGTGCCTTAGAATGTTTTGTCCTTTAATCGATACCGTGTATTTCGCTCTGCATGGGTATCCAAAAGCAAAACCATAACAGCATCATGGCGTTAACAGCATTTCACGCTGAAACCATGAGAGTATACTCAAAATAGTCTGGCAAATGGCCAAACTTCTCAAGAGTAACCTGTGCGTGCGGACACTGCGCGCCTTTTCGAAGCTTCCGAGTGTTCCCGTCTCGACCTGGTTTGGACAGGAGGAGGACGACCGGCGATCCGTCCACCGGCTGGCCAGAGATTGTGTGAACACCAGGGCAGGACGCCAGCCGAGGACCGTGGAGCGCGCGGCCGCGCCGAACGGCCGCCACCAAGGTCTGGAATATGACCAATAAATGCCGATCATGACGCAATGGATGTGCATCAGGGTGCCCGTCAGTATCGCGAGTGAGCTGACCGGAGTGCCACCATTGGCTCACGTGGAACGACGTGTGTCTGTTGCGATAAGATAACGGCAGTTTCGTTTGGATTTGGCACAATACATCATATGATAGCCAGCGATAAGAGGCTTCTGGCACGCGTCTTAGATCTTAGACCAAGAGCAAAAGCAAGCAAAACGGATCACAAGAAGCAGAAGCAAAGGTCTGTGACAATAGGTTACGATGTTGACTGTTGGCCGAACCGTGGTGGTCGGATCCCCATGTGAACTGAAAAGTACGGCACTAATATACCGCCACCGGATAAAATGGTGGCTTGAGCACTAAGCAGAATTAAATGTATTGCGCGAGAGTGAGTGTAGCACAACACGACGTGGCGCATGGGGCGTCCTACCAGGCATTTGCGCATTGATACCAGGAGTAAACCCTGAGATCGGATCACTGAATCCGGAATTCCGTATCTTCCGGGATCCGGGGCTCATATTCAGTTTTGGTGAAGAGTGTTCGGGGTTACGGATTTATTTTTAAATGTTGCCGAAATATCTGAGACCCGGGATCTACTGTGTATATTTTTATGAGATCTTCTGGGATCCAGGTTTCGGTTTTGCAGCTGCCAGATCCCGCACTTCCTGAAATTGTGTAAACAAATTTTGCAGGGTCTTGGATTCATGCTACCATTTTTTCGAGTGATTCTTTGGGACCACAGTTCTTCCAAATTGTCTCGAGTGATGCTTAAGATCCGGTATTTTGCCATGGCTTCCAGGCGCACGTCTGCGCTCTTCCAGGCCTTTGACATCAGATCCTTGTCCGGTCCGGATTGACCTGATCCGGAATGGCCCACGCGGCCACGCTGGGCAGAGCGCTGACATACTGCATCCTGTCCCCCTCGGGAGTTATGCGGACGGCAGACCGCCTCAGGCGCGTAAATGATGTAGGCCTCCAACGGTGTCACCGGCACGCCAGCCATTACTGACGCCACCGTCAACAAAATACCACTCATACGATCACATCTAACGGTGGGTTATGACACCATTATTTGTTGCGCCCAATTCGCAGTTTATTCTACACCGGAGCCGCGGGACATGGCATTGTTCGGATTATCCCATGCCGCAGCTCACCCCAGAGGTCTTCTCGAGTGAGATTTTCATACCAGAACCCGCTTGGTACCCGCGTGATGATACACTCGTACTCACTCACTACCCTTGGAATCAAGGTCGAGCTCGCCCATTTCACCGACCGTTTGTCATTTTCATATTCCTGAAAGGGAGGTACGTTGATACCTTACCAAACATTAAAAAATTAACATGCCGAGATGTTACAGCTTCTTATATCCTTAGACTTGCACACAACTACACTAAGATATTTCGTCAGCATCAAGCCAGTGCCCAAGATGCGTAAGCTCCTTCTTCAGTGCCGCGTTTTCACTTATGTCCTGTACTGCCTCTCCGCCTGGGGATGGGCCTGCAGCGTGCCATCTAAACACGAGCGCAGGGGGTGGTGGACTTTGGGACCAGGCCCGTCACCGAGGCTCCTCAGCGGAATCCCATGGCGGCGACTGCTCAAGCACTGGGCAAGCGCGGTGTATATCGGCGGCGAGCACCCTTCATCTACGTGACTTCCGCCTGTCGGTGGCATGAAAGACTTTTCCATAGCACGCATCTCTATCCTGGAGCCACCTGCCGGTGACCATCTGCATCCTGGAGCCACCTGCCGGTGACCATCTGCATCCTGGAGCCACCTGCCGGTGACCATCTGCATCCTGGAGCCACCCGTCGGTGACCATCACGGGGAGCCATCAAAACGGCCAAATTTTGCCACCAATCCACCATTGCCTCTCGAGGCCGCAATAGCCATCCGATGTCCTTGCTGTTGTGTCACGACGTGGTCGGCAGCTAACGCTTGTTTCATGTTTTTGACGAGTGTTCGAATGTGGTCACGTCGTTGTCGCTATTTTACCATTGTACTGTTGATTTGTATAGAATGAACAATAACCCACTTGTTGGAGTGACTAATCAATAAAATGAGCGTGGGCATGAACTAAAAAGCCTCTCAAAACATAACATACCACGTCAGTAAGTGAAACTGGCAGATGATGGTGATAGATCATGACAAATATCAGCTATATTTTAGGGTGGAGCGCACGCAGGGGGGTGTCATCCGTATCGTTTAACACTATCGGAAAGTGGCAACATCGAGCTGCTTGGGGTAGTTTGGAAGCAAAGCCTGCGTGACGGCAAGTACACCATATTTGATGACGTCAGTGGCACGGAAGCCTCTCAATTAGACAGCTGACTGCTACACAGCCCATTAGTTTGAATGTTGAGTATGTTTTGGTGGCGTGCGGCTGGCGCTTCCCGGCTGGACTCTGAATGAATGGTCTACGGATATCGGAACACTTTAACCTCATCAGAATTTTATGTTTTCCGTGGGTTATTCATAACTAGGGGCTAAACGTCATGTGGCGTTTGTAGCGCAGTGTGCATAGCGCTTGCTTGGCGTTTCACATCCGTGGGTTGCCATCATTTGCCATGACCACGGCTTGTCCGAGGGATTTCCTGTGCAGCTTGTTTTCAACGATTGGTAGCATTCAAAACGCTCGACCTGTGAATATTTTATTATTCATATGTGTGCGCGCTTGTACGTACACATAATGATGGCAACACACACGTTTGATGAACAAACACATGCTTGATGGTAGCACACCATGTTGATTATTTATCTGATTGGGTGTTAGTAATGGCAAAAATATATGCAAATGCAAATATACACATAAGCAAAACTAAACAAGTCCTGAAGTACAAAACACTGCTGACTGTGGCATCATAAGGCCCACATGCAGCTGGGCGCGTCGTAAAGCCCCAATGACACACACATAAGGCATACATACATAAGGTCCATACATCATACATACATAAGGCCCATAGATACAGTTATACAGTACTTACCTCACACCATCACTGTGATGACAAGAGTGGGAGTCGTCACAAATCAATAATGCAAATGGCCGTGTCATCATACCTATAGTCAAAACAAATTCTGCAAGTTGAGCTGTTTAACTCTGCCACCAGGCACAAAAGGCATAGACAAGCCTAAAGCTATCTGATGACAGGCCAGCCTTCGACAAGCCTGGTCATGGAATGCAATACGCCACAAACGCCGCATGACATATTATCCCGTGTTATATAATAATGCATGCAAAAATCGTACATTCTGATGAAGCTAAACTATTCCAGGACTCACTGTCCATTCCAGAAATGTGTGCAAATAGTAAAATGACGAACAATTTCTTCTCAGTCCAACCGGGAACCGCCAGCTGCACGTCACCAAAACAAACTCACCATTCAAACTCATGGGTTGTGTAACAGTCAGCTGGCTAATTGAGAGGCTTCTGTGCCACCAACGTCATCAAGTATGGTGTGCATGACGTCATGCAAGCTTTGTTTCCAAACTGCCTCTTTTCTCACGCAAGCTTGATGTTGCTACTTTTTTGGACCGGACAGCTCTACCTCGTTAGATAGCCTTGGGCGCGCGTAATGATATCGTAGACCACACGTTACATTGCACATTTAACAACTGTCAATAACTGGATGGGCTAGGAATGCAGTCTACCAACAGCATGGTTTGTCCTTGTGCCACGTTGACATAATCGCACTTCCTGTTTCAGTGAGATGATTATATATATATATATATATATATATATATATAATATTGGCCAAGACAGGATCAGATTCATTTGTCAGAAGCAGGGTCAGAATCAGAATCACTCCCGTAATATGTTAACGTTTCGATACACCTCTCTATCATTACCAGGACACAAGGGTACAAATATACGATAAGATAAAGGTACATCTAGCAGGCATCGCTAGAAATGCGCTTTTACTGCATCGTACCTTTGTGCTCTCGTGCACAATAATACACCAGATAATACACCATTGTACCGAAACGTTGACGAATTGCATAAATGATAACGACTGCTGTCTCGGCAACCAAGTTTTTCTGCTTTTACCGAACCGAGCTTTTATACACATATGTATATATATATATATATATATGCATATATATATATGTATATATATATATATATAGATATATATATATATATATATATGCATATATATATATAAATATATGTATATATATATATATATATATATACATGTTAACACGCAGCAAGGCTCGCATGGGCGCGCATACTGTCCGTGAGGCTCCACACACATGCCAGTCTGTGGGTCCACGTCATGGCAGCTTTGGAATTATGCTCAGGGGTGGAGAAAATGTGATTATTGAAGCGCGGTGTCATTCGTATGAAACGCACAGAGATATTCATTAGCAGTACCGTTAACGTTGTTGCGGCCAAAATGACCGGTAGCAAAGATACATATCGTGCTCTGCACCCCGGTTCGGCTATGTATAATTCTAACCGCATGATACTTTTGCGTTAAACATGGCAAAGCTTATAAACGTGTCAAGAACGCAACACAGTTGGCTCGACATTCGCGGTGGCTACGTACGGTCGAACGCTGCGGTATGTGGATGTTGTGTACGTCCCAAGCACGGCAGCGTCATGGACAGGTGCGGAACAAGCACGGCCGGCCTCATAAACAGGAACAGACCGAGCACGGCGGTCTGTACTGCAGCAGACAACAGGCTCGCCACTCTGCAGCACGCTGCTTAGTTGCAGCAGGAAGTTCGGACTCGCTACGCGCGTCACGCACTCGCACCACCGGCGGCGGGGATGCAAGGCCGTATAAGATCAAAACGTATTGTAATGGCTCGCCTCCAGGGCTCCTGTGTACGTCATCACACTCGTCGTTACATCCCACGCAACCAGTTACTTGGTCGCATATGCCTGCCACTAACAGTTTGTTCGGTACGGGAACAGCCCAATCTTCTTGCCGCCCTTGGGCGAATAAGTCTCGTGTGTACGTCTCCACTCCTCAGGACATTGCATCTGAATGGTCTGTCGTGTAGGCTTGCAAAGCACATCATTATGTTCGTTATAAAATGCCACATAATTGGCACGGCGGTTATGTGCATTTCTGCGATCGGATTTTTCATAACCTGTGCTAATGTTTCGATGTTCCGGTTGCCCCTCAGCGTTACGTCCGGCACCTAGCGTCCCGCTGCGCATTAAAGTCTTGGCACCAGTGACGTCACGCTAACGTAACGCAAAAAAAAGATGAAGCGAGAATCACCGGACCGTTTTGCCTCTTTTATACGGCCTTTGACAGCGAAACGCGCGACGTCTTGCCAGGGATGAAGAGAAGCGCGCACGATTTCGTCAGGGGCAACAAAGGCAGTCTCAATATTGGATGACTGTTAAGTTTTATGTCGGATGATTCACAATTACAACCTGTACAGCTACGTTGGGAAGTCTGAGAAAACAAACAATATTGATTTTATTTAGCGTAGTGTCCGACGGTGTGAAAACTTACTCATGGGGAACCAAAGCACTAATACGTGTGTTGACAAAAACTGAACCGTTCCCCATCATCTGAAATATTCAATACAATTCAATATCCAATGTCCTGTAAACCAGGTCCGGTCATCTGACGACCTAACCGTGAGGTCACGTGGTGCCGTGATGTCATCGATTGTCCGTAGTGTTGGTCTGCGAGCTGAGCCACGTGGTGCGCAGGAGATTTCTGATTGGACAAGAGCTGATTTCGTCAGTGGAATGAGTGATCTGTGGCTGCTGAAAGGATGGGCAGGCCCTGTCAGCAAAAATTTTGAAATATTTTACCATATTGTACCCGGTCACCTCACGGTACCGTAACATTATGCCCAACTGTACTTTCACAATACAAATAGCATTGTCCCAAACAGAAACGTAGGGGTTATATAGGTGAATGAGCAACGAGTTTGAACTAAATGCTGTAATGGTGCACTAACACCGACAACATCAGTTCTAATACAGGCCTCCTCCTGCTTTATCCTGACAAGTTATTTGGCCCACAGCCATTTGATATGGGCTTGACGATAGAACTGAGTTAAACCCATAACCTACATTCAGAACATTTTTGAACCCGCGCCGGATGAGTGAAGCTGACGAAATGTGATGGAATAAAAAACATTTGGTAGAGCGTTGCAATGGAAATAATGCCGTTTTGTCTGCTACATCGCCTGAGATATATGTGCCATTCTCTGACAACAGTCCAGGTCAGGGCTAGACCTTGCAAGGAAAGGTTCGTGGAGTGCAATGCATGTACAGCGTGAAAATATACCCACATTTTAGTTACTGGCACTCTTCCTCCACGATTCTAAGCATCACTCGCCCCGTGGCTTGATGACTTCTTTTCCTGAACTTTGCTGATATGTCATATCCATCGTGTTGCAATGTTCTGTTCGAAATCTGTAACTTAGATAGAAATCTGAGTCATCCAAAAACCGTATCCAGTATTCATACACTCCGCCCGATGTAGCCACATCTGCATTGTTTATCATATTTGGCGCCGCGCACATGGCCGGCCGGCTGACCACCGTCCACCCTTCATGGCACAACACTCCTTGCGCTTAAATGGCATCCGCATACAATTATCTGAAGCTCGGATAAACAAGACATATGGCCATTTGCGTCACATTTCTATTCCATGCTCCATGAATATATGTTAGCCAAATATCAGACGTCAGTGGCAAGACGTGATCTGGGACGCACGCGTCTGAAAAGGACGCGATATATCCTGACCCTTCTCCTACAGACCAAACCTAGAGTTGCCCTTGGTAAGGTGCGTTATCGTAACTTCACTAGGACTTTGCCTGATGGGCGTGACTTTGATTATGCCAGTAACTCGAGGCTGTGGCGGAACAGCCTGTCCCGAGCTCCTGAGGCTGTGAGCGTGCGACCGGTCCCAGCAAGTCGAGCCTGTCGAGTCCCAACTGGACAATCTCCCTGCAATAAGAAGCGATTAATTTATGTTGGTGCTATCTTGAATATGAGACTGGTGGGGGCTACCTGACAATTTTTAATGAGATCTGCTGCAGTCTACCGAGATTATTCGAGACAAAGTTCATGATGCATCTCAAAGCACTCCAAATTCTAAGCCACGCGGGTTCTGCTTCATTTGCTCCGCCGGTTGATGGGACCGCAGTGCACGATTCGACCTGTGACTACTTCTCAGTATAGATCACTCTGGTCGGCAGACGACCCTGGGTTTGAAGCGGGAGCCTCTAGGCACGTGGAGCTCCATTCCAACGAAACGTCCAAAGTGGGCTTCAGTGTGGCGCGACATATTCGCCATACAAAATTTCTGCGAACTGACCAGATCTGAAACCGACTTCACGCTTCGCGAAACTTGGCCGGCGTCCCGACGTTATGAATGCCTCCGTAAAACGCCGGCCTAAGAGTCAGCGGCGGCCTGATATTGCAGTTCCATTTTGGGCTTCGATATACTTTACACCTGCACCACGGCCAAGGGATGGGCCCAAAGAGCGAGGTTCCCTTCGATCGCGTGCCCCAGCCACGGCAGTAATCTATTTCAGCTCGTTCCAGCCGATTCTGGGAGAGGCTTTGCTGCGTCCTCATCACTCCCGGTGCTCCAGTAGCGCCCTCGATCGCTGGTGCTGACGTAATCGAAACGTTACCGGGCTGTCGTCCCTAGATGCCGTCCATTTCCGGCCATGTCGCTGCCACGCCGTTCACTCCGGGTCAACCCTCAGAGTAGCGGCTCACAGATTCTGTGTAACGTTTTGTTTGCAAGTGAGTGTTACCATCAACGTTTTCATAAACCAGTAACATGGGTATAGTTAGTTGTTAACACGGTAAGAAGCCTACAATACATTATAACTAGTTGTTCCCAGCACTGCGCTATTGCTTCAAAGGCCGTTAAAAATGGCGCTTTTCTTAGTGTTTTGTCATTGTAAGTGTTCAACACCATTTAGACAGCAAGTCTTTCTTGGAAACAAAGTTTACCGGCTAGGCAAAATATTCAGCTATACGCCAATCTGAATACAGGCCAGGTCGTGTTATAGACATCTCACGCATCCGCGCCTGGATTTAGTTGCATCACATATTTTGAGCCGCAGATACAGGTCGCTTGGTGACCTTAGAATATCAAACATTTGGTGCTATTTTATATTTTGAGGACTCCGTAGCAGAGCCTCAACTATTTAGAGAAATATTTGAGAATCCGGGACACAGCATAGCCGATTGGTGTCGAAGAGTTAATTACGAATCAATGCACTCTGGCAGTCTAGAGAGTGGTACCTGGCTGTTACATAATGCGAGGCAACGCATTTAAGAGGATGGGAAGGGTTTGCCTTAAATTATCTTCAACATCCTGCTCGGAGTAATGTCCCACAATCACAATTCAAGGGTCCTGCCATTCTGTTCAAGCGGACTCCGTGTGAAACGGTCGGCCACCCTAAACAAATACTGACAATTTAATGGGTCGAAATAAGTTTTCCTGTATTCTGGCTGGAGCGTTCCGTGTTTTAACGGTGTTGCTACTTTTGGGGCTGAGATATGCCTAAACTCGCACGAGTTAGATCTCACGCATATCCCAACCTAACTGTAGAGGTAGCTCTCTCAAGCTCCTCTGCTCCTCTCTATGGTGCTCCATGCAACGCCTGGATCCTTTTGTCTTCACCTTTCCCATCTTGCTCCGACTAGAAACTCAGCCGTACTTCACCACCTGAACGTGACTTACGGCTGAGACAGATTGCGGTCGCCTATCTTTCTCTCTGCTCGGCTTTCGTCATCATTTCGTTTGCATTTCTACGTCCAAGTTAATCGTTTATCGTCTTCCTCCACATTGGGTTAGCGGCCACTGGCAATTCGGATGAATCAGAATGCCCTGCTACGGATAGAAGACTTTCCGTGAATAGATTGCTTTAGTTGTATCCACTGGCAGCCAGTGGAGAAAGCAAGGGGCTTTGGGACCATTGCTCCCCCGTCGCTTTCTCCGGCAATCCGCGTCTCTTGCATCGAGACCCACTTACCGCTAAGGGTCCAAAATGATCATATTTTCAAAGAGATCCTCGGCGGAGGAGGCTTAGAGTGCCCTGGAGGCCACAGCAGATAACCAATGAATGTGGAAGGCCCTTTATTTCCTAGCACCTGGGAGCTCTTAGATACTTAAATGATCAACCTTATGCGAGGATGTCCTTGGAATTTTTCGGCCGTCGTCAAGTGAGTCACTTGGAGATTTTAAAACTTTCTGTAAAAGACGTCCTTGGATTCCTGTGTGACTTGTTAGGCGAACTCTTGATCCTTCAGAGCCTCCTACACGAAAAAGGATAGCGGCCGATGAACGCTCCTGAATCTTCAGGCCCACCACTCGCTCAACAGAATGCTAACCTCGAAAAACACTTCGTGATTTTCTCATGCTATTTGAAAAATTCTGGGCCTTTCAATGCAAGTAAGCTGCTAAGGACTTCGAAATCGCAAAAATGAGACCGAGCGCCCCATAAAGTGGCGCTCGGCTGAAGTGAGCTGTGATTCGTATGACATCAAGCCCAGCGGCCGGCCGGTGCTGATGCGAATCTGCGTTTTACAAGATAGACAAGGTTTTCTGATGTTTTCAGTCTTTTTGCAGACCGGTGCGAGACTGGGCCTTAAAACTTGCACATTGCTCTCTATAAACATTCTCGAAGATGCTTGTACAACTATAAAACTCCAGCGTAATCATTGACGGGATTGGTGTATGAACAGAGGGGGGAGGGCCTCCACGTATTTGGAAGAATCGACATCAAAATTTACACTGCCCCCTTCCCCGTTCCCAGAAGTTCATACACTCATGATTGTCAGCTCGTGCGAGTCAGTCGGTCCTTATCGTCATTACATTTCCTCAATCTCGGAAATGGTGGGCTGACGACTCCGCTTATGTACAGACCGCACGACCCTGCAAGCCGCTAGCGTTTGGTCCCTGGCTGGCGGCAAACAGTCACTTGCTAGGAGAGGCAAGAAAGACCTTAACCCCATGACCTCATGAGCACTCGTACCCACGTATGGGGTGGTATAGGTCAGCGTATCCTGCCCGCGTGACCATCTGCGTGTCATTCACGCAGCCCTCAGCGTAGTTCGTGTTTGGGGTGTAAGAATGCGGGAGCTCGATTTTGCCAGCATAACTGATGTATGCTTAACATGTCGTTTGACCAGCACAACCTGGTGCATCGAAATTCGATTATTGTCAGAATGGGAACCCCCTACTCATAACTCGCTTCTTCACATGTTGCTCCTGTCATCGGAGAGGCACTATCTGAAGTCCTCGTCGAAAGAGACCAGAGCAGACCGGGAGGTTGAATCGGCTGCCATCACACGTGTACAGGCGATCCCTGGATTACATGCATACCTGACACTTTTATTTTTGGGCTTTGGAAACCTCCACTAGCCCAAAAAGCTGCCAGCATCATTGCGTCTGTGCTCGGTAAATTTCTGGATCCCGCCTTTTTCAAGAAAGTCTAGATGAAAGTCTGCTCACGTTGTGAACGCACGTTGTATGCATGATGAGGGTATATATATATTATATATATATATATATATATATATATAATGTGTGCGTGTGTGGTGTGTGTGTGTGTGTGTGGGTGTGTGTGTGTGTGTGGTGTGTGGTGTGTGTGGGTGTGTGGTGTGTGGTGTGTGTGTGGTGTGTGTGTGGGTTGGTGTGTGGGGTGGGGGTGTGGTGTGT
>NW_023596420.1:23759440-23813413 GCF_011947565.3 Pollicipes pollicipes | reverse complement strand
GTTAACTTGCATGCAAGTGAAAACATGCGAGAGGCTGATTGATACAGCCCAAGATTGTACATTTTGGGTAAGTAATTCAGAAATCATGATGATGCGCTCTTACTGCCACAGCAAACTAAACAAACAGGTCGGTGGAGTCAATTTTCCGCTGTGATGTTGTCATTTCATTTGGTTTCGTGTTGTAAGCACAAGTGGGAACGGCTAAATACACCAAACGCTGTGCCGATAACACACTAACACACAGATAAACGTAACACACAAACATCAAACACACCACAACACACACCACACACACACACACACCACACACACACACACACACACACACACACACACACACACACACACCACACACACACACACCACACACACACACACACAACACATACACACACACACAAACAAACATGCATCACAAACACACAAACACACAAACATCCACGCACTTTAGCAAAACGTGGAGACTGAAAATTGCGTTGAACCCCAAAAAACATTTGACATTAATTGCATTACGTAACATCTACGCCCATTTTGAAACGTCAACTGAAAGACAGCAGTCGGGGATGTCATTTGACATCTACATCAACCGTTAGAGACTTCCAAGCAGTAAATAGGCACAGTGTTTTGCTTTAAAGTCTCGTGTCTCAGTTAAAAGTTAGTACATCATGATAATAAAAATCAATAAAATATTGCATGACATTTATACTTCATGTTCTCGTTGAACTTCGACAGTAAAAAACTAGAGAGGTTTAGCTGACTTTAGTTTAGCTGGTTTAGTCATTTAGAACAGCACACATTCTGCAACATAGGTGTAGGAATTCAAAACATCATGATGTTATGCTCTTGCCAACATCGCACACCTAAAAATGATTCGCAGATGACGGTTCTTTCATCTTATTCCCGTGGGAAAACTCAGCAGTAAGGAGCAATGGATGCATTAAATATCGGATGCATGTCGTTATCAAAACGATTATAAGAAGTAGGTTAAAAGTTCGAAATCGCCTTCCGAGCCGGTTCGATTTTCAGGCTTATTTTGAACGGCGAGCCACAGTTTTTACAAGTCACCAACATCCAGGGAATTAAACAAGGGGCAAATGTCGGCCATTATTACAGTACAGCGTATATCTAAATCAGGATTACAAAAACTTGAGAAGATACGCATACATGCAAAAAAATCAAATAAACAAGCATCACGCAGCACGCATCATTCATGCATGCAAGCCATTTCAGATAAACGGGCATTGCGCATCATGTATCACTTATCCATGCAAACGACTTCAAGTAAACAGGAATCGCACATCACGCATCCTGCATCCCTCATACAGGCAAGCGATGTGAAGCTAGCGCGTATCATGCATTAAGGCACTAATCGCTTTTGCATGATTGGCCATCTTGAGTCCTGTACCTTAAGGCCTGGCCGCCGAATTCCGGTAAGAATGTGATTCACTTAGTTTTCCTGTCTGGATGGTCCTGTGCTCTGTGTGTGGCTTTGAGATCTTAAAGAGGTATAAGGTTCGTACTTCTCTGGATCTCAGCCAGAACCGTTTTTTTTCAAAAAATAGTCGCCAAAAGGGGCTTTTCTTGGTTTGTTGTTTGCATCCGCAGATATTATTACAACTTGGACGAAACGCACGCATGGACTTCCCGAAATTCAGTATATCTCTGCCATGTTTATCGCACAGCTTACACTTAATTTCGTAAGCAATGTTTTCTGCGTGCAAAACATTTGATACCCCGACGTCCATAAGTAAGGCCTATTGTTTCACGGGCACTTTCAAGTGCACAAGTGCAGTTTTGATTTCTTACGACATGTTTTTTCCAAAGCAAGTGCCCATTTATGTAAGGTAGTGTTGGGCATCCATCGTCCGACATGGTGTGTTTCCGTTTTTTTACCATCCATCCCCACATGTGTTCTATGTTTCTTTATCTTTTCATACATTCTACCTAAAAGTTGTGGAGACTGCCCATTACCCAAGAGCAAAATCCACATCTTGTTTATGCTTGGTCTTCCTTTTTCACTGCTTGATGAATGTTTAGAGCCCAATGGAATGTACTTCAGACCATATTGTGCTTAGAGAAAGTCGGATGCGCAGATTCACAGCGCAGAAATTATACCAGAGTTGGTGGGCTTGATAAAGAGCTCCGTTTCTAACGTTGTGCGGTTGTTCCTCCTTTCCCTGTCACTATGGTATCCAAATATTGAACCCGCTTTCCATTCCTTGTGTGCCCTGTGGTGAAAGCTATATTTGAATGCTGATTGTTAATGAACTCTAAAAAATTATTAAAGAGCACTCGGCCCGTGCGTCCGTACTCCAGTATAATCATCGATGTATTAGCTAGAAAATTGGTTTGAATGGGCTGGGGGGCCAGAGCCCTGGCTTCAAATTGCTTTAGAAATATGATTGTTGGTGGAGGGGTGCGTGGGCTCCCCATTTCCGGCCCGGCCTTGTCCATGATTGGGAAATGAGCCTCATGGGCAAAGCAATGGAACACCCATGCGTGATTTCCAACCCGACATCACTTGTGTTTAAATTTTGTGCAGTCTACACAACATTGATTAAAAGAAAACTAAATTATATCTGATAATTTATGCCATAATATATATATATATATATATATATATATATATGTCATGTTGTTATATTATATCGATGGTATATTGTTTTTATTTATATTATTCATTATGAATATTATATACATATATTTAGGCACAATTAATGATAATAAGCTATATCTGCAAACCCTGCTCACGAACACCACACATGAACGATTTGCCGATTGTATTCTTGGCCTGGCCGCCGCGTGGCCGATGGCGTGCCAGTATTCGAGTGACGTTTCTAAGTCGTCATGCATGCCTGAATGCCCTCGAAACAGACTGCAAGAAAAAGTCTGCACATTTTGCAGGTGTGTATCTCAGAACCTGGAGGGTTTTTAGGTCTTAAAACGCGCCTGGGTGGCCGGCTAGATACCCTTCGCTCGCTGACGGTCAATTTGACCCCCTTGAGATCTCAGGAACTAAGAGAGTTAGATACACCAAATTCACCGAGTGTATTCGCCTGTATCTGACTTCACTTGGGTCAGAGTTTTTGGTTTCTTTTTCATGACCTTTGGGTCAAATAAGGTCAAATAAGGTCAATATGCAGGTTGGTCTCCAAAGAGCCCCCAGAGGGGACCTAGATACCTGTTCTAGCCAAAAGGTCATATGCTCTTTTCAGGTCAGTGACCTTGTTTGACCTTTCGAAGGACGTTTGAGTTTTGCATTTGAATAAGTGACGAAGATTGCGCCAGGCAGTATGTTCCTAAAAACGAAATGTTGACCTGGGTCATTTTAGATGGTCAGCGATCTATTCTGATCTTGAGAAGTGCATGAAAGACGTATGATGCGGTTCCTATCATCAGTAAATTCAAAATGATCACCAGAAACTACCTCATTCAGCAAGCCCTAGAGAAATAAAATGAATTTACTTTGAACTTGGTCCGACCTTCAAAACTGCCTTTAGGTCATTGGGATTTGCTTGTCCAATTGTTGTGTAACCTACGAAAGTATTTCAGAGATGTAAAGCTACGTCTAACGCTCCGTTGTTGCAGCAGGTTAAGCGATTCCCTAGGAACTGACTTCCCAGAATACATGGGCTGACTTTGACCTGCCGTAGGTTAGCGATCTTACAAGGTTCGTCTAAATTCTTAATACCAAACAATCTGCCATGTAATTGGCTACAGCTATGCAAAATTCGGCGCACCTGCGCAGCACCGTTCGGAAACCATTCTGGGAAAACCTTTAGGGGTCCATTTGACCCCCACCCGACCACGTGTTAAGGACGGGACTGTGCGCTGCACAGAACGATATTCAAGATTACTATTTCGGTTCAACAATCCATACAAATGTGGGACATTTTCTTTGGCGAATACACAAAGTACTTAACTTCAAAGCTTCAAACTATTTAAGTAGCTTCGACAGTAGGTCTCTCCGTTGCTGGACTGTATGGACGCAGGCATTTCCCTGACGTTCATGGGGAGTACCGACGCACTTTGGTGCATGAACCGAGTTTATAGCATGGATGAGATGCCTTTAACATTTCGTTTCAATCCGATGATAAGATTTATCGAGACGTTTCTTTGAACGGTTGCATTCGTTGCGTATTTTGAAGGAGACTTACAATAAAAGTCTCCGTAGTTCTTCCGCTTGGCTGCTACGCAAAGTGCAGACCCGCAAACCTTATGGAATAAATCGAGCTCTTCTACAGCAATAGGTATGCTTTACTGATTCTCAATGCATATGTTTACGCAAGGTTAATATACAACAGCATCATCGACAGCTCACACAAGATTCATTTCAGTTTTTCTTCGCTCTGTTTGACTTCTGCCTCTTGTCGTTTTGTTCGCGAGTCGTGACGCCATTCCCTCCACACTTTCTCTTCATTTGCACCTCACAGTCCACATACTTGCTGCAATTCGACGTAACTGCGTTGAAAAACGCGCCAGCCATCGTCTTGAGCACCTTTGTCAAAAGAACCTGCAGCCCTTTGTACAAGATAAGCAGCCCGTCCGGCTGTCCTCTTTCCCAAGAGTCACCATGACCGTTTGGAAGGCCCTGTGGTGCTGAGTTGCAGCCAAACACTGCGTACCTTGTGGCCTTGTCCTTACCCAGTCACTTGTAACTGTGCCAAATGACTTTGGAGAGGACGACAGCCATGCGGGAATGCAGACCATATTCCTACGGCTCAGCAAGTCCGTAAAAGACTTCAGAACGTTTTGGCTGGGTCCCTCCGCGTCCGTACGAGCATCGATCGTCTCCATGTGGACATCACACTTGAATACTTAAAGAACCGAGTGGGCCAAATACCCGGCACAACGTCTAATAGTCTGATGGGTCCGGTCTACTTTGTCCTTACGTTCGGCTCGAGAGAAGGCCCCAGCAGGACTTTGACGCCGCCCAGCTGGCGCTGGTGGCGCACCCTGTCCATATCGGTAGTATCTCTTTCCATGCTGTAGCCGGACAGCAACCCAAACTGTCCGCTCTGATCACGGCCTCGCCTTCCACGAGCTCGCGAACACTGGTCCAGTAGTTGCCGCACCGCCAGCTTTCCGAGGTGTCCGAGGTGCCTTGTTGGACCGGATTGGGCCTACTATACCACAGTCCATCAGGTCGCCGCGCCTGTGCAGGAGGTGGTAAGCCAAGCCAACAAGACATGTGTAGATGGTTGCCTTTGCATCCTGTCTGTGTGTCCGTGTCTGTGTGTCTATGTATGTGGCCATACTTTTATCATTCACCTTCCTCTTTAGCCACGTTCGTACCATCAGTCAAAACTTCCGCAGATAGTCAACGTCATCCTTTTCCTCCCTGGGCGCTGGCTTACAGGTCGGGTCGCTCAGTCTGGCGTGGTCCAAAGCAGATTTGGTGTTGACAATACCAAACCACCTGAGCACTCGCCGGAAGATTGACTGCCTCCTTGAAAGCGCTGTGTCACACACATCGTCCCCAGAGCCAGACGGTCAAGTCAGAATATTATGCATGTGAGGCACTAGCTGCGTCTGACAACCTTTCACGTGTCAACCACAGCCACTGTCACAGAAAAAAACGAAATGGTCTGAGTGACGTTTCAGACAATTTGAATGACGGACGGAACTCCAGCTCATATGAAAAGACTGAGCCCTGAATGGCGCGCCACGACATAACGCTTTTGCAACTAAGGTGCGTGGCAGTGATGGATATAAAGGGGAGAACTATGGGGCTATAACCCTCGCCTGCAGTGGTTACGGGAACCTTAAAATCCCGATTGGCCGAGGGAATTACGTCGGGCCGCTGAATTGAGTAGTGAGGGCCTCTGTTGGCCAGGGGCACCGAAACGGAGAAGGGAGATTGTGATACTCAACAGGTGCCCCATGTGGGACAGGGGCTCATATCCGGAGCAGGGTCAGTGGCAGGGCCCAAAAATCCAAAGAGCCTCCCAGCCGTCGCTCGACAGACCTCCGGTATTCTTGAAGGGCATTGGAGTCATCCGGGGAGTCCCGGTACTGAGCCGAGCACCCCGATGGAAGATTGAGTTGAAAACATAGATTGTGACTTTTGGGGAGAGCTGAATGCTTTTCTGTTGGTTTTGATGGATACAAAAGAACCTGTGCAGTTCCCCCCCCCCCATGAAATCAATTTAGCTACTCGTTTCAATTTGAAAATGTGCCGATTTTTACCGTTTCTTCGTATTTCGGCAAAACTAGCGTTTTTTTTGTACTGCTTTAAAATTAGTCAAGAAACAACTTTTCAGCAGAGGGGAACCAGTTCCAGTGGACAATTTTTTTAAAATTATACCTGAACTGTTTGACAAATATTGCGTTGTATATCTGGTAACCTTTCATGCAAGAACGTTCAGACAATTTTGCGTCGTGCTGAGGCGGTTCACACGGTTTGACGTACTTGGCCAGAAGCGATGCATTCAGTGGCGCGATAAGGGGGCGCAGGGGCGTGTGCTCTCACCTTTAGGTCCCGATTTGTGGGCCAGAAAAGTCAGGAAAATGACCGGAGGTTGCAGCTGGGGGCCCGGCCTGCGGGGGCAGGCCTTCCAATGCTAGGCAGAGGGCCCTTTGCGCTGATTCGGGGCCGCCTGAATGGATGAGGGCCTCTATGTCAGTCAAGCACCAGCAGTACCAAGCAGCTGACTCCGTGCCGATCTAGGCCTGGGGCCCATTTCCCAGGCAGGAACAAGGCCGGGACCCCTGAGTCAATAAGGGACCTCCTGTGTCGGCAAGCGGGCCGCAGTGCCTTACAGGAGTTCTTATATTGGTAAGGGGCCGCGAGTCGACCTGAGCAGTGTTTGTTGGAGCCAGCGGAGGGACTGGTAGGGACCTCAGGGCCGATGATTACGGGCCTAATCGCGTGAAGGTGCAGACTGGGGCCCCCGCCAGTAGTTCCCCCGCCCTCCCCCCCCCCCTTGGAGAATTTCTTTGTCCGCCCCTGATGCGGGGCCAGGCCTGAATCCCACAGGAGACCTGTGGTGAACTATGCAACGGCGCTTTGCTGACGACGGACCAAGCGTTATCCCGAGTGGGCGCAAGCCACGCGTCAACGGCGCATGGCGTGACGTCTCAGCAGATACTCTGATCATCGCACCACAAGCATAACATGCCGGGTTGGAAGTGTGTACGGCTGAATGACGATTGCAATAATGTGTGTAGAGACAATGAAACTGGGAGTTTACGTGTAAATAATATGTGCCAAGTGTGCCAACTAACCTTTGGGACACTATGCGCTGAAGTGTGGTCCGGGCAGTGACAATATTGGGCTGATCCGGTGCGGCACTGCTCCTCTCCCGGCTTCCCGCCCATAAATCCGATGGGAAAACAACCTTTCTGTCATATGACCTTTTGCGACACTTCAGAACTCCTTGAACCTAACAGAGAGTGCACCACGACCTGTTGTTTCTCAGAAACGCTTCACGGTAAAAAAGCGGAGTCTCGAGTAGGCAGTTCAGTTGCTGTTCTATCCATGCGCCGCCTCGATCAGCCCACTCATGTGGAGTAGTCGCCGGGCTCCAGTGAACACTGTGTGAGCTGGTCTGTTTTCCGGGATGCTGCAATTCACAAACACGTTTTATTCGGCGCAGGAACGGAGCAGATTCGCGGATGGAATCATTGTTCATGCTGTCGTCCTCGCCTGGTGGGTTAGTCCGTATAAGTACATACCAACACACCAGACGACGGTAAAAGTACGAACAATTGTTTCGTCCGTAATGCTGATACCTCGCCTCCATCAGCCCCTAAACTGTAGCATATTTATGTGATGACGTCACCTCCTTCAAAATTCAAGGCATCAAGTGCGTTTGTGTTTTATCATTGGATGCCATGTTACATGGCGTCAGCGTGCGGGTCCGCTCATGAGGCCCGATCTGCGTTTGAGTGAAACGACTTCCCATTAGATATTGTGTTGTTTGGTAGTGCAGTGAATAAACTTGAAGGGAGAGTTCCACATTTGCATAGTTTTTTATCCGAGACAGTCATTTTGAAGATGATTCGGTGTAGTTCACTGCCCTGTCCTTCTTAAGATCTTAGACCGTCTAGTTTCTGAGCGACATGCCCGCAAAGATGTGCAGATTATTTCGCGGGGACTATCTCAAGATCATTCAGGCACACATGACGTCATAGCCATGCCTTTCAGCTCCTGTGATACCGTAAGCCATGCGGTGTTCCTAAGGAAAAATATTGCCGTCGAACCGTTAAGTTCTGGCGTCCGTGAGCACGATTTCGAAATCCAGTGAACGCCAATTGGCTCTCAATTAATGTTGAGCATGCTGTGCAAGTTTTAATCACGGTTCGGTTGTCTGGTTGTTTGGATTAGAGCCCTTTCGATCAAAAATTATCACTTCAGGGCTGTGGGGTGAAGGAGAATAGATAACAGTGGGACAGGACTTCATGCACCTGGAGTTTGGGGGGGGCAACCGCCGAACTTTAGCCCGCGCGGGGTCCCCTCGGAGGAGTGCACTGGGCGCCTGGTGGGGTCCCCTTTCCAAGCTGCCTCGGCCCATTCATGGCTGATGCATGCAACCTGCCTCGGATGAGCGTGGCGTCGCAGGAATTCAGGTAAAGAAACGAAAGAGAATGAGAAGGTCAGATCTTCAATGACGAATCACGTTTTATGCTAACTAATATAAGAGGTTGGACATGATTGTGGAAATAAGAACTGCAATCGAATAGCTTAAGAATGGCACCATAACCAAGTATGTAAATACAAGCTAATGTAAGGGCACCACGAGAAAAGACCAAAATATGAGCACCGAATGATATCACCACGAGAAAAGACCAAAATACAAGCACCGAATGATATCACCACGAGAAAGGACTATAATACGAGCACCGAATGATATTTGCCCTCGTATTTTTTGTGCACCTCAACGAACACCTCCAGCATCGCCGCTGCCATCTCTCGGCGGATGTGAAATGCTACCAGTTAGTGATAAGGCGGCAGTTTCGCACGGCTAGTGTGGTAGCACCTCATGAAGATGATTATGATGATGCATGACGATCATGCAGCAAAGCTCAGGACCACTGGTGACCAGTTGTCAGTCAGACAACTGACAGTCAGACAGTCAGACTGATGAATGACCTGCGAATTACAAACATTTCTGAGGCCAAGCAATATTTTCGCCTTCCGCGCACGTTTATGCGTACTACGCGGAACAACAAAATACTGCACAGAGCACCTCGTGTAGAATACCAGTGAACAGCGCCGCTATCGATTCAGCGATGAGCCGCTAAGAAAGCGCCTCAGCACCAAACAAAAATTGCAGCAAATGCAAATGGAAGGCGCCCGTGACGCGATAAAGATGGCGGAACTGCCGCGGGTGTCGGAAATTCGCTCCCTGCGTGCCTTCCGATGGACTCATAAGCCGGCGGACGGCCCTGAATGGGCGTTTGCCGCTCCGTTTCCTGAGCCGGAGCGCCTCGGGCGGTCTGCAGTGGACCGGCACCGCTGGCGTTAACGCTGGACCGGCAGTCACTGGGGACGACGACAGGCCGGCCGGGCTGACCGCCAGGAGACGCCACCTGCACCGGGGACGGGACGGGGGAACCAGAACCCGCGGTCGCGAGTCACCCAGCCTTTGATGGAGCGATGCTGGACGCACGGAAGGCACGGGGTGAAAGCTTGTACATGCATGGTGGGTGGATGTGAAGTGGCGCGAACATAGCGCGTGAAAAGCGACTCAAGACCCGACAACCGTCGCCGTGCAAACATGTGGGGAGCTTTGAATCTTCTCGGTGGGCTCGGCATATTCATGCACGTTTTGGCCGCCCCACGGGAGCTCGGAACCTCAAACATGGCACACATTCATGAAAAGGAGAAACAGCGTATGCAGTCCATAAGAATATGTTCCATGCGCTCTCCTCCATTTAATTTGCGTCACTTCACTCGGTGGCGTAGGGACAAGCTGTTTATGACGGCCCAGCAGCGACGGACGTCCGATCAGCCCACCTGCAGGATCAGGCTTTGTTTGCAGTGTGGTTGGGCTGTCGCGCTGAGGCAATAATGAATGGAGCCTGGTATCGCTCTGAAGCCCGCCCCAGGCAGATTCAATCGATGTGCAGGTCGCTGATCACGTGATCCGTGGTTGCGAAGAACACGCGACAGTTATGGCGCTTGCAGACGAGCTACAGATGTGGGCAGACGTGAAATACGCAGGCTGTAAATGATGAAGGGATGATTAATTTGCCAAAAATATGCCGAAGGATCATTGATTATGTATTATATTAGGAGTAATTATGGCGCCTTAGAATGTCTTGTCCTTTAATCGATACCGTGTATTTCGCTCTGCATGGGTATCCAAAAGCAAAACCATAACAGCATCATGGCGTTAACAGCATTTCACGCTGAAACCATGAGAGTATACTCAAAATAGTCTGGCAAATGGCCAAACTTCTCAAGAGTAACCTGTGCGTGCGGACACTGCGCGCCTTTTCGAAGCTTCCGAGTGTTCCCGTCTCGACCTGGTTTGGACAGGAGGACGACCGGCGATCCGTCCACCGGCTGGCCAGAGATTGTGTGAACACCAGGGCAGGACGCCAGCCGAGGACCGTGGAGCGCGCGGCCGCGCCGAACGGCCGCCACCAAGGTCTGGAATATGACCAATAAATGCCGATCATGACGCAATGGATGTGCATCAGGGTGCCCGTCAGTATCGCGAGTGAGCTGACCGGAGTGCCACCATTGGCTCACGTGGAACGACGTGTGTCTGTTGCGATAAGATAACGGCAGTTTCGTTTGGATTTGGCACAATACATCATATGATAGCCAGCGATAAGAGGCTTCTGGCACGCGTCTTAGATCTTAGACCAAGAGCAAAAGCAAGCAAAACGGATCACAAGAAGCAGAAGCAAAGGTCTGTGACAATAGGTTACGATGTTGACTGTTGGCCGAACCGTGGTGGTCGGATCCCCATGTGAACTGAAAAGTACGGCACTAATATACCGCCACCGGATAAAATGGTGGCTTGAGCACTAAGCAGAATTAAATGTATTGCGCGAGAGTGAGTGTAGCACAACACGACGTGGCGCATGGGGCGTCCTACCAGGCATTTGCGCATTGATACCAGGAGTAAACCCTGAGATCGGATCACTGAATCCGGAATTCCGTATCTTCCGGGATCCGGGGCTCATATTCAGTTTTGGTGAAGAGTGTTCGGGGTTACGGATTTATTTTTAAATGTTGCCGAAATATTTGAGACCCGGGATCTACTGTGTATATTTTTATGAGATCTTCTGGGATCCAGGTTTCGGTTTGCAGCTGCCGGATCCCGCACTTCCTGAAATTGTTTAAATAAATTTTGCGGGGTCTTGGATTCATGCTACCATTTTTTCGAGTGATTCTTTGGGACCACAGTTCTTCCAAATTGTCTCGAGTGATGCTTAAGATCCGGTATTTTGCTATGGCTTCCAGGCGCACGTCTGCGCTCTTCCAGGCCTTTGACATCAGATCCTTGTCCGGTCCGGATTGACCTGATCCGGAGTGGCCCACGCGGCCGCGCTGGGCAGAGCGATGACATACTGCATCCTGCCCCCCTCGGGAATTATGCGGACGGCAGACCGCCTCAGGCGCGTAAATGATGTAGGCCTCCAACGGTGTCACCGGCACGCCAGCCATTACTGACGCCACCGTCAACAAAATACCACTCATACTATCACATCTAACGGTGAGTTATGACACCATTATTTGTTGCGCCCAATTCGCAGTTTATTCTACACCGGAGCCGCGGGACATGGCATTGTTCGGATTATCCCATGCCGTAGCTCACCCCAGAGGTCTTCTCGAGTGAGATTTTCATACCAGAACCCGCTTGGTACCCGCATGATGATACACTCGTACTCATTCACTACCCTTGGAATCAAGGTCGAGCTCGCCCATTTCACCGACCGTTTGTCATTTTCATATTCCTGAAAGGGAGGTACGTTGATACCTTACCAAACATTAAAAAAATTAACATGCCGAGATGTTACAGCTTCTTATATCCTTAGACTTGCACACAACTACACTAAGATATTTCGTCAGCATCAAGCCAGTGCCCAAGGTGCGTAAGCTCCTTCTTCAGTGCCGCGTTGTCACTTATGTCCTGTACTGCCTCTCGGCCTGGAGATGGGCCTGCAGCGTGCCATCTAAACACGAGTGCAAGGGGTGGTGGACTTTGGGACCAGGCTCGTCACCGAGGCTCCTCGGCGGAATCCCATGGCGGCGACTGCTCAAGCACTGGGCAAGCGCGGTGTATATCAGCGGCAAGCACCCTTCATCTACGTGACTTCCGCCTGTCGGTGGCATGAAATACTTTTACATAGCACGCCTCTATCCTGGAGCCACCTGCCGGTGACCATCTGCATCCTGGAGCCACCTGCCGGTGACCATCTGCATCCTGGAGCCACCTGCCGGTGACCATCTGCATCCTGGAGCCACCCGCCGGTGACCATCACGGGGAGCCATCAAAACGGCCAAATTTTGCCACCAATCCACCATTGCCTCTCGAGGCCGCAATAGCCATCCGATGTCCTTGCTGTTGTGTCACGACGTGGTCGGCAGCTAATGCTTGTTCTATGTTTTTGACGAGTGTTCGAATGTGGTCACGTCGTTGTCGCTATTTTACCATTGCACTGTTGATTTGAATAGAATGAACAATAACCCACTTGTTGGAGTGACTAATCAATAAAATGAGCGTGGGCATGAACTAAAAAGCCTCTCAAAACATAACATACCACGTCAGTAAGTGAAACTGGCAGATGATGGTGATAGATCATGACAAATATCAGCTATATTTTAGGGTGGAGCGCACGCAGGGGGGTGTCATCCGTATCGTTTAACACTATCGGAAAGTGGCAACATCGAGCTGCTTGGGGTAGTTTGGAAGCAAAGCCTGCGTGACGGCAAGTACACCATATTTGATGACGTCAGTGGCACGGAAGCCTCTCAATTAGCCAGCTGACTGCTACACAGCCCATTAGTTTGAATGTTGAGTATGTTTTGGTGGCGTGCGGCTGGCGCTTCCCGGCTGGACTCTGAATGAATGGTCTACTGATATCGGAACACTTTAACCTCATCAGAATTTTATATTTTCCGTGGGTTATACATAACTAGGTGTTAAACGTCATGTGGCGTTTGTAGCGCAGTGCGTACCGCGCTTGCTTGGCGTTTCATATCCGTGGGTTGCCATCATTTGCCATGACTACGGCTTGTCCGAGGGATTTCCTGTGCAGTTTTTTCAACGATTGGTAGCATTCAAAACGCTCGACCTGTGAATATCTTATTATTCATATGTGTGCGCGCTTGTACGTACACATAATGATGGCAACACACACGTTTGATGAACAAACACATGCTTGATGGTAGCATGCCATGTTGATTATTTATCTGATTGGGTGTTAGTAATGGCAAAAATATATGCAAATGCAAATATACACATAAGCAAAACTGAACAAGCCCTGAAGTACAAAACACTGCCGACTGTGGCATCATAAGGCCCACATGCAGCTGGGCGCGTCGTAAAGCCCTAATGACACACACATAAGGCCCACATCATGCATACATAATGCCCACAGATACAGTTTTACAGCACTTACCTTACACCATCACTGTGATGACAAGAGTGGGAGCCGTCACAAATCAATAATGCAAGTGGTCATGTCATCATACCTATAGACAGAGCAAATTCTGCAAGTTGAGCTGTTTAACTCTGCCACAAGGCACAAAAGGCATAGACAAGCCTAAAGCTATCTAATGACAGGCCAGCCTTCGACAAGCCTGGTCATGGAATGCAATACGCCATGAACGCCGCATGACATATAATCTCGTGTTATATAATAATGCACGCAAAAATCGTACTTTCTGATGAAGCTAAACTGTTCCAGGACTCACTGTCCATTCCAGAAATGTGTGCGAATAGTAAAATGACGGACAATTTCTTCTCAGCCCAACCGGGAACCGCCAGCTGCACGTTACCAAAACAAACTCACCATTCAAAGTCATGGGTTGTGTAACAGTCAGCTGGCTAATTGAGAGGCTTCTGTGCCACCAACGTCATCAAGTATGGTGCACATGACGTCATGCAGGCTTTGCTTCCAAACTACCTCTTTTCTCACGCAAGCTTGATGTTGCTACTTTTTTGGACCGGACAGCTCTACTTCGTTAGATAGCCTTGGGCGCGCGTAATGATATCGTAGACCACACGTTACATTTCACATTTAACAACTGTCAGTAACTGGATGGGCTAGGGATGCGGTCTACCAACAGCATGTTATGTCTTTGTGCCACGTTGACATAATCGCACTTCCTGTTTCAGTGAGATGATTATATATATATATATATATATATATATAATATATTGGCCAAGACAGGATCAGATTCATTTGTCAGAAGCAGAGTCAGAATCAGAATCACTCCCGTAATATGTTAACGTTTCGATACACCTCTCTATCATTATCAGGACACAAGGGTACAAATATATGATAAGATAAAGGTACATCTAACAGCCATCGCTAGAAATGCGCTTTTACTGCATCGTACCTTTGTGCTGTCGTGCACTGACGGCAATACACCATTGTACCGAAACGTTGACGAATTGCATAAATGATAACGACTGCTGTCTCGGCAACCAAGTTTTTCTGCTTTTACCGAACCGAGCTTTTATACACATATGTATATATATATATATATATATATATATATATATGTATATATATATATATATAGATAGATATATATATATATATATATATGCATATATATATATATATATATATATATATATATATATATATATACATGTTTACACGCAGCAAGGCTCGCATGGGCGCGCATGCTGTCCGTGAGGCTCCACACACATGCCAGTCTGTGGGTCCAGGTCATGGCAGCTTTGGAATTATGCTCAGGGGTGGAGAAAATGTAATTATTGAAGCGCAGGGTCATTCGTATGAAACGCACAGAGATATTCATTAGCGGTACCGTTAACGTTGTTGCGGCCAAAATGACCGGTAGCAAAGATACATATCGTGCTCTGCACCCCGGTTCGGCTATGTATAATTCTAACCGCATGATACTTTTGCGTTAAACATGGCAAAGCTTATAAACGTGTCAAGAACGCAACACAGTTGGCTCGACATTCGCGGTGGCTACGTACGGTCGAACGCTGCGGTATGTGGATGTTGTGTACGTCCCAAGCACGGCAGCGTCATGGACAGGTGCGGAACAAGCACGGCCGGCCTCACAAACAGGAACAGACCGAGCACGGCGGTCCGTACTGCAGCAGACAACAGGCTCGCCACTCTGCAGCACGCTGCTTAGTTGCAGCAGGAAGTTCGGACTCGCTACGCGCGTCACGCACTCGCACCACCGGCGGCGGGGATGCAAGGCCGTATAAGATCAAAACGTATTGTAATGGCTCGCCTCCAGGGCTCCTGTGTACGTCATCACACTCGTCGTTACATCCCACGCAACCAGTTACTTGGTCGCATATGCCTGCCACTAACAGTTTGTTCGGTACGGGAACAGCCCAATCTTCTTGCCGCCCTTGGGCGAATAAGTCTCGTGTGTACGTCTCCACTCCTCAGGACATTGCATCTGAATGGTCTGTCGTGTAGGCTTGCAAAGCACATCATCATGGTCGTTATAAAATGCCACATAATTGGCACGGCGGTTATGTGCATTTCTGCGATCGGATTTTTCATAACCTGTACTAATGTTTCGATGTTCCGGTTGCCCCTCAGCGTTACGTCCGGCACCTAGCGTCCTGCTGCGCATTAAAGTCTTGGCACCAGTGACGTCACGCTAACGTAACGCAAAAAAAGATGAAGCGAGAATCACCGGACCGTTTTGCCTCTTTTATACGGCCTTTGACAGCGAAACGCGCGACGTCTTGCCAGGGATGAAGAGAAGCGCGCACGATTTCGTCAGGGGCAACAAAGGCAGTCTCAATATTGGATGACTGTTAAGTTTTATATCGGATGATTCACAATTACAACCTGTACAGCTACGTTGGGAAGTCTGAGAAAACAAACAATATTGATTTTATTTAGCGTAGTGTCCGACGGTGTGAAAACTTACTCATGGGGAACCAAAGCACTAATACGTGTGTTGACAAAAACTGAACCGTTCCCCATCATCTGAAATATTCAATACAATTCAATATCCAATGTCCTGTAAACCAGGTCCGGTCATCTGACGACCTAACCGTGAGGTCACGTGGTGCCGTGATGTCATCGATTGTCCGTAGTGTTGGTCTGCGAGCTGAGCCACGCGGTGCGCAGGAGATTTCTGATTGGACAAGAGCTGATTTCGTCAGTGGAATGAGTGATCTGTGGCTGCTGGAAGGATGGGCAGGCCCTGTCAGCAAAAATTTTGAAATATTTTACCATATTGTACCCGGTCACCTCACGGTACCGTAACATTATGCCCAACTGTACTTTCACAATACAAATAGCATTGTCCCAAACAGAAACGTAGGGGTTATATAGGTGAATGAGCAACGAGTTTGAACTAAATGCTGTAATGGTGCACTAACACCGACAACATCAGTTCTAATATAGGCCTCCTCCTGCTTTATCCTGACAAGTTATTTGGCCCACAGCCATTTGATATGGGCTTGACGATAGAACTGAGTTAAACCCATAACCTACATTCAGAACATTTTTGAACCCGCGCCGGATGAGTGAAGCTGACGAAATGTGGTGGAATAAAAAACATTTGGTAGAGCGTTGCAATGGAAATAATGCCGTTTTGTCTGCTACATCGCCTGAGATATATGTGCCATTCTCTGACAACAGTCCAGGTCAGGGCTAGACCTTGCAAGGAAAGGTTCGTGGAGTGCAATGCATGTACAGCGTGAAAATATACCCACATTTTAGTTACTGGCACTCTTCCTCCACGATTCTAAGCATCACTCGCCCCGTGGCTTGATGACTTCTTTTCCTGAACTTTGCTGATATGTCATATCCATCGTGTTGCAATGTTCTGTTCGAAATCTGTAACTTAGATAGAAATCTGAGTCATCCAAAAACCGTATCCAGTATTCATACACTCCGCCCGATGTAGCCACATCTGCATTGTTTATCATATTTGGCGCCGCGCACATGGCCGGCCGGCTGACCAGCGTCCACCCTTCATGGCACAACACTCCTTGCGCTTAAATGGCATCCGCATATAATTATCTGAAGCTCGGATAAACAAGACATATGGCCATTTGCGTCACATTTCTATTCCATGCTCCATGAATATATGTTAGCCAAATATCAGACGTCAGTGGCAAGACGTGATCTGCGAGCGCATGCGTCTGAAAAGGACGCGATATATCCTTGCCCGTCTCCTACAGACCAAACCTAGAGTTGCCCTTGGTAAGGTGCGTTATCGTAACTGCACCAGGACTTTGCCTGATGGGCGTGACTTTGATTATGCCAGTAACTCGAGGCTGTGGCGGAGAAGCCTGTCCCGAGCTCCTGAGGCTGTGAGCGTGCGACCGGTCCCAGCAAGTCGAGCCTGCCGAGTCCCAACTGGACAATCTCACTGCAATAAGAAGCGATTAATTTATGTTGGTGCTATCTTGAATATGAGACTGGTGGGGGCCACCTGACAATTTTTAGTGAGATCTGCTGCAGTCTACCGAGATTTTTCGAGACAAAGTTCATGATGCATCTCAAAGCACTCCAAATTCTAAGCCACGCGGGTTCTGCTTCATTTGCTCCGCCGGTTGATGGGACCGCAGTGCACGATTCGACCTGTGACTACTTCTCAGTATAGATCACTCTGGTCGGCAGACGACCCTGGGTTTGAAGCGGGAGCCTCTAGGCACGTGGAGCTCCATTCCAACGAAACGTCCAAAGTGGGCTTCAGTGTGGCGCGACATATTCGCCATACAAAATTTCTGCGAACTGACCAGATCTGAAACCGACTTCACGCTTCGCGAAACTTGGCCGGCGTCCCGACGTTATGAATGCCTCCGTAAAACGCCGGCCTAAGAGTCAGCGGCGGCCTGATATTGCAGTTCCATTTTGGGCTTCGATATACTTTACACCTGCACCACGGCCAAGGGATGGGCCCAAAGAGCGAGGTTCCCTTCGATCGCGTGCCCCAGCCACGGCAGTAATCTATTTCAGCTCGTTCCAGCCGATTCTGGGAGAGGCTTTGCTGCGTCCTCATCACTCCCGGTGCTCCAGTAGCGCCCTCGATCGCTGGTGCTGACGTAATCGAAACGTTACCGGGCTGTCGTCCCTAGATGCCGTCCATTTCCGGCCATGTCGCTGCCACGCCGTCCACTCCGGGTCAACCCTCAGAGTAGCGGCTCACAGATTCTGTGTAACGTTTTGTTTGCAAGTGAGTGTTACCATCAACGTTTTCATAAACCAGTAACATGGGTATAGTTAGTTGTTAACACGGTAAGACGCCTACAATACATTATAACTAGTTGTTCCCAGCACTGCGCTATTGCTTCAAAGGCCGTTAAAAATGGCGCTTTTCTTAGTGTTTTGTCATTGTAAGTGTTCAACACCATTTAGACAGCAAGTCTTTCTTGGAAACAAAGTTTACCGGCTAGGCAAAATATTCAGCTATACGCCAATCTGAATACAGGCCAGGTCGTGTCATAGACATCTCACGCATCCGCGCCTGGATTTAGTTGCATCACATATTTTGAGCCGCAGATACAGGTCGCTGGGTGACCTTAGAATATCAAACATTTGGTGCTATTTTATATTTTGAGGACTCCGTAGCAGAGCCTCAACTATTTAGAGAAATATTTGAGAATCCGGGACACAGCATAGCCGATTGGTGTCGAAGAGTTAATTACGAATCAATGCACTCTGGCAGTCTAGAGAGTGGTACCTGGCTGTTACATAATGCGAGGCAACGCATTTAAGAGGATGGGAAGGGTTTGCCTTAAATTATCTTCAACATCCTGCTCGGAGTAATGTCCCACAATCACAATTCAAGGGTCCTGCCATTCTGTTCAAGCGGACTCCGTGTGAAACGGTCGGCCACCCTAAACAAATACTGACAATTTAATGGATCGAAATAAGTTTTCCTGTATTCTGGCTGGAGCGTTCCGTGTTTTAACGGTGTTGCTACTTTTGGGGCTGAGATATGCCTAAACTCGCACGAGTTAGATCTCACGCATATCCCAATCTAACTGTAGAGGTAGCTCTCTCAAGCTCCTCTGCTCCTCTCTATGGTGCTCCATGCAACGCCTGGATCCTTTTGTCTTCACCTTTCCCATCTTGCTCCGACTAGAAACTCAGCCGTACTTCACCACCTGAACGTGACTTACGGCTGAGACAGATTGCGGTCGCCTATCTTTCTCTCTGCTCGGCTTTCGTCATCATTTCGTTTGCTTTTCTACGTCCAAGTTAATCGTTTATCGTCTTCCTCCACATTGGGTTAGCGGCCACTGGCAATTCGGATGAATCAGAATGCCCTGCTACGGATAGAAGACTTTCCGTGAATAGATTGCTTTAGTTGTATCCACTGGCAGCCAGTGGAGAAAGCAAGGGGCTTGGGGACCATTGCTCCCCCGTCGCTTTCTCCGGCAATCCGCGTCTCTTGCATCGAGACCCACTTACCGCTAAGGGTCCAAAATGATCATATTTTCAAAGAGATCCTCGGCGGAGGAGGCTTAGAGTGCCCTGGAGGCCACAGCAGATAACCAATGAATGTGGAAGGCCCTTTATTTCCTAGCACCTGGGAGCTCTTAGATACTTAAATGATCAACCTTGTGCGAGGATGTCCTTGGAATTTTTCGGCCGTCGTCAAGTGAGTCACTTGGAGATTTTAAAACTTTCTGTAAAAGACGTCCTTGGATTCCTGTGTGACTTGTTAGGCGAACTCTTGATCCTTCAGAGCCTCCTACACGAAAAAGGATAGCGGCCGATGAACGCTCCTGAATCTTCAGGCCCACCACTCGCTCAACAGAATGCTAACCTCGAAAAACACTTCGTGATTTTCTCATGCTATTTGAAAAATTCTGGGCCTTTCAATGCAAGTAAGCTGCTAAGGACTTCGAAATCGCAAAAATGAGACCGAGCGCCCCATAAAGTGGCGCTCGGCTGAAGTGAGCTGTGATTCGTATGACATCAAGCCCAGCGGCCGGCCGGTGCTGATGCGAATCTGCGTTTTACAAGATAGACAAGTTTTCTGATGTTTTCAGTCTTTTTTGCAGACCGGTGCGAGACTGGGCCTTAAAACTTGCACATTGCTCTCTATAAACATTTTCGAAGATGCTTGTACAACTATAAAACTCCAGCGTAATCATTGACGGGATTGGTGTATGAAACAGGAGGGGGAGGGCCTCCACGTATTTGGAAGCATCGGCATCAAAATTTACACTGCCCCCTTCCCCGCTCCCAGAAGTTCATACACTCATGATTGTCAGCTCCAAAGGGTGATCAATGGGAAGGTGGGCGGTTCTGTGGTGGGTGGGGGTCAAACGCCTTCTCACATCTCGGAACTGGTGGGCTGACGACTCCGCTCATGTACAGACCGCACGACCCTGCAAGCCGCTAGCGTTTGGTCCCTGGCTGGCGGCAGTCACTTGCTAGGAGAGGCAAGAAAGACCTTAACCCCATGACCTCATGAGCACTCGTACCCAACGTATGGGGTGGTAAAGATCAGCGTATCCTGCCCGCGTGATCATCTGCGTGTCATTTACGCAGCCCTCAGCGTAGTTCCGTGTTTGAGGTATAAGAATGCGGGGGCTCGATTTTGTCAGCATAACCGATGTATGCTTTACAACGTCGTTTGGCCAGTACGGCCTGGTGCATCGAAATTCGATTACTGTCAGAATGAGAACCCCCCACTCATAACCCGCTTCTTCACATCTTGCTCCTGTCATCGGAGAGGCACCATCTGAAGTCCTCGACGAAAGAGACCAGAGCAGACCGGGAGGTTGAATCGGCTTCCATCACACGCGTACAGGCGATCCCTGGATGACATGCATACCTGACACCTTTTATTTTTGGGCTTTGGAAACCTCCACTGGCCCAAAAAGCTGCCAGCATCATTGCGCCTGTGCTCGGTAAATTTCTGGATCCCGCCTTTTTCAAGAAAGTCTAGATGAAAGTCTGCTCACGTTGTGAACGCACGTTGTATGCATGATGAGGGTATACATATATAGTTATATATATATATATATATATATATATATATATATATAATGTGTGCGTGTGTGTGTGTGTGTGTGTGTGTGTGTGTGTGTGTGTGTGTGTGCATATATATATATATATATATATATATATATATATATATATATATATGTATGTATATATATATATATATATATATATATATATATATATATATATATATATATATATATATACATTACTTATTTATTACAAACCTACTTCGGATGCGGGCGTCTAACGTCACGTACGATACGGTTTCCTGAGTTCTCGTTGAACAGAACATTTGTAGGTGGTTTTAAGCAAGGTTTGATCTTATGCGAAGAGTCTGCGAAGAGTGCGTGTTCGCCGACAGCCGGCCGGCCGGTGGTCAATGCAACGAATGGAGAGGCAGGAGCATGAACGGTGCACAAACAGTTACCGGGCAGGAAAAACCTGCAATAAACTGGCGATATTTTTCTTCTTCTCTGGCACCCGGGGCTGGGCTGGTGATGCGAGATTGCTCTCATGTGCTCACTGTCTGAACCTTTTACTTCACTCGTCAATGATGATATGAACACGTTGGTCTCGCAATGCGTATCGTGTGCGCAGTCACCAATGCCTGAGACGGCCAAGCGACCAGCCAAGCTGCTGAACGGAACGCCAGCGAGGGCTGAAAAACCGAAACCTGCACGAACAGAAAATGTGGTACGAAATGCATTTATAGATTGGCGATCATCACGGACGGAAACAAAGAAGCACGAAGTGAGTTTCGCCAAATCATAACAACGGCGCTGACTGGGAGCCGCAGTTCTCCTCCTCTTGGCCCTCCACTGGGAAGCTCACGGAGCGAAACAAGCTGAACAATACACAAAGGGACGCGAGCGCCGCAACATCAGATTTCAGCAAAAGCAGCTGACTGGGAGTCGCCGCTCTCCCTCTCCTGTCTTTCGACTGGGGCAAACATGAATTAGCGAAAGAGTTGGCGATTGACCTCGCTCGTTTTAGAATACGATATGTCAGATTTCTCAAAGCCCAACTGATTTTTCTGAACGGCTTCCCTAGCTACAATGCATGAAATCAAGGTGACAAATTCGACGGGCGGTAAAAAACAGGTGAAAAAATTATGGTGGTCCAAACATAACAGACATGGTCATTTAAACTGGATCGCCCCTTGTGATTGTCTCCTGGCGAATCCAAGAATGATGCAATGTGCACAACGCGTAACATTTTACCAACAGCTGGCAACATAAATAAATTACAATTCACGTTGCCTGAAAAGTGTAAATGTGATATTCGGTCAAGACCTGTTGGGTAACGTAATAGTGTATTTGGGTTCAAGTAAGCTTTTTAATTAATCGCGAACAGAGCATGGTCGCGAACGTTCGGCCGGCCGGCGGCAAAATCGCAAATGAACACAAACGAGCAGTGATTCATTAGCCGTTCATGATCTGTTGGCGGGCATCCAATCTTGATTATAAGTTATATGGAAACGGTGCGGAGCGGCGCTTAAACCGGTTAATGGCCAACGACCGGCAGCTAATCACCGAAATATCACGCGAAATGGTTGGCCGTTAGTAAAGCTCCCATGCTCCACGTGTATTCCACACCAGCTTGTTAGCATGAATGAAGCTGGCCACCATTCTAGCCGTCGGGAGAAAACCGACTCAAAAGCAGAGCGGAGGCAGCGCAGTGTAGGTGCAGCGGAGGCGGTGCTGCAGCGCTAAGGCGGGGAATCATTCCCATTATGACCCTGTGCAGCGGCTATTTATGGTGCCGGGGCATTGTGTTTTGGCGAACATTGGAAAAAGCTCCAAGAACAGCAAGTTTGCTCGCTGAGAATAGTCTCGGAGATTCAGGTCCCGATCTAAAGCGGTTCGGAAACTAGAGGCCGAAAACCACAGAAACTTTTTCTGACGCACAAATCGCCGCAGCGCGGCGTTGCCGGCCGGCCGTTAGCGGTTTGACTCCTTTACACCGCCTGGGGCGCGGTTCAGCGCCAGCGTACCTTTCTGTATAGACATCTTAAGAACCAGACAGCGCACGAAGTTTCCAATAACACGGTCCTGATCTGCAGCCACTAATCTGCTAGATGAAAACGGAAATGAAAAATCAGTCACTGCTGTTTTGTTTTAGGGGTTCATTGCAGATGGGAGCCCTTAGGTGTTCTCCATTCATGGGTTCTGGAATGCTCTTGTTCCAAAAGTCCTTTCAGGTTCTAAAGTGTGTCGAAGAGTTTCGTGTTCTTCTGTGGTTCCTATGAGGGATCTTGTACTTAAATCCTATTGCGGGCGCTGGTGGCGTGTTCTGCGTCTTCTCGTTTTTTCGCGTGGCACCCAGAACAAATTGGAGCAGATAAATGACATTTTCGTACTTTTCTGGACGTCTCTCCACGTGTTTTATCCTTATTTCAGTAGATCGCATGTAAAGGGGGGGAGGCTCCATGGCTTAGTACTGGAATCAGCATGCAGTGTAATTTGGTGGTCGTGTCAAGATGATGACCTCCAAGGAATGTTACACATTCTCTTGCGTTTACAAGAATGACTGATGTTTCCATTGCATAGGGTAGGCTCAATATGGACACGGTTACTGCGATACATCTAAACTAACATGCCGCTGGCGGTTTCAGGGTTTTCAGGAGAGTTTCAAAAGGGTGTAAAATTGCATTGCGGGTTTCCATTACCGTCTTCCAGTGCGAGTATATGAGGGGTGCTTCTCGATGCCTAAATGTAAACTTTTACAGTTCATACCGAATACACACAATCATTATTTATGCAAAAGGTTCTAGCATGTTATGCTACGCGAAGAGACGACACCTTTGGTATCGGCAATGCCATTACTACAGACACATAACACTGATTTGCGTTTCAACAAGTTTAAGAAGATCTTAGTTAACGTTTCGAAGCCGTCCCACTCCGGGCGGGCTCACCGCTACGACTTTCTCGGCGAGAGAAGGAGCTCCGCCCATCTCTTTGCTCCCCCCCCCCTAAAACCTCGGGAGCTACAGAGCCAATTTGAAAGCAAAATGGCCGGCGTTTGATATCTGGCGCGTGATCTACATTTTCAGAAATAAAAATCTAAATAATTTTAATGATGGGCAAGCAGATGAAGACAACAAAGTAAAATGGCGGCTCAGAGACAAGACCGCCCATAACATGTGGGCATTTTTACTAGCAAAATATTAAGTGCATGTCAAGTAATTTCGATAGAGCCAACGGAAATCGCTGAAAACTGTCTCTTATATATAAATATATATATATATATATATATTGCATTATATCCATATAACATACATGCGATATATATATATATATATATATATATCACCTATGCACACATCCTCATACATGTTTGCAAAATTTCAAACTTTAAAACTAAATGGGTTTTAATGATTGCTCCAATTATTCAGAAGGCGCACTACATGAACAGCGTCTTGGGCTTGTGAACTGCATGCCGCTGAAACTGTCTAGTGGCATGTGTATGTATGTTGCATCTAACCTCGAGTGTGAAAATGTTAGATAATGTGCTCATGCCTTTAGGATATTGAATCCAGAAGCAATTTTGGCCCATGCATATGGTGGTACGTGTAAATTATTGGCCAAAACAATTGCGATATAGTCAGTGAAATGATCGTCCTTGCTTGTTCTGGTCTTCGTGGAAAATTACATCCCTAACGGGCAACAACCTGTATGAAGTACTTGACACCCTCTGGTTCATGGCAACTTCTTACAATTTCTTTCGGGTAAGGTGGAACGGACCGAGCTTGGTTGAGAAATCTGGGAAAAGGGGATTGGTGGGAGGAGTGAATCTGGATTAGTCGGACTGGACTGGGCCGGATTCTGTTCATTTGTGAAGTGCTCTAGCAGGGGGCCCATTACTTTGGTCCTGGTTTCTTGTTGCTTCCTCGTAGAACTCTGCACTGCCGACGGGGACATCATTCTCGAGCATCCTGCCGGGCAGCCTCGATTGCTTAGGTGTCGTCCCCATTGCTCTCAAGTTTTCCAATTTCGTTGCAGGCCCTACGCTGCTGTTGGGGTCTCATGTGCTAATCTGCTTGGGCACACTTGGTTGCTCGGTGACCTTCCACATTGGTCTTTGGCTCTTCCGGTGGGGTAAGAAATAGAGGTGCCGATAGGGTGACAAACTTGCGGAATTGTTAAAATCTTCAAAGCCCAATTTGGACGCTAGGCGGACAGGACCAAAAAATTTAAAAATTTGTGAAAAGCCGACATAATTCTGGCGTGTCGTTAATTGACATGTACCTCAGCTTGTTTAATCTTGCTCTTTTTCAAAACATTTTTTCTGGAGCATAAACAGGTTATTGATAGAGCACATTATACAACACCCTTTTTTGAAAAATAAGATAGAAACTCTCATTGCGTGCGCGCAGTGTACGCGTACGCTACACCATATTCCTTAGGATATGGCACGTATAATTTGGGATCGGAACGCGAGCACCGGTTCCCCCAACATTTTCAGTTCGCACCAGTTTTTGATCTCCGTTTTAGAGCTATCGGTTTTGTTATCATATGCTGGTTGTGCTATGTTATCCTCAAAATAAAAACTAAAATTGTGTTCGCGAAAGTCTGTGATACACATAACATACGATTTATTTTTTCATTCGATTCGAGTGAGTGAATGCGGCGATGCCAGTATTGACTAGGTTTATTGGTCGTAGGCTGTAGTACTTTGATGTCAAAAAACAAAATTGGCGGTTTTGTACAACGTGTTTGTACAATGTTTGAACCCTTTTAGTACGTACAGCTGTTTCCTCCTCAGAGTTTGAATTGAACTTTGAACAAGAAATTCTGGAAAACGGCACCCCTAGTTTTTTTTTCTACGCCGTTACCCAAGAACAGGTAACCAGGAGTGCCTCTCCCTCAATCCCAGCGACGCAGTAAACCGTACGTTAACACCAGAAAACATAAAATCAAGCCGCGGCACTCCCAGCTAGGAAGATGAAACAAACTTAAAAAAGCAGGCGAGGAGGTGGAGCAGACCCGAGGGAATTGTGTTATGTGAGAGGGAGGGAAAAATCATAGATGAAAAGGCTTAAAGTAGTCATTAGCCAAAATCAGCTAATGACAGCCCGCTACAACCGCCCAATAATCTACAACCACTCAATTCCCGGTGTTAGTAAGGGTTATACAGTCACAAGTCGGAGGGGGCAATTACCTGGTCATTTTTGTGCTGGGTTTCGGGCTGGATTTCCAGGGAGTCCACCTAGCTAAGCAGAGCTTGTTGCTGGGAGAACTCCCGGAGCCAGCGCCATTAATTTGGGTATATGTGCATGACTTTATATCAGAAATTGATTATGAAACATGAAGGAGGTCAAATATGAAGTGCGTTGGATATGTACAGCATAAGGATGGCAATGTCTTCAAATATGTTTGTTACGTTAATATGTGTTCACGAAATGCTTGCGGATGATGTTCGTAACGATGGTTTTCGATACAGGGATATCAGCTATTCTTGGAAAATATGGAACCATAATGTCGTTCCACAGCTTAGGGCCAAGGCAGGATGCTGTAAATAGTCTATAATTACGATAAGAGAAAGGTTGTTCTAAATGTTTTGCTCGCCTCATATCCATGTCATTGGATTCGTAGAGATTGTAAATTAAATCGAATGATGCAGGGAGCTGTTAAGTTAAAAATTTTTGCATCACAATTAACATTTGAGATTTAGCAATATCCGATAGTTTCAAAATTTGGTATCGTTTAAAGATTGGCTCTGAGCTTTGCGGAGGATACACATTTTCTATAAGACGCACAGCCCTTTTTTGCAAAATTACCAATCGATCTAGTTGAGAAGCATAATTCATGCCCCAAACCAAGCAGCAGTAATTTAGGTAAGGAAGAATCAAAGTGTTATAGAATTGATGTGACGTTGTTTTATCAATAAAGTACCTAACCCTACTTATTATTCCAATATTTCTATTTACTATGCTTGCAACAAAATTAGTGTGGCCTGTAAACTTAAGAGATTTGTCAATGATTACATCAAGGTATTTAATTTCTTTTTTCTCTTCAATAGGTGAATTATTAATTTGCACATTTAGTCGGAAATGCGAAGAAAGGGTTGTGTAATACTGTGTGAATGTTTTTGATACGTTCAGGGAGAGAAAATTAGCAGCAAACCAAGAAGTCATTAGAAGCAAAAGCGTACTGACATTGTTTTGAAGTTCGACAATACTTTTATTTTTGAAAACAATCGCAGTATCATCGGCATAAGACAGACAACTCATGTTACTGCTTAATTTAGGTAGGTCATTTATGTACATTAAAAAGAGGATTGGGCCGAGTTAAAAAGAGGATTGGGCCGACACAAAGACCATATTTTGTTGCCGAAAGTCCCACATGTGCCCGTGAGCGTCAACACTTACGCCACTCATGGTGTTTCGCGTGGTCACATTTACGGGCCCGGTGAACTCAATTCATGTCAACAAGTCCGAGGTCGGCACGATGGCGATTGGCCCAGGCATCTTGGCTGCACATAGCAAGAGCCACATTTTGTCTAATGAATTTTTATGCACAACTCTCAACAATAATTATACGCTCTGTCGTCGTCGCATGTTCAAAGCAGCTTGGTTCTTAAATTTGTCGCATTCATACCAGTGCGCTTTATTCCTAACTAAGCTTAAATCCTGACATATTTCGGGCCTCATCATGCTAGTCAAAACAAAAACTCAGCATTAACCATTAGCCAACAGCTAATCACCACATCGTCTGCCAGGCTAGCCGCCGTAAGCCGACGGGCCGTGACCAACCTTGTAATCAAGTGTTGGGGTTCATTCTGATGGCATTTGGCAGCCATCTTTAAACTCATGTTGCCGTATCGTCCTCGAAAGACTTACCCGTAAAATGACAGAACCCACCATGATGCGGAGAAAATGAACGCGCCCCTGGTATGCACAGACGTACCACACCTAGTTTCCTATAGCAGCACACTGAAAGATGATTTTTGCCATGAATGATACAGAAGACATACGAATGTTCAATTTCGATGCATGGAATCCTATGATTCTTTTTGGGAGAGGGCCCAAACTAAATGGGAGCTTGCATTGTTGCGTGGCCAACTACTTGTCGAAATCCTGTATCCACAACAGGGGCGTGTCTCTGCCTAAAAATGTGTATTATCCTTTCGCCAGCTTTGTGCAAGATAACATTTTCCCATGTGACTGATTTAGAGCATCATAGTGCTGGCATAGGCATTAGGTTTCGCTCCTTTGCACCGCCTTCCGAAAATCTTGGACGCGCCTCTGCCACCGTTTGCATCAATTACGTGGGCAAGTATTGCCTAAATGCAAATATTTAATATCTGAAAGCTTCCCGTACACTCTTGCGTTGGCTACCTGCAATGCAGTTTACCCTGTTTGGAAACCGTCCCTTTTGAAAGTCATGGAACTGCCTCTGCAATGTTTTTTTTTGTTATACAGCAATTACTATACTTTTGGCATCACCGCACTTGAACTTGTTTTCTTTTATATCTGCACACAATGCTATCCTGATAAAATAACCTTATGTTTGGTAAACGTGTCATACTCGCCGCAAATATCAGTATCTGTTTAGAGGCAAGGCAATGCGGACAATTATGGGGAGATCACCTTGCATGGTTGACAAATTTCACTGGAGGTCCTTTACAATTATGAGTTTTTTAACAACCTCTGCGTATGCAATGCTGTGTATGTACCTGAAATTGTGGTAACATAAGTGTAATAGGTGTTCAGAAAAACATAAAATGACAACGGCCGATTCCCAACTGAGATCACCGAGGTCGAACCCGCCTCCCTCCGCAGAAAAGGGGTTTATACCAGGAGTGTGACTTCGTGTATTTTCGTGCGGGCTTCAGGCCCCCCCCCCCCCCCACCCCACCCCCCACGCTGACTATAGCCCCCAAAATGCTTATCTGAGCTCTCGCACCTACCCAAATGCCTGTGAGCAAGAATTGAGAATACTGGGCCAATGGCATTCAGCATGTGTCTGAACTCCTGGTGCACTATCTACCTAAACACATCACTGTCAATATCATTGTCATTATATATCATCGTTATCACAAATACATCAGCTTCAAATGGGATGTCGTTCTTCAACATCGAGCCAATTTTGGAAGCAACCAATATGTTGTCTAATATCTGAATTTCAGCGCCGGTAACACAAAGCCAGGTGGTCGGATCAGGGCAGATATCAGGATTTTGGGGGTAGGTTACATCTGCTTTATTGGCTGCCGCCATTCAACCCGTTTTAGAAAACGACACCCCTGGTTCACGCTCAGGATTGCCAGGCTGAAGGCTGTGTAGCACCTTTCCACGCATTCCAAATACCGAAAGTTATAAAGTTGTGCTAGTGCTTAGTGGTGGTGCTCACATTAATATGACACTATCTTATGCTCGATCAGTTCATAACGAACGTGATCTTGTTGCCGCTTAGTAGGCATATTTAAAGAAGCAAATGTTTCAGGTCACAACGTTCCATGCAAACACAGGTTTGATCCCGAGTTAACGACACTTTAAATTTGTAGTGTTGCGCCGTCGATCAGTCGTTATAGCCGTCGTTGTCAGTTGAAAATTGTGTTGTGAGCAGGGAACTGCAAAGCATTGGTCTTTTTCAGTATTTACTTGAATTCACATATGTTTCAGGAACTTGTGAGGCATTCGTACCTTGGTGGCAATGCTGCGCGTCGGGGGGGGGGGGGGATAATGTTCATCAGACCTTAAGTGCTTATTTTTCTGCTCTTTAGCGGTGTCAGCATAGTGCCGTCAAAGACCACTGACTTCCATCCATATTGTCATGCGATTGTATGCAAAAATCATTCAGCGTTTTTCCCCAAAGCAGTGGTTTCCACGATTTCACATCGAGTTACATAATTCAAGGACGAGAATCACGTCTTGCATTACAATCCATCGCGTAGCATACCTGTCTTTTTTCTGAACTGTCCGTCCGGCATATGAAACGCATCTCCGACGCGTTCGTTATAGAGTTGGCAGGAGTGGCGTGCGCGAGAACCTTTACCCCGTTTGTTTCGCGCTCTAGGTGATTGTATTGTCATGGTGCTCCCATGATGAGATCATTCTTGCAGCGAGAACTACTGGTAATAAACTCTACTCGTTTATTGTCAGAACTTTACTCACCATTCACAGGAGGCTCATTGTTGCTAAAATTACTTTAATCCCTTTGAAGTGGTGAATCGTAACTATGCACTCCTTGTAATTGTGCTTTATTGACAGCGCGCCGACCCCAGTTCGCACATCAGATATATGGCGAAACTTCTGCAGTCCGGAGAGTGAGGCCCTCTCGTAGATAACCTCGCTGCCAAGTCCGGCAGCCGCCGGGACCGTTTTGGCGCTGGGTCGTTGGAGTGGAGGCGTGGCTAGGATTTCGCCCAGTAAGGCTAAATTGGGCCTAGAAGGCTTTTTGGACGGGCGGGCATCACTGCGCTGATGTAGGAGCGCTGTATTCTCGATTCAGGGTACTTCTTGGGTTTAAGATCTTAGTTGCATTCCTCGAGGGCTCACTTTTGATGTTCTCGAGGACCTACGGGAGTTTAAACAGCCTGAGAGCACCAGGCCTCCAAGGGGTGGGATGGGGGCATGTCCTGAAAGCCTGCTCCCCCTCCCTCCTTCCCATGGTCGTTAGCGTCGTTACCGTGCGTGGTGCAGCAGCACCACACGTGTGTTTCGGCTAGTGCATCCAATACCACAAGGATCGTTTCTCGCGGTAATAGACGTCCAGCACATATCAGTCGACCTCATCATCCTCCCGAACCGCGGGCCGCAGCGCTGCTCGTATGAGGCGGAAGCCGGGCTCCTGCTGCAGGACAGGCTGCAGACGGTGTTTGAGGCCAGCTAAGAAAAGCTCACCCTTGGAAGTGTTGACGCATCTGTTGGCCGTCTGTAGCTGTTTTGCGTAAGGTATAGGTGCCAAGCGCGTCGAGCAGACTGACTGGATGCATCGCAAACCACACGCTCATGAGACACCCGCGCGATCCAGCGATGGCAACTCGCGTGTCACCGGCTTGCCTCACGATGTACGCAAGAAAACTGGAGGCCTGTTTTCTTGTCTGGAATGGCATGATATTTTAGATATACTGAGCGCCGCGATGTCGAAAAGGAAGGGCCCCAGAAGGACGTGTGAAGCACACCAAAAGCTAACGGGCCTTGGTGTTGATAGACTGAACAAATTGTGGAGATTGCTCTGAAAATGTCCGCCACTCACAGAGAGCGGTGCGGGAACCAAGGTGGCCTCGAATGGACTCAGCCCCTAACCTCCTGAAAATTTAGCATTGACCCTCTGGGCGTTAATTGAAAACAACGACATTGTTGTTGACCCTCTCCATCTCCCCTAAAACTGAAAGGGCTTACATCGTCCCTAATAAAAGGCTTCCCTTCTTGTGAACTTGTATTACATGGTCCTTTCCCATCCGTCTGATCCATCTTTGCTGGCGATTGTCCTGCTGATGAAGGTGAAGGAGCACCCTGCGTAGAGCTGGCGACGCCTTCTCCAAAGTGATGATGTTTATGTGGTCAGAGATCAGGCATCGCGTTCGGTATCGCGGACATTTCTTGCGGGTGTTCTAAGGTGGTCAATCTAAACAAATACACGGAAGTCCCATTGCTAGCTGCTTTTGTCCGATCGACGGTATTCTGAAAGCGCTCGCTGCGGCGTCTGTTGACCACTCCACCAGCGCCAACTGTCCACCTTCATGATGTTTTTTGGCATCCAGCATTGACAAGGTCTTTGAATTATTGTGTGGACCATTAGGTGTACCGTACGTCATTAATGGCTGTCTTGACACTAAGCAGTTTCCTCAATCGGTATTCGTTGCTTTGGATTACATCACACGTGCACGTTGTACAGCGCATGGCACCCACATGAAGGCTAGTTAATCGTAGGGGAGTGCAGGATTAAAAATGAATGCACAAATTCAAACTATTGTTTTATTAGGATTTCCCATATTTTCACCGATTTTCCTTTACAAATTCAAAGTTTAGTTTAAAGCATGTGAAAGTGAATGGATGCGTTTTTTCCCACCAACCAATGTCGAACAAAGCAACCAATTGACTTAGTTTTGCTTGATAGCTTGGTTTGATGGGCCTGAATATGGCTTCTGACGAAACTTTCACATCAATACACATTCGAATATGTTCGGTTACACTGGTCTTAATGACGACATAACAGGTCATTACACTGCAAAATTTTGCTTCAATGATCCTTGCAAGGGCTGTTTTCAACATCCTGCAAGTCTGTTTAACCTCCCTACACGGTTTCAAGAACAACTTCTTATCGACGACGCGGCTTAGGCGCACCAGATTTTGCACAGTTGCAGACCATTAAATAACCGATTTTGTGGTGCAAAACAGACATTTATGTAAGCCTAGCCACGATCGACTGCAAGACACACAACTCGAAGCCTGCGCTCCGCTGGAAGTCGACGTCTCGGTAACGACCGTACTCGCCCGGCTTCGCTCCTACAGTCCCGCTCCCCAAGGCCCGGCGACCCGACCCGGACGCGAGTCACGTGGTCACGGACCAGTCGCCGCACGCCACGCAGGGCTGCGTCCCGGCGCGACGCGCCAGGCAAGGTGACCCGAGCCGGCGGCCCAGACAGGCCCGGACTGAACCGGACCAAACCGGAGCAAACCGGACCGGCCAGGTTGGCCAGCCCAGCATCCAACAAGGGGGTGCATCACATACACAGACAGTTGCACGCAGACAGCTGTGCAGACCCCCCTGCTGTGCAGACCCCCCTAGATTTTTACCGACATTTAAGATCATGGAACTGAAACGGGTCGAAGCAATGACATGCTTGCCAGCAAAGGCAATTATTAAGGTGAGCTGCAAACTGACACGACTTGTGAGGTTTACACATACTGCACACTTTTATGTGGTTTCCGAAACAGCTATGCAATTGAAATTAGGACTACAGCTTATCCCGCTGACCTTGTGACGGTTAAACAGATCCGATCAAGGTTTAAGTCTAATAGTATTTTGGACGGGAAACTTGCTTCTGTGCAAAAATGAACTTTTGGCGCCTAGTTTTGATTCCTTAATGACATGAATGTCAACAGATTTTCATGTTGACTTTATAAAGGTTCGGCAAGGTCAATGACTCAAAATGACCGTAAGGGATATTTTGCTTGGAAAAGGTATCTAGGCTCAAGTTGATTGTGTGAGAAGTTCGGAGGGCACTTCCGACACTCCTTTAGGTTTTGACTTCGTTTTACCTAAATTAACCAAAAAGACGTGATCTGGAGATCTAAAAAATTCACACAAACTTGGTCATTTTAAGAGCTACGACCGCGGCGACTTGTTCTTTAACATTTCTGCATTTTGATATTTCGGGTGGGGCATTGGTTAGTCGGGAGAAAAGACGGGAAAATCTCAATTTGACTCTCCCCCGAGCGCATCGTAGTTAACCCACCACTTGGGCACCTATTAATGTAAATCGGGTGAGTCGTGCTATCAAACAGAACTGCGCGTTTTGAAACAAGGAATCTAGTTTAAAGAGAGGGAGTGATGACTGATCTCGGACACCAGCAGAACTCCCAGCTTTCTTAAATCTACTCGACCGTCTATGTATATTACCCCCAGAGGTGTGCTTCACAGCCGAGACCGAAGTTTGACAATGTAATGGACGTGAAGGTGAAAGGCACACGGTCTGCGTTTGGCGGCTGTCTGGCTCGGTTCGTTCCGCGCCGGTGCTCTGTGATCCACGCACGAGCTTCAAGTAGACGACCAGCGGTGGGGAGTGATTATGGTAGGAGACAGCAAACGAGTAACGGCGCCTTAGCTGTGAGCGCGTCGTTAGTTCCCTGCTGCGGTCAGCAAGATGTCAGGTTCCAAGTCTGCGTACAGCGACTCTCACGAGATGCACAGCAACGCCCACGATGTTACTGCAATGACGCCTTGGCAGGAAGCTCAGGGCAGAAGTCAGCCGGTGCGTAAGAGGCTGCGCTCAATGGAGGCAACGCTCAAGGCGATGAAAAATAAAATAAAGCGCATTAGCTCGCCAAAATTAAGTGGATCTGGGCTTTTGTCTTCGATAAGGCAGATGTTCCAAGAATCAACGGCAGCCTTGCTCAATCGATTCATGGAAAAATTGGACAGCGAACCACAACAGCAGGAAACCAGAATAGAATAGCTCAAAGATTAAGTTTTCCAGAACGATAGGCAGATTTAAACCTGGCCTTAAACGATTTAGCCTTAAACGACTATCTTAAAGAATGCAGGCGCCGCGTCGAAACCCTGGAAGACCAATCAGGAGAACAGGAGTGACGCAGCCGTGCTTCAAACGTGGTCTTGGCGAGCAAATCTCTGGGCACAGAAAGACAAGGGCAGGATATTGATGCAGCTGATATCGAGGTGCTGAACGTTGGTTGCCTGTCTTAGGCCTGTGAAAGTCAGAAATTCACTGCGATACACTGTTTGCCGCTAAAAATTCGGTGATTTGTGCATTCGCAAAGAGAAGCGTGATAAATTATCTTCACGCAAGGCGGTTCTAACTGAAAGCGAAATAAAACGACAAGGAATCTTTTTTTGAAGGAGTTGCTAACGCAGGTTTAAATCGAAATCTAAGCAAAGCTGGAAGGCATGAAAGAAAGGCAGGAAGATCTCGTCCTTCCATGGCCGTAACAGGATTCCTGGGTTCAAGTGGGCGAGGAACTCGCCCCCGACCAAGGTGTTCTGCATGAGCCAGGTGTGCCGGCTCATGTGGGCTGGAGCCGCCCCCGAGCCCGCCCCGAGGCCCGACGTGACCGCCGGGGGGGGGGGGGGGGGTGGACGGCACGGTCATTGATCTCACGCGGCTGTCAGCGTCTGCCCTTCCCACAACCGGCCGGAGGCCTTTGGTCCGGACAGAACGGGAGCTACACCTGTCGGCGGGGCGGTGGCGGGGACTGCGCCGACCTCCAAGTCATGGTTGGCCGAGGACGCACCGGTCACTGGGTCAAGGTCGGCGAGGACAGACCGAGGCGTGAGCAGCGACACATAGGAGGATCACCTTCAGACAGCAGTGCCAACCACGTGGAAACAAATTGTGCGAGTTGGAGGTCAATGTGACTCTCAGAGTTTAAGTTTCTGTGACGGACAATGTACTGACCATGATTGGCCGGACCAATGGTTGACAATGTATATACGGTCAATGACTGACAGTGATTGACAATGTATATACGGTCAATGACTGACAGTGAATGACAATGTATTTAAGTTTCTGTATTGACAATGTATATGTATAATGTACTGTTTTTTCTCAAATACTTTCCTGCATATTGCAATTAAGATTTGTCGACAAGTGATGAACAGAAATAGCTTTCAGGCTCGGCATGGTATTTGGTGCCATTTTTGCTCAGCCGTAGCAGTAGCAATTTACAAGAAATTAATTTTGCCTCGCTGGCTTAAAGCTCCGTCAAGGTTGACTTCGGGAAAAGCAATTACATCAAAAACACGGCAAACTGACAGCTTGCTGTTTCCGTTCTGCGTTCCGTTCACTAATTTACTTATTGAAATCGTGTTTTTTCTGCTGTATGTGTTTGCGTAGCTCTTCACTTGGGTCTGTGTGCGCTGTACGTTGCTCGCTTAACTGTCTCTGCATGTTTGCTCTCATGTGCAGGGTGGAGCGTGACCAGCTGCATGACGGATGCTTGGTCAGCTCGACGAAATGCTGACGCTGCCAATCTTTGTAAATGACGTGTCGAGGTGCGCAATGTGGCGCTGTAGCGTTGTCGGTACATGCAATGCCCAGTGCTAAAAATAATGACACTGAACATTAACGTCTCCCTCCCTCCCCCCTCCCGTCCCCCAGGTCTGGCCAGCAGCGATAGGCAGGCTCCAAAAAAAATCAAAGCTGTTTTCATGGCTGGAGGCCCATCAGTGCGATGTGACCCTTTCGCAGGAGCCTCACTACACTGATTCAGTACGGCGTACCCCCACACGAGAGTGGGGTGGTGATTGTTATTTTAGGAGCGGTACCAGTGACAGAATGGGTGTATGTATTTCCTTTTCAGAACGGCAAAGATTTAAAAGTGAAGAAAATTCGAAGAGATAAGTAGGTACTCTTTTTCTTAAAAACTGCTGCTGTAGGCAAACCAATTCTGTTAGGGGATATTTGTGGCCCTAAGAGAGATAAAATTGATTCAGCGATGTGAATGAACAACTGGTTAAGTGAAATGCAGACCGACAACACAATTCTGGCCGGAGACAAAAATGTAACGTTGAACGTAGCTCAACACTGAGACTTAGGCGGCAAGCAGAATTAAGTGACTGCTGCAAGCGTAGAAGGGAAGCGTTAAATGAGACCTTAGGGGAGATTACCGTATTGATGCGTGGCGTATTCATAATCTACGTGTTAGACAATTCACTCTGTAACTCAAGAGGCTCCTTTAAATCGCGGTAAACTATTTTATCATATCGAAAGACCAGGTTTTACTCAAACACCCCTTGAACGTAGTGTGGCGCCACGCTTCATAGCAGGCCACCGCACAGTGCAGCTTATGACGCGCTCGGGTAGAGGTCAGTTTGATTACCCCTGAAGGTTTTCCGGAATGGCTTCAGACCGATTTGGCGTGGCCGCATCAAATTTCTCTTACCTCTATGCAATTGAATAGCAGATCGTTTGGTATTAAAAATTTAGATGTATCTTGTAAGGACGTTAATCTATAGTAGGTTGAAGGCAGGCCGTAGATTCAGCGAAGTCAATTTTTAGGGAATCGCTCAATCTGATGCGCCAGCAAAGTATTAGACGAAGCCATGTATCTCTGAAATACTTTCTTAGGTAACAAAGCAATTGAATGGAAAAATTGCATTCACCTACGGCCAGGTATGAAGGTCAGACAAAGGTAAAAACCAACCTATTCTATTACGTTGGGGTTTCCTTTTGGGGTAGTTTCTGGTGCTTATATCGATCTTATTAGTAACAGCAACCAAATTATACATTTTCCATGGACTTCTTAAAGGTTAGAACAAGTAACTGATCTAAAATGACCCAGATCAGCATTTTGTTTTTTAGGAAAATACTGCCTAGCAAAGTCTTTGTTGCTGATTCACATGCAAAACTGAAAGCAACCTTATATGATTTCGGTCGCCTTGACTTTCAAAAGGTCAAACAAGGTCACTGACCTTACATAAGCATGCGACATTTTGCTTAGAACCGGTGTCCAGATCCCTTTTTGACTTTGTCTGACCCGAAGATCATGGCCTAGGAACTTGAAATTTTCGCCTAAGTGAGCTCACGTAAATGTCAACACACTATGGATTTAGTGTATTTAGCCTTTTGATTTTCTGAGATCTCATGGAAGTCAAATTGACTTCAACCGGGCAAAGGATATTCAACCGGCCACTCGGGCGCATGTTAAGGTCAACGCAACAAGTTTAAACAGGGTTCCAGGATACTGGAAACTTAATAACAGTCTACTAGCCATTGACCGTCACTGAACATTCAAGTGCATTCATTCGTGACGATTTCAGGGAAAATGATGCCGCGTAACTTTCCAAAGTGCTCCCCTGTGTGAAACAGTGCTTTGCATGGCACGTGGTAAGGTAATTCAATTTACGTCCGGGATGAAAAAGGAACAACGCAAACACTTGATAGGGCTAAAAGAGATGATTTCCCAAAAGACTGGCGCAAATGTAGGTGATCCCCAGTTGACTAGTGACCTTAAAGTGAGAGATGCCTAAATAAAGAACGGAACAAAAGGAAACATGCTCCGCAGCAAGGTAAATTGGGCAGCCTACGCAGAAAAGAGCTCAACTTATTTCTTTTCGCCGGAAAAACTAAAAGCGAGTTTACGCGGCATTCCTGTATATTCTCAACCCTTATAACAGCCATAGGCGTGCTTTACGACAAGATTGATTACATTCAAAGCGCGTGCAGTGCCTTCCATGCTAAGCTTTACACACATGCACCACGAGAGTTTTCTGAAGCTTAAAGGTCAGTGGAAGCGGCTGAGAAAATCAGTTGTGCCAGCGCGAGGAATGTGAGCTGCACATTACGGCTGCAGAATTAACAACGGCGCTCGCTACCCCATGGCCAAGCACGTCCCCTGACCAATGTCTAAACAGCGGGTTTCTTCAAAGCCTGCTGGGATCTCTTTGCCCTTGTTTTTGGGAATGTTGAACGAAATGTAGCAACAAGGGATTTTCCCTGTCATTTACCACAAGTGTTACAGCATATCTCCCAAAAAAAGATAAGAGGTGCATTAGAAGCTTGACACCCACTAGCTTGTCGCCTGTACCTTTTAAAATTCATGCAAGAAACGCCGGCTTTGAAGCCTAACTCGTTTTAGACCACTTGATCCTGTCAGGCCAAACTGGTTTCCTAAAAGGCTGATACCATTGTGGGAATGTTAAGCTAGTTCAGAGCGTAGCAAAATGAAGCGTTTATTTCTACATGTCTTTGTTATCGGAATCTGACGAGTTATCTCGCCCTAACTCGCCGCCTTGTATACCGTGGACCTAACGGCGGTCGATGCGACCCCCTCCCCCGCCGTTTCCGAACAAGAAAGATGGAGCTTGGCGAAAAACACCAGTGAATTGGCCTCAAGGATTTCAGGATTTTTCGCAAGTGATAAGTTTTATTTTTCTGGATCACAACTGACCATGTTGAGTCAAGTCAAAGGTGAAAATCTCCCGAATACCGCGTGTTTCAAGTTTATAACCCCATATATGCAAAGCCATGCCTTTTAACGGCAAAAATACAAACGGGCGTGTTCCTTGTTAAATTTTACGCGCAATAGTGCATGCCTTTATGCATTTTGATCATAGATCTATGATGCATGTTTCCGCTAATGTAACAATGTCGGCTCGCCGCATGTGTTTCGCGGAATCGTCGGTCGCCGCCCGCTGGCCGCGCTGGCTGTGGATCACCGTGCAGTGTTCCTCAAAACCCGCTGCTGCTCCGTAACCAGAAATGTCGGGGGCACGCTTTTTAGTGACAAAACACGCGCAATGGATGCCCCTGGGCGCGATTTCACGAAGTGCCGAAGAGATATTTGCAAAAACCCCAAGAGGATCACATGGACACCCTATCAGGACGAAGATTGATGCGCACTGATACGGTGGGGGGGGGGGGGGTTAAGAGGGGTATTTAAGTTAAGGGGGGTAGGGGTTAAGGGGGGTATTTAACCCCGAAGGCCTATACAAAATGATTTTTGAGCGGCGCCCAATTTTCGCTATCAAATTTTAGAATTACCGAACAATTTTCAAAAGTCTTAGATTGTGCACAGTTGAAAGCAAGTGAAAAGCGGATTCTAAGTATAGAGTGGAGAGCGGAAACTAGATGTACCTGGTAAGGTCGCTAGCCTATGACAGGTCAAAGTCAGACCGTGGCTGTCAGCGAACATAGTTTCTCTGGATCGCTCAATATGATGCGATAACGGAGTGTTAGACGAAACCATGCATCTCTGAGATAGCTTCTTAGGTAATAAAACAATTGCGTTTAGGATGACATCAGCTTCCATAGACCTAGGATCAGGTATGAAAGCCAGACTGAGGCCAACACCAACCTGCCTTCTTACTGGGAAGCTTGCTTTATAATGAAGTTTCTCATGCTCATTTCAATTTTTGGTAATGGGGATCGCATCAGACATCTTAAATGGACTTCTTAAAGGACAGAGTGGGGCGCCGACCTAAATTAACCCATAATTGCCCATGTCTTCTAGAACGCACAGCCCAGCTTGTTTTAGCGCTCAATTAAATTTAAGAAAAAAAAACGATTTCCCAGGTTTTTGGTTATCACACCCCTCTAGATGCAAAACAAGATCTCTGACCTAAAAGGAGCATCAGTGACCTTTTGCTTAGGACAGATATTAATGTTCAGGGTGGCTGCATGAGGAGGTCTGGGGCCCTTTGAACGCCAGTCTTGAGTTTGAACTTGCTGGGCCTTGTTCTACGCGGATGCTATGAGCTATTTACCTCAAATTTAGGGACAGGTGAGTTTTCGTACAGACTAACTCACTCTGTAAATTTGATGTCTCCAGCTCCCCTAGTTTTTGAGATCCCAGATGGGGTCAAGTTGCCCCACCCACAATCAAAGCGAAGAGTATTCAACAGTCCGCCCAGATGCGTTTAACTCGCCATGCGTTTCGTTGCTAGGGCACTTGCTAAAATAGTTGATATTTGATTTTGTTCATAATCGCAAACTCCCATAAATTAGGGTGCCCTGCAATACACAATAAAATTATGAAAAATATAATATTTATTGTGATTGCAGGAGCCCTAGTGACAAAAAAATGAATGGCGTAACTTGCGTACAGAGAGCACACCAGTGAGCCAAGCTGCATAAGTCAAATCATTCTTTTCAAAAACGTCATCAAAAAAATCAAGAACAGCATTCCAAGATTTCGCAGCTTGGCTTGAATTTATTGGGCGGTAGTCATTGTCAGCGGGTCGTTTATTTAAACACAGCAACGTACCACGCTTGAATGACATTGTGAGTGTGAGACGCACTTCATTTGTATTGTTCTATAGACAAATTGTAGCTCATAACCAATATCGATGACCTGTAACCTGTGTTATTTGCATTGTCCTTCCCTTCCTAATGGTCAGCGCAGCCCGTAGGTAATTCATAGTGTCCGAGACTGCTGAGAGACTGTCCGAGACTGTCCGAGACTGCGCCGAGTTTGGAGGCCGTGCTCCGTAACACGCGGCTAGAGCTTGCAGGCGTGATGGGCTGTTCAGCGTGCTGCAGGAGAACACGGCCACGCTAAGCCAGTGGGCGGTCGCCAACGCACAGGTGACCAGCGGAGTGGGGCGCGCTTGGCCGCCCTGGGGCGATGTATCACGTGCGCAGCAGGTGTGAAATCTTCAAGGTGAAATTGTAGGGTGTCTGCTTATGCCTGTGTTTTTGTTGTTTTTTGTTTTACTTCAAACACGATAGCAGGGGCTCTTACATATGATATGTGTCACCCTAAATCACCACGAAAGTGTTCCAAGTGTCTCTCGATGTTCAACATTTAAAGACATTAAGGCAAGCATTGGTGATATAAGCTCACGTATATCTATTGGTATACTTTGAAGTGGAAACGACTGCTCTACTCAACGCAATTTCTCTGTTTAGTTAATAGCATCCTCAATGCGTCAATGTTTTATTATACCATGGAACGTTTGTGTGACGTTGAGGTGCCACACACCAGCCGTGCGAAATTGTCACCCTAGTAATCACCTGTAAAACCTAAAAATCGCCAGGAGATCGCGGTGGCGGTGCTGCAAGCGTCGTTAGCCAGCATCATGGCTCTTTTTTATGGTGTTCTGGTATATTCATCAGAAAGTTTATGATGTTTACTTGTATTCACATACTCATTCGTGGGGCCACTCTTAAGCATTCGGCTACATGTCTCATTTTCGCATTAACTAGCAATTATGTTCAAACTCTAATAATATGCAGCATAAGGCGTGACTCGTAATTGGCCCTTGCAGAGCTTGCTCAACATTGATTAAAAGCCAATTGACGACCGATGTGTCTGAAAATTGTGCTCACGAACGCGGGATGTGAACGACTCGACGATTATACTTTTCTTGGCCTCGCTCGCCACGTGGCCAATGGAATGACGGGACTCAAATGACGTTATTATGGCGTCATGGATGTCTGGGTGACCTTGACAGTGTCCTCGAAATAGCCTGGAGATCTTCGCGGGCGTTAGTTCAGAAACTAGAGTGGTTTAGGTCTTAGGAAGGGCAAGGCTGTGAACTGCACCGAATGATATTCAAGATGGAAATTTCAGTTCGAAATATCATATGGAACACGCTCTTGAGGTTGTAACACTTATGTGTCATAAATATTGGTCTTCTGCTCGCTTTTGTCGTCTCTTCCGACATCCGTGTCTGTAGATGTGTCAACAATTTCAGTATAACATACAGCGTCAATATGACGCTCCACATAGATCTGAAAATTGCGGTCAGCCAGTTATGTGAAATGTGAATGAATGTCTTAAGATGAGTCATCCAGCTTTCCTTTCCGTAGACTTATGGACAAAATAAACGAGCACTTGGGAGTTATGCATGCTATAAATGCAGAAATGCCCAACGTGAGTGGCACAACTGCCCGCATGCTTTGAAACATGCCTGGACGTAATCCAGGAGTCAGTGAATTAAGATGAAATTTTTTTCAAAGCATCCCTTACATTGAACGAACACTAAGTCATCTCAGAGCTTTTGTAGAACGATATCCTCAAATGCCATGGACACATTTTGTTTTCGCACAAATGACTCCAAAAAGGCCCATATTTAGCTGGCAAGCGCAGATCCGGGGTCTAGTGGGCATAGCTCGAGGTTTGGTAGTCAGCGGGCTCATCAGCCGCTGAGTAAAAAACATCCTTCGCCGCTGACATTGGGGGAACTCATCCCAATGCCCATTCTGCAGTGTCAGACAGCACAAAATGCAATGATGACGGTGGCGCCGGGTCAAAAAACTTAAACCGGGCTCAACTATTACTATTATCGCAGAACCCTTGACAAGGCAGCATGAAACATGGCCCGCTGCAATGGCCACGAGATGCCAAACTAAACGGTTTTCTACAAATGGTGACCTCCAAAATCGACATTAAGCACGTTTCACACTTGACTCGAATTTTCGGAAATGCACCGAAATGTGTCATTCGAAAAGTTTTGTCACTTGTTGCCTCAGAATGGCAGGTGCGCATGGCCTGGTCCAGCCTATATCGTGATTGAATGTGTGTTGGCTTTCGAAAGTGACGGTAACCGATGCATGTATCCTAGACTTAAACTTTTCCTTACACTTGCTTAACTAAGTTAACGGCATTTTCATCTTAGATTCAAAAACCGTTGGTCTATGTATCGTTGTCAACCATCAGCCGACACAGGTTCCGCGATGGATTGTGCCTTCAGCGCCAGCTAGCCTCTCGTTAGGGATCCATCATGTGGGGCTCACAGGGCTATGCTGTGGGGCTACGATGCAATTGTGAACCGTCCTTCAGTTATAAAAATGAGAACAAGTGCTCCGTGTCGACACTACAGCTGTGTCTACAAATAAGCCATTGACATGGCTTATTCATTTATTTGTGTGTGATTTACTTGAAGCTATTTTATCTATGTGGAGTCTCATAATTTTTTTCAGAGCTTCGCTCGGCCAGATGCTCAAGTCAAGTCCTAATAAGGATTAAACTGGACCTAAAACATGTGGTGTATGCGTGAGCTCACCTCGATTTCAACTTGAATTGCATCAGGACCTAGATCGACCCAGTCTATTTTACGTGATACCTTTATCCCAAATCATTAGCACGTGGATCTGTGCATGTGTGGATCTGTGAATCTGTGAACAGCATCATGCATGAGATCGCTGTGGACTGGCAAGCTTAAGCTTTGTTGTTATTCACTTCCATGGAATAATTATGTACTCCCATTCTTACTCAACATCTTAGCAGTACTCATGCAGTACATATCGGATATTTAGCGTCGTGTGAGCATTTTTGTGTCCAATGAATCATGCACTATCGGCTCTAATGAACCAACTGTGGACCAACTGTGGACCGTCGGCAGTCGACCGTGGACAAGCCGACCGCCGGCAGCCGAGCTGTGGACCAACAGACTGTCGGCTGCCGAGCTGTAGACCAACAGACCGTCGGCAACCGAGCTGTAGACCAGCCGACCGTCGGCTGCCGAGCAGCGGACCAGCCATCCGTCGGCTACCGAGCCGTGGACCAGCCGGCAGCCGGCTGCTGAGCCGTGAACCAGCCGACCGTCGGCTGCTGAGCCGTGAACCAGCCAACCGTCGGCGGCCGAGCCGTGAACCAGCTGACCGTCGGCAGCCGAGCTGTGGATCAACTGACCGTCGGCTGCCGAGCCATGAACCAGCCAACCGTCGGCAGGCGAGCCGTGGACCAACCGACCGCCGGCAGCCGAACCGTGGACCAGCCGGCCGTCGGCTGCGCGGACGAGGCAAGACCGTCTGCCAAGTGAAAAACAGGCGGCCAAAGGCGGGCGTTATTAAATGTCGGAACGAGTGGGTCTCATTAGGAGACGCTCTCGCTAAGTAACCAGCTGCGAAGCTATCGTTAAAACGAACGCTTTCAAAGATGGCCGCCGACACTCCGCTGTGGTCGACCGCAGTGCGTCAGTGCCCAGTGAAGAGGAGGGTAGGGCGGGGGCGGGAACGATTTGCGAGGTACGCAGACACCAATGAAGGGCGGCCAGTTGCCGTTAGGGTTATAGTATATCTGCGAGATGCTCTTTGGGAGTGATCTGAAAAGGCTTGGGTGTAATTATTGTGGCTGGAGGCAAATTTGCTGCTATTGCGGAACAACCTCTTTGTTTAGTGAGCACAGATGACGGTGAGGATCGATAGACCTGGCGGTGGCCAAGGACGATCCTTGGGGCGATAGTGGGAGGGGTGCAAGCAACCGTCATCTTATGGTGTGAGCTAGCTCCAGCTCCCCCCCCCCCCCTCCGTCCCAGTCATTTCACCACGTTGATTCTCGCATTAACATTCTCTCACGCCACATATAACAGGAGCCGATACCATCGTGCCCAAAATGTTACTTTCACTAATGATTTAGTTTCGTATGAGGTAAAGCGTATGGTTGAGTAAAATAATTTGATCAAATAAAGGTGATTGAAATACCTGAGAAGCTTCGGCAGTGCGTGGCAATGGTGTGGCCATATCCTATGATGTCATCAAGATGCCTGGCGTATAATTATAGTTGTAATATTACGTTCATCATGGCCGCTTGGTCAACTTTATGCCTCAAGATGACCGTTACTGAAGGTGCCATCCTGCCACCCATGGCGATTCCAAGTTCGCACCTCAATTGGTGTTTTTCAAGTCCGAATTTCCTGTTTTCCGGAAGGTGGCTGAGAACACTTGTGATATCAGCCGTCGTAAGGAAGCAAAAAACATTTCTTCTTCATATTCTGAAATGGGACCATCGAGTACCATTGATTCACCTTCGTCCAGCGAGATGCTGTAGTGAAGGTTTACCACATCCATGCTGAAGAGTCGAAGACTATTGCATTCCTTGGAAGTTCATATTCAGGGAACTCGTCTTGGAATTTAGATTGATTTAGGGAATGCGTCGGCCTCATCGCCTCGCATTCGCCAATATTTTGGCAATCTTAAGTCTTGCTCGGCGAGGTATGGGGGCGTTAGAGCCCACTAAATAATTTTTCCTCGGAATAACAAATGAACGGTTTTGAGCTCGATTCTGAAGAAATTAAGTGCCCGAGTTAATAGCATTGTAACAACCTTTTGAACCCTAAAGCTTCGGACTTTGATGGTTTATACCCTACGCTCTCTCACTCGATGTCGTCAGTGACATTTCTCTCAAAAGCAAAAAATGACGCTACCTTCTCACAGGAAATTCACTCCAAAGATGTTCGCTCAAAATTCAGTTCACTCCAAACCTACTCCAAAAGAGTAACTCCCAATAAAAAAGCCTGAAAGTTCCCTACACTTCTCTTATTATTTACATCCCCTCTGAAGTACATTACGATCATTCTGGTGACTTAAAACGTCAGCTCATTCAAGTTAAAGCTCGATCCTATTTTTTTTTTTAGATTACCAAGCTATTTGTTATGCATGGTATTGCACTGACATTATAGTTGTGACCAGAATACGTGTTTGAAAGTCATATTATCAAAATCTAAATGGTGCATATTTTACAGTTTGAAAGGATCTTTCTAACCCTGTCATCATCATTGATATAGCACGTTTAGTTCTTGATATAACCGGACTGGTCAATGCAACAATCGCCTTCAATTTGCTGGCATGGCGGAATATCACGGGTCACATGCGTCGATGTTCATTAACACCTATCTGATAGTTTTCCAAAAGCTATTCAGCACCGTCATCTGCATTGCCGTAGCATGTTAGGTTCTTGAAATGAGCAGATGGATCTATAAAGTGTTAATGTTACTACTTTTGCCTCGTCGGGCCTGTCGCATGCACCATTGTTCATACACACTTGTCTGGTGCTTTTTGACGAGAGCTTTGCATTGCCGGGTTTCGTTTGGCTCTAGCTTGCTTAAGGTCTGAGATCTTTGGAGATATCTAAGGGCCCCTTGTAGGGGGAAGGCGAAAAAACATGTAGGGCGATGGTAAAAGGCATGCAGGGCGATGACGCAAACATTAATGATTGAGACCTCTGCAAAGTAGAGCGTTGATCACTTGTATTGTGTAAAATTTTAGTAATGGTATCATGCCATGCATCGTAAGTATCAATGCTGGATGCTGATACTTACGAAAACTGGATGTAGCACTCTGGGAACTTTTAGACCTCTGAAATTAGACCTTAAGTTACATTCTGCGGTCACATGAAAGTATGTTTCATGAACGTTCCTATCGCCAAATATATCAGGGCTCTTGTCGCTACCTGTGACGTCAGGGGTATAATCGCTTCGATTGCAGGTACGACTGCTCCTAGTCATGAGGGCCCTGGGTAATTGCAAGGAACGGTCTAAAGCCTCATGAAATCGAACCATATAGCGCGCGAGCCAATAGCCATGCCCATTTCGTCCTGATGGCGCGCAGCAAATGATTAAAGGCAGCACTGGGGTGGAGGGTGGGGACTGGCTGGTATGGGGTAGTGGCGCCGGCACTGTTCCTGTCACCGCGGGTGGGGTTGTTTATAAAACCACGGCCATTGTTCTCCAACCCAGTGCCGCCAGTGCACCTTTCTGCGTGGTCGTTGTGTGCGTTTACGCCCCCATGCATCGGTCAACTGTGACGACGCTGCGTTGTAATGCAGTCACGAACATCGGCAGACTGTTATAAAGAAGGTCGCGCATGCCGCTAAATAGCAAGCCATACAACACAGCCACGTCTGCAGTGTGAAAAACGTGAGCATAAAGCGATGTCCAAAAATTGAGTGAATGAGGGCCAGGTAAGAACGCGACCACAATGTGAATTTTACAGGTGTTATATTCACTCTGATGATGGTTTATGTGGTTAAAGAGTACTAAAAAAAACTGAACCCAACCGCCCCATCAGTATTAAACGCAAGGTGCCAGGCGCAGTAAGACGGGACAAAAATGTTATCACTGCTTAATTACCCAGTTAAACGGAGCACAAACTCGTCATGGCCATTACAAAATTACCTAAAGATTCCAGAGTGTTGATTGCAGGAGTGGGTCAAGAGGGGGAACACGTCCTCCTCATGGGCCCCTTCGGGGCCCATAGCCGGCGGAACAGATGCAGGTTTTTACACAAAACGCAACAAAATTGGACGTCTTTGGGCTTCCAGGCAACCATGAACAGTCGCAAGCGAAAGTGAAGGGTCCACGAGTAGACATAAATCATTCTACACTGATTGAGAGGGTGATGATTTGGAGGTCTTAAGGCTTATCGCCCTGTCCAGGGGCCAAACGCTGGTTTTGCTGGCCCTACATATCTACTTGCAGCTGCAAACCGATTGTTGATTCTACGTCGCCCCTAATTTCTTTGCATTTGCTCGGAGGGCCCTGCAGCTGTTGCTGGGCTCTTCCTGCTAGCGTACTGCGGCACTCTTACCTATCAGGGGCCTTCCACTGATTCTTTCCATTTACTCGAAAGGCTCTTTACTCTATAGCCGGGGCCCCACAAATAAACCTCTGGTGGTATTCTCCGTTGATTAGGAGCCTTTCCCGTTGGTCTCGGTTAACTTACTGACACACTCACGATATATCCATGTGCCCCCTACGTTGGTCTAGGGCCCTTTTGATTCGCTGTTTTTAGCTTACGGCTCTACGCTCATGTCCGAGACCTGTGTGTCAACCTGCTTGGGCACGCTCGGTCGTCCGGGACCCTCCGAATCGACCTTCTCGGGCCCACTCGCTTGTTCGTTGGTCCTGCACATTGAGTTTTGGTATTGAATAAAGGGCCCTACGCTTCTGTCAGCGGACATCTAATAGTCTGCTTGGGTACACTCGATCTTTAGGTGCCTTCTACACTTGGTTTGGGGTACTTTACATCAGAATGGAAGGCCCTACGCTCTTTTTGGGTTCCCTTCTGAAAATCTTCTTAAGGACACTCGATCGTTCGGGGGCCATCTACAGTGTGTCTTTCGTATTTGTCATCTAAATGGAGGACCATACGCTCTTGTCCGGGTCCCCATCTGTTAACCATGGGGCACGGACCACGCTCCCCCTCGTGCCTTGGGGCACGAGGGGGAGCAAGGCAATCATAGACTCCGAATGGGCCCATGGCCGGCGCGGTAAAGGTAAGGTACGCGAGGTAAAAATATCTGCGAGGTAAAACCTCTGCGCTTCTGGCAGCCGACGTTCCGAATATCCATGCCTGTCTTCATGCGCACGATTTTACTGTCGTAATAGCCTTTTGTCATGCGAAGGTAATTAATGGGAATGTTTCATACTGATACGAAAATGTAGCGTCAAGCGGAGACCTAAGATCTTGAGATGGCTTCTGAAACGGTTGGACAATTCAGTTAAGCATCACAAGGAATTCTGTTGACCTCAGGTAAGGTATACAACTAAAATAAAGCTCTATTTGATACAGTTTGCTTATTGAGAAAGCATTATCTCGAATTATTTGATTACAGCGATGTTAACAGGCGTATTGACTTCACAACACTAAGAGGAAGTGATTAACCTAAAATGGCTTTAATGAATACATCGCCTTTTCAAGCGTCCTGCCTGGGGTGCTTTTTCACCCTCATTTTAACTTGAAATGTCAAAGTCATATCGGCGAGTTTTTGGTCATTTTGATCTTCTTAAATGGAGAGATGAGTTCAATGGACCGATAAGGTAATTTATCTGACAATGACCTGATTGACCTTTGCTTAGAGAAGGTACCTAGGTTAAAGATAATTGGATCAGGAATTCTGAGTGAATTCGGAAACCAATCTCCAGTTAGGCATAATCTTATCTCATTTCATCCGACTGTCACAACCTAACGTGTAGGTTGTGACATCAACAACCCGAATCAAATAGAAACGAGCTTAACAGTTTGAGGAAAATATGATTACATATACCCCCTACCTACCTTGTGAGCTTCGTGCTTTTAGCTCTCTTCGTTTTTATGTTTCAGGGTCAAAACGGATTTCTCGTCCACCCAAGAGTGCTGGATTCGACCGGCCACTCGAGCATGTGTTGACCATCGACAAGTTTTTTTTGGAAGGCGCAGTTTATCAATACAGAGCTGTCTGTCAGTATATATATATATATATATATATATATATATATATATATATATATATATATGTGTGTGTGTGTGTGTGTGTGTGTGTGTGTGTGTGTGTGTGTGTGTATATGTATGCTGACAGTTCGTATATATATATATATATATATATATATATATATATGTATATAAGTATATGGAGGCCGCAGATGGTGCCATAATTATACACGCCAGTTACGGTTTGTGGTGCCCTATCCTATCTGGTGTTGTCTAATTTCCCGTATCAGTCCCTGAGGCTGGTGATGCTTTAGCTCCTGACACCAGAGAAACTGTGAGCCGCGGGCTAATAGGACAGTATCCTGGCCCGACCCTGGCCTTTGGACGATAATCCCAAATCGAGCTCAGGCCCATGAACAATAAGCCCAAACACAGCCCGGACCCATGAGCAATAAGCCCAAACCGAGCTCGGGTTCATGAACAATTGAATCGAACCGAGCCCGGGCCCAGTGGACCCCTTCCCCCGTCCCTCTTGTCAACAAAATGGCGTTCGAAAGGTGTCCCGAGCTGGGACGGAATGGCCTCTCATCCACCGGGCGGGAACGATAATGTACTCTCAGATATTTTATCCAAGGAGTCTTGTACCCGGAGAAATAAACATTTTGAAAAGACATCTCCCCCTTCACCTCCTTGATCGAAGAAAAAGGCGAACTCTTGTTTGCCTGAGAATGTTACTTGTTACAAAATTGAATCGTGAAAATGCTCTTCAGAGTTCTGAGCCTGCGCGCTCACAATCGTAGGAGCGTGAACAGCGATGGCTGGTGCCGCAGTCTCCGTAGAACTGGAGTCGCTGTGGGTACCACCAGGCGGCGGCCACCGGGCGCGCGAGAACGGCCGTCGTAAATATAGCTTCCGATGGTATTTTAAAAACGATTTCACATCGGCGAAAGATTTGACTGCTGCGTATATATTTTAACCTCGAACATTGTGAGGATGTTTTCTAAACAGATAAAGAAGCAGAAATGCGAAAAATGAAGATTTCACCTTGGTCTTTCCATTTTCACCATCAGATTGCAGTACCACTACGCGGTTTGTAAATATTAATTCTTACCATTATCGATCTGAAAACCGCATAGGTAAAATCTACACTAGGACTGATTTCTAAACGTACGAACTGATGTCGTAAAGCATGCAAAGGTATTTCTTTCTGATGCGTCATCGGTTTCGTCCCCCCCCCCCCCCCGCCCCCTCCCCCATTGGCGGCCGCCTCGTGTTAGTAGCGGGCCGACACCGCGCGGCGTATAAAGACTGCAATATTGAATGTCGGTTTTTAAGCTTGCAAACACGCATGTTCGACTATATTTCAAAATTTGCCTTTTCAATCGTTTCTAGCTGAAGGTTAAATATTGCCAGACAAAAATAACGTGCTCCTTTCAGTTACGAATTATTTTGACGTTGTTTGCCTCGGTACAACTGCAATAGTATGAGTGCAATGTTAAAGTATGACAGCAACGCAACCACATGCACGCGTCATAAACCAATCATTTGTTCCCGCAACTTTACTGAAAACAAAATACTTCATCAAAATATGAATCGTCAAAACATGCTACACAACGGCAAGCAAGCAATGTTCCACAATGGCAAACAACCCATGATTGAACGACGGGTCCGTCTGTACCGTCCAGTCCGGTGCTAAGCCCCATACGGGTGCGATAGGTGGTGGTGGTCGGCGGCAGGCAACTCCAGGATGAGGCCGCGCGATGCGAAAAAGCGCCTGCGTGCCACCGACAGGCGAGAGCTGGCAGGTCAAGGGTCCTCACCGCCGTCGCCCGGTTGACCACGTTAGCATACGGCGGACGTGGGCTTAACAGGGGACCGGATCGCCACCAGCAGCCCGCGAGTGAGTCAAATGAGAGGGTGGGGAGTCAAATGAGATTTCTCCCGAAGCATCGGCTGCTTCAAATCGAACTTCCGAGCTATGCAGACGAATTTGTAGAAAGCTAGTGTTCCTGAGCAAATCGTATGTGTTCAATGTAACAATAAGTGAAAAGTACAAAAAAGGTGTGATACTCCCTGTAAAGGACCTGAATGCAGCGAGGCAGTCACGGTAGCGAAAGGATCATAAGGAAGGATCATAGCACTAGCCAAGCGTATTTTGCCGAAATATGGTCGCATCTCAGCCTGAAACACGCTCAGACTGCAATCCAAGGAATTATTGATGGACCCTTTACCCCTTTAAGAGCTCGAAGCCATAAACAGACCACAGGGCCGTTCACCTAGAAATAGAAGTGAAGCTATTCTTCGTGCCATGATGTGTGATGCGTGCCAGCTTAAAATCGTTTACATGTATGAGTGATGCCTGACGCGTGATGCGCGACGCCTGTTGAATGAAACCATTTTCATGCGTAAGTGATGCGTGATGCGTGATGCCTGTTTTCCTGAAATCACTTGCATGTTTGAATAAAGCGTGGTGCGTGATGCCTGTTTAGTTGAATTCGCTTACATGTACACGTATTTTTGGCGTATTATAATTCTAAGTTGGATATGCCCTGTATCGTGGTAATGGCTAGCAACTGCTTCTTTTTCAATTATCTGAATGCTGGTGACCTGTAAAACTGTGGCTCGCTGTTTCAAAGAAAACCTGAAAAATTGAGTAGGATCAACAAGAAATTTTGAATTTGCTACTGACATTCGTTTCGACAAAGGCATGTTGCCGAAATATCAACGCATTTTATGTCCATTCTCTTGGTTCTTCTAGGAGGAATCAGGCTATTACTACTGTCTGCTCTTCATCTTTGTTTTGCCTTTCCAGGGTGTTCCGATCCTGTTTCGTCCATGTCCCGCGCCATGCTTTATCTTTGTTTTGCATTTCTAGGGCGTTTAGGTCCTGTTTCGTCCATCTCCGGCGCCGTGCTTCTTTCTGCATTCGATAGCGACTACATTAATGACACTCGTAGTCAGTGCTCATCCTCCAGTCACTCCATGTCTTGCACATGACGCTGATTTCGGTTACCTCATTGATGACCCCGGTAATGACGCCACCGTCGTGGCCGGACTCCAACACCGATGGCTACCGTGGAACGAGAATGAATATCTCGTTTCACGCCTGCTTGCGGGGTATTAAACGACAATACGCGATGGAGCTTACCCTCTCATATATTTCCTGGTCTGCCGCGTCACGCGCAGGAGCGATATGGGGTGCGCGGGCGGCGCGCTGTGTGCTCATGAGTGTAATGAAGGAGGGTGGTGGGCATTCCGGGAATATGTGGAACATGGGGGTTCCCGTAACACGACCCTTCGGGCACTCCCCGACCTCACTGGCAGGAGTACCACGCGGGGTGTGCGCCGCGGGGCGGCTTAGCACAACTGTAACGCGGCGCGCGCTGCGACATCGCACAGAGCCCCATAGCCGGACACAGATATGTCTGTAAAACTGGGCACAGCCCATGACAGGGGGGAGAGCAGGAACTGTGCAAGCCTGACCAGCATTATGGAGTTCGTTAGATTTGCTTCAGCGCAGGGCATATCGCTGTCGTTATAATGATAGACTGGACTCCTCAGGCGCTTACCAAGCCAATAGCAACACGAACTAACGAATGCTGCGTCGCTTTCGAAAGCGGAGCATCGTTACTAAACTTCGGTGCCGTACCGTAGTGCCTCTCAGCACAATGATTTACACCACCAAAGCAATCCCAAAACAAGGTCCTATATGGCATTACGGTTCTTGTCATCGAGCAAATATCCAAGCAAATAACCGCATCACCCCCGTGGATGATTATGGCTGACGAAACAACCGATTATAGGCAAAAAAGGTAGCTCACCCTGGTTCTGCGTTGTATATCACTTATTTCTGATTCGTACGTCGTCAAGGAGAATGTAGCAGCACTCGTCGACATGTATGCCGAGCTAGACGGCCAAAATGAAGAGACGAGGCTGTCCGGAGAGAACCTGCCTGGCGTCAGTCTGAGGGTCATCGACTGCCTGCACTTGATCACAGACAAGCTAGTCACCCGTCTTATGGTGGGTCGACGGTCATCGCAAGCCAGAGGGTGCAAGCGTCGGCCAGCATTCTGGAGAGGGCACTGCTGGCGTGCTTTTTCCTCCGTGTCAGGCATTTCCTGAACCTCGCGACGTCGCCGATCAATAAGGCAGGCGTTGTCCGTAACGCTATTGACGTCATGGAGTTGTTGCACACAGGTCCCAGTCATCACGGACGCGATGAAGCTGATGGCAAGGCGGCAAGACCGGAAGGTGAGCCGAGAGCGGTATTCCATGCATGTGTAATAACTCGGCCTGGCTTTATGGTTGACGTGCTGGTGTTCAGACGATCCCTGTGCTTGGCTCTAAAGGAGGGTAGTCCTACCTCACCCACTCACTGATGAGGATGAATGCGACTCTCGACAGCCTTCAGACGCTTTGAGACACTGAAGAAGCCGAGCTGACGGGACGAATGCAAAAGACGAAGGACATTTTCACACAGGCCTGGGTCAAAACTGTGAAGACACGGGCAGCTCAAAGATCTGTGCACGGGACTGACGCCGTGGACCGTCTGGACGTGGATGGGCACCATCGTGTCAAGGTTATGCTGCCTCCTTCGCATGTTGCTCCGGAGGACTTACGATCTCGTATGCGACATTAGGTGACACTCCACATATATCCGTGGCTGTTACATGTTATTAGTTTGAGGGCATGTCAAAAACAACGGAAAGTGATAAGGAATAAACACATGCACGCATAAACGGGATGAGACAACCCTTTTGCACACAAAAACTGGCAGCGCACTTAAAACTTCATAAATGCAGTCGTTGAACATCCACA
>NW_023596420.1:23729739-23758440 GCF_011947565.3 Pollicipes pollicipes | reverse complement strand
GTGGCGACTTGTGAGGTTTACACATACTGCACACTTTTATGTGGTTTCCGAAACAGCTATGCAATTGAAATTAGGACTACAGCTTATCCCGCTGACCTTGTGACGGTTAAACAGATCCGATCAAGGTTTAAGTCTAATAGTATTTTGAACGGGAAACTTGCTTGTCATGAACTTTTGGCGCCTAGTTTTGATTCCTTAATGACATGAATGTCAACAGATTTTCATGTTGACTTTATAAAGGTTCGGCAAGGTCAATGACTCAAAATGACCGTAAGGGATATTTTGCTTGGAAAAGGTATCTAGGCTCAAGTTGATTGTGTGAGAAGTTCGGAGGGCACTTCCGACACTCCTTTAGGTTTTGACTTCGTTTTACCTAAATTCACCAAAAAGACGTGATCTGGAGATCTAAAAAATTCACACAAACTTGGTCATTTCAAGAGCTACGACCGCGGCGACTTGCTCTTTAACATTTCTGCATTTTGATATTTCGGGTGGGGCATTGGTTAGTCGGGAGAAAAGACGGGAAAATCTCAATTTGACTCTCCCCCGAGCGCATGGTAGTTAACCCACCACTTGGGCACCTATTAATGTAAATCGGGTGAGTCGTGCTATCAAACAGAACTGCGCGTTTTGAAACAAGGAATCTAGTGTAAAGAGAGGGAGTGATGACTGATCTCGGACACCAGCAGAACTCCCAGCTTTCTTAAATCTACTCGACCGTCTATGTATATTACCCCCAGAGGTGTGCTTCACAGCCGAGACCGAAGTTTGACAATGTAATGGACGTGAAGGTGAAAGGCATACGGTCTGCGTTTGGCGGCTGTCTGGCTTGGTTCGTTCCGCGCCGGTGCTCTGTGATCCACGCACGAGCTTCAAGTAGACGGCCAGCGGTGGGGAGTGATTATGGTAGGAGACAGCAAACGAGTAACGGCGCCTTAGCTGTGAGCGCGTAGTTAGTTTCCTGCTGCGGTCAGCAAGATGTCAGGTTCCAAGTCTGCATATAGCGACTCCCACGAGATGCACAGCAACGCCCACGATGTTACTGCAATGACGCCTTGGCAGGAAGCTCAGGGCAGAAGTCAGCCGGTTCGTAAGAGGCTGCGCTCAATGGAGGCAACGCTCAAGGCGATGAAAAATAAAATAAAGCGCATTAGCTCGCCAAAATTAAGTGGATCTGGGCTTTTGTCTTCGACAAGGCAGATGTTCCAAGAATCAACGGCAGCCTTGCTCAATCGATTCATGGAAAAATTGGACAGTGAACCACAACAGCAGGAAACCAGAATAGAATAGCTCAAAGATTAAGTTTTCCAGAACGATAGGCAGATTTAAACCTGACCTTAAACGATTTAGCCTTAAACGACTATCTTAAAGAATGCAGGCGCCGCGTCGAAACCCTGGAAGACCAATCAGAAGAACAGGAGTGACGCAGCCGTGCTTCAAACGTGGTCTTGGCGAGCAAATCTCTGGGCACAGAAAGACAAGGGCAGGATATTGAAGCAGCTGATATCGAGGTGCTGAACGTTGGTTGCCTGTCTTAGGCCTGGGAAAGTCAGAAATTCACTGTGATACACTGTTTGCCGCTAAAAATTCGGTGATTTGTGCATTCGCAAAGAGAAACATGATAAATTATTTTCACGCAAGGCGGTTCTAACTGAAAGCAAAATAAAACAAGGAATCTTTTTTGAAGGAGTTGCTAACGCAGGTTTGAATCGAAATCTAAGCAAAGCTGGAAGGCATGAAAGAAAGGCAGGAAGATCTCGTCCTTCCATGGCCGTAACAGGATTCCTGGGTTCAAGTGGGTGAGGAACTCGCCCCCGACCAAGGTGTTCTGCATGAGCCAGGTGTGCCGGCTCATGTGGGCTGGAGCTGCCCCTGAGCCCGCCCCGAGGCCCGACGTGACCGCCGGGGAGGGGGGAGGGGGGTGGACGGCATGGTCATTGATCTCACGCGGCTGTCAGCGCCTGCCCTTCCCACAACCGGCCGGAGGCCTTTGGTCCGGGCAGAACGGGAGCTACACCTGTCGGCGGGGCGGTGGCGGGGACTGCGCCGACCTCCAAGTCATGGTTGGCCGAGGACGCACCGGTCACTGGGTCAAGGTCGGCGAGGACAGACCGAGGCGCGAGCAGCGACACATAGGAGGATCACCTTCAGACAGCAGTGCCAACCACGTGGAAACAAATTGTGCGAGTTGGAGGTCAATGTGACTCTCAGAGTTTAAGTTTCTGTGACGGACAATGTACTGACCATGATTGACCGGACCAATGGTTGACAATGTATATACGGTCAATGACTGACAGTGATTGACAATGTATATACCGTCAATGACTGACAGTGATTGACAATGTATTTAAGTTTCTGTATTGACAATGTATATGTATAATGTACTGTTTTTTCTCAAATACTTTCCTGCATATTGCAATTAAGATTTGTCGACAAGTGATGAATAGAAATAGCTTTCTGGCTCGGCATGGTATTTGGTGCCATTTTTGCTCAGCCGTAGCAGTAGCAATTTACAAGAAATTAATTTTGCCTCGCTGGCTTAAAGCTCCGTCAAGGTTGACTTCGGGAAAAGCAATTACATCAAAAACACGGCAAACTGACAGCTTGCTGTTTCCGTTCTGCGTTCCGTTCACTAATTTACTTATTGAAATCGTGTTTTTTCTGCTGTATGTGTTTGCGTAGCCCTTCACTTGGGTCTGTGTGCGCTGTACGTTGCTCGCTTAACTGTCTCTGCATGTTTGCTCTCATGTGCAGGGTGGAGCGTGACCAGCTGCATGACGGATGCTTGGTCAGCTCGACGAAATGCTGACGCTGCCAATCTTTGTAAATGACGTGTCGAGGTGCGCAATGTGGCGCTGTAGCGTTGTCGGTACATGCAATGCCCAGTGCTAAAAATAATGACACTGAACATTAACGTCTCCCTCCCTCCCCCCTCCCGTCCCCCAGGTCTGGCCAGCAGCGATAGGCAGGTTCCAAAAAAAATCAAAGCTGTTTTCATGGCTGGAGGCCCATCAGTGCGATGTGACCCTTTCGCAGGAGCCTCACTACACTGATTCAGTACGGCGTACCCCCACACGAGAGTGGGGTGGTGATTGTTATTTTAGGAGCGGTACCAGTGACAGAATGGGTGTATGTATTTCCTTTTCAGAACGGCAAAGATTTAAAAGTGAGGAAAATTCGAAGAGATAAGTAGGTACCCTTTTTCTTAAAAACTGCTGCTGTAGGCAAACCAATTCTGTTAGGGGATATTTGTGGCCCTAAGAGAGATAAAATTGATTCAGCGATGTGAATGAACAACTGGTTAAGTGAAATGCAGACCGACAACACAATTCTGGCTGGAGACAAAAATGTAACGTTGAACGTATCTCAACACTGAGACTTAGGCGGCAAGCAGAATTAAGTGACTGCTGCAAGCGTAGAAGGGAAGCGTTAAATGAGACCTTAGGGGAGATTACCGTATTGATGCGTGGCGTATTCATAATCTACGTGTTAGACAATTCACTTTGTAACTCAGGAGGCTCCTTTAAATCGCGGTAAACTATTTTATCATATCGAAAGACCAGGTTTCACTCAAACACCCCTTGAACGTAGTGTGGCGCCACGCTTCATAGCAGGCCACCGCACAGTGCAGCTTATGACGCGCTCGGGTAGAGGTCAGTTATGACGCGCTCGGGTAGAGGTCAGTTCGATCACCCCTGAAGGTTTTTCGGAATGGCTTCAGACCGATTTGGCGTGGCCGCACCAAATTTCTCTTACCTCTATGCAATTGAATAGCAGATCGTTTGGTATTAAAAATTTAGATGTATCTTGTAAGGACGTTAATCTATAGTAGGTTGAAGGCAGGCCGTAGATTCAGAGAAGTCAATTTTGACGGAATCGCTCAATCTGATGCGCCGGCAGAGTATTAGACGAAGCCATGTATCTCTGAAATACTTTCTTAGGTAACAAAGCAATTGAATGGAAAAATTGCATTCACCTACGGCCAGGTATGAAGGTCAAACAAAGGTAAAAACCAACCTATTCTATTACGTTGGGGTTTGCTTTTTGGGTAGTTTCTGGTGCTTATATCGATCTTATTAGTAACAGCAACCAAATTATACATTTTCCATGGACTTCTTAAAGGTTAGAACAAGTAACTGATCTAAAATGACCCAGATCAGCATTTTGTTTTTTAGGAAAATACTGCCTAGCAAAGTCTTTGTTGCTTATTCACATGCAAAACTGAAAGCAACCTTATATGATTTCGGTCGCCATGACTTTCAAAAGGTCAAACAAGGTCACTGACCTTACATAAGCATGCGAAATTTTGCTTAGAACCGGTGTCCAGATCCCTTTTTGACTTTATCTGACCCGAAGATCATGGCCTAGGAACTTGAAATTTTCGCCTAAGTGAGCTCACGTAAATGTCAACACACTATGGATTTAGTGTATTTAGCCTTTTGATTTTCTGAGATCTCATGGGAGTCAAATTGACTTCAACCGGGCAAAGGATATTCAACCGGCCACTCGGGCGCATGTTAAGGTCAACGCAACAAGTTTAAACAGGGTTCCAGGATACTGGAAACTTAATAACAGTCTACTAGCCATTGACCGTCACTGAACATTCAAGTGCATTCATTCGTGACGATTTCAGGGAAAATGATGCCGCGTAACTTTCCAAAGTGCTCCCCTGTGTGAAACAGTGCTTTGCATGGCACGTGGTAAGGTAATTCAATTTACGTCCAGGATGAAAAAGGAACAACGCAAACACTTGATGGGGCTAAAAGAGATGATTTCCCAAAAGACTGGCGCAAATGTAGGTGATCCCCAGTTGACTAGTGACCTTAAAGTGAGAGATGCCTAAATAAAGAACGGAGCAAAAGGAAACATGCTTCGCAGCAAGGTAAATTGGGCAGCCTACGCAGAAAAGAGCTCAACTTATTTCTTTTCGCCGGAAAAACTAAAAGCGAGTTTACGCGGCATTCCTGTATATTCTCAACCCTTATAACAGCCATAGGTGTGCTTTACGACAAGATTGATCACATTCAAAGCGCGTGCAGTGCCTTCCATGCTAAGCTTTACACACATGCACCACGAGAGTTTTCTGAAGCTTAAAGGTCAGTGGAAGCGGCTGAGAAAATCAATTGTGCCAGCGCGAGGAATGTGAGCTGCACATTACGGCTGCAGAATTAACAACGGCGCTCGCTACCCCATGGCCAAGCACGTCCCCTGACCAATGTCTAAATAGCGGGCTTCTTCAAAGCCTGCTGGGATCTCTTTGCCCTTGTTTTTGGGAATGTTGAACGAAATGTAGCAACAAGGGATTTTCCCTGTCATTTACCACAAGTGTTACAGCATATCTCCCCCAAAAATTAGAGGTACATTTGAAGCTTGGCACCCATTAGCTTGTCGCCTGTACCTTTTAAAATTCATGCAAGAAACGCCGGCTTTGAAGCCTAACTCGTTTTAGACCACTTGATCCTGTCAGGCCAAACTGGTTTCCTAAAAGGCTGATACCATTGTGGGAATGTTAAACTAGTTCAGAGCGTAGCAAAATGAAGCGTTTATTTCTACATGTCTTTGTTATTGGAATCTGACGAGTTATCTAGCCCTAACTCGCCGCCTTGTATACCGTGAACCTAACGGCGGTCGATGCGACCCCCTCCCCCGCCGTTTCCGAACAAGAAAGATGGAGCTTGGCGAAAAACACCAGTGAATTGGCCTCAAGGATTTCAGGATTTTTCGCAAGTGATAAGTTTTATTTTTCTGGATCACAACTGACCATGTTGAGTCAAGTCAAAGGTGAAAATCTCCCGAATACCGCGTGTTTCAAGTTTATAACCCCATATATGCAAAGCCATGCCTTTTAACGGCAAAAATACAAACGGGCGTGTTCCTTGTTAAATTTTACGTGCAATAGTGCATGCCTTTATGCATTTTGATCATAGATCTATGATGTATGTTTCCGCTAATGTAACAATGTCGGCTCGCCGCATGTGTTTCGCGGAATCGTCGGTCGCCGCCCGCTGGCCGCGCTGGCTGTGGATCACCGTGCAGTGTTCCTCAAAACCCGCTGCTGCTCCGTAACCAGAAATGTCGGGGGCACGCTTTTTAGTGACAAAACACGCACAATGGATGCCCCTGGGCGCGATTTCACGAAGTGCCGAAGAGATATTTGCAACAACCCTAAGAGGATCACATGGACACCCTATCAGGACGAAGATTGACACGCACTGATACGGTGGGGGGGGGGTTAAGAGGGGTATTTAAGTTAAGGGGGTAGGGGTTAAGGGGGGCATTTAACCCCGAAGGCTTATACAAAATGATTTTTGAGCGGCGCCCAATTTTCGCTATCAAATTTTAGAATTACCGAACAATTTTCAAAAGTCTTGGATTGTGCACAGTTGAAAGCAAGTAAAAAGCGGATTCTAAGTATAGAGCGGAGAGCGGAAACTAGATGTACCTGGTAAGGTCGCTAGCCTATGACAGGTCAAAGTCAGACCGTGGCTGTCAGCGAACATAGTTTCTCTGGATCGCTCAATATGATGCGATAACGGAGTGTTAGACGAAACCATGCATCTCTGAGATAGCTTCTTAGGTAATAAAACAATTGCGTTTAGGATGACATCAGCTTCCATAGACCTAGGATCAGGTATGAAAACCAGACTGAGGCCAACACCAACCTGCCTTCTTACTGGGAAGCTTGCTTTATAATGAAGTTTCTCATGCTCATTTCAATTTTTGGTAATGGGGATCGCATCAGACATCTTAAATGGACTTCTTAAAGGACAGAGTGGGGCGCCGACCTAAATTAACCCATAATTGCCCATGTCTTCTAGAACGCACAGCCCAGCTTGTTTTAACGCTCAATTAAATTTAAGAAATAAAAACGATTTCCCAGGTTTTTGGTTATCACACCCCTCTAGATGCAAAACAAGATCTCTGACCTAAAAGGAGCATCAGTGACCTTTTGCTTAGGACAGATATTAATGTTCAGGGTGGCTGCATGAGGAGGTCTGGGGCCCTTTGAACGCCAGTCTTGAGTTTGAACTTGCTGGGCCTTGTTCTACGCGGATGCTATGAGCTATTTACCTCAAATTTAGGGACAGGTGAGTTTTCGTACAGACTAATCACTCTGTAAATTTGATGTCTCCAGCTCCCCTAGTTTTTGAGATCCCAGATGGGGTCAAATTGCCCCACCCACAATCAAAGCGAAGAGTATTCAACAGTCCGCCCAGATGCGTTTAACTCGCCATGCGTTTCGTTGCTAGGGCACTTGCTAAAATAGTTGATATTTGATTTTGTTCATAATCGCAAACTCCCATAAATTAGGGTTCCCTGCAATACACAATAAAATTATGAAAAATATAATATTTATTGTGATTGCAGGAGCCCTAGTGACAAAAAAAATGAATGGCGTAACTTGCGTACAGAGAGCACACCAGTGAGCCAAGCTGCATAAGTCAAATCACTCTTTTCAAAAACGTCATCAAAAAAATCAAGAACAGCATTCCAAGATTTCGCAGCTTGGCTTGAATTTATTGAGCGGTAGTCATTGTCAGCGGGTCGTTTATTTAAACACAGCAACGTACCACGCTTGAATGACATTGTGAGTGTGAGACGCACTTCATTTGTATTGTTCTATAGACAAATTGTAGCTCATAACCAATATCGATGACCTGGAACCTGTGTTATTTGCATTGTCCTTCCCTTCCTAATGGTCAGCGCAGCCCGTAGGTAATTCGTAGTGTCCGAGACTGCTGAGAGACTGTCCGAGACTGTCCGAGACTGCGCCGAGTTTGGAGGCCGTGCTCCGTAACACGCGGCTAGAGCTTGCAGGCGTGATGGGCTGTTCAGCGTGCTGCAGGAGAACACGGCCACGCTAAGCCAGTGGGCGGTCGCCAACGCACAGGTGACCAGCGGAGTGGGGCGCGCTTGGCCGCCCTGGGGCGATGTATCACGTGCGCAGCAGGTGTGAAATCTTCAAGGTGAAATTGTAGGGTGTCTGCTTATGCCTGTGTTTTTGTTGTTTTTTGTTTTACTTCAAACACGATAGCAGGGGCTCTTACATATGATATGTGTCACCCCAAATCACCACGAAAGTGTTCCAAGTGTCTCTCGATGTTCAACATTTAAAGACATTAAGGCAAGCATTGGTGATATAAGCTCACGTATATCTATTGGTATACTCTGAAGTGGAAACGACTGCTCTACTCAACGCAATTTCTCTGTTTAGTTAATAGCATCCTCAATGCGTCACTGTTTTATTATATCATGGAACGTTTGTGTGACGTTGAGGTGCCACACACCAGCCGTGCGAAATTGTCACTCTAGTAATCACCTGTAAAACCTAAAAATCGCCAGGAGATCGCGGCGGCGGTGGTGCAAGCGTCGTTAGCCTGCATCATGGCTCTTTTTTATGGTGTTCTGGTATATTCATCAGTAAGTTTATGATGTTTACCTGTATTCACATACTCATTCGTGAGACCACTCTTAAGCATTCGGCTACATGTCTCATTTCCGCATTAACTAGCAATTATGTTCAAACTCTAATAATATGCAGCATAGGACGTGACTCGTAATTGGCCCTTGCAGAGCTTGCTCAACATTGATTAAAAGCCAACTGACGACCGATGTGTCTGAAAATTGTGCTCACGAACGCGGGATGTGAACGACTCGACGATTATACTTTTCTTGGCCTCGCTCGCCACATGGCCAATGGAATGACGGGACTCAAATGACGTTATTATGGCGTCATGGATGTCTGGGTGACCTTGACAGTGTCCTCGAAATAGCCTGGAGATCTTCGCGGGCGTTAGTTCAGAAACTAGGGTGGTTTAGGTCTTAGGAAGGGCAAGGCTGTGAACTGCACCGAATGATATTCAAGATGGAAATTTCAGTTCGAAATCTCATATGGAACACGCTCTTGAGGTTGCAACACTTATGTGTCATAAATATTGGTCTTCCGTTCGCTTTTGTCGTCTCTTCCGACATCCGTGTCTGTAGATGTGTCAACAATTTCAGTATAACATACAGCGTCAATATGACGCTCCACATAGATCTGAAAATTGCGGTCAGCCAGTTATGTGAAATGTGAATGAATGTCTTAAGATGAGTCATCCAGCTTTCCTTTCCGTGGACTTATGGACAAAATAAACGAGCAGTTGGGAGTTATGCATGCTATAAATGCAGAAATGCCCAACGTGAGTGGCACAACTGCCCGCATGCTTTGAAACATGCCTGGACGTAATCCAGGAGTCAGTGAATTAAGATGAAATTTTTTTCAAAGCATCCCTTACATTGAACAAACACTAAGTCATCTCAGAGCTTTTGTAGAACGATATCCTCAAATGCCATGGACACATTTTGTTTTCGCACAAATGACTCCAAAAAGGCCCATATTTAACTGGCAAGCGCAGATCCGGGGTCTAGTGGGCACAGCTCGAGGTTTGGTAGTTAGCGTGCTCATCAGCCGCTGAGTAAAAAACATCCTTCGCCGCTGACATTGGGGGAACTCATCCCAATGCCTATTCTTCAGTGTCAGACAGCACAAAATGCAATGATGACGGCGGCGCCGGGTCAAAAAATTTAAACCGGGCTCAACTATTACTATTATCGCAGAACCCTTGACAAGGCAGCATGAAACATGGCACGCTGCAATGGCCACGAGATGCCAAACTAAACGGTTTTCTACAAATGGTGACCTCCAAAATCGACATTAAGCACGTTTCACACTTGACTCGAATTTTCGGAAATGCACCGAAATGTGTCATTCGAAAAGTTTTGTCACTTGTTGCCTCAGAATGGCAGGTGCACATGGCCTGGTCCAGCCTATATCGTGATCGAATGTGTGTTGGCTTTCGAAAGTGACGGTAACCGATGCATGTATCCTAGACTTAAACTTTTCCTTACACTTGCTTAACTAAGTTAACGGCATTTTCATCTTAGATTCAAAAACCGTTGGTCTATGTATCGTTGTCAACCATCAGCCGACACAGGTTCCGCGATGGATTGTGCCTTCAGCGCCAGCTAGCCTCTCGTTAGGGATCCATCATGTGGGGCTCACAGGGCTATGCTGTGCGGCTACGATGCAATTGTGAACCGTCCTTCAGTTATAAAAATGAGAACAAGTGCTCCGTGTCGACACTACAGCTGTGTCTACAAATAAGCCATTGACATGGCTTATTCATTTATTTGTGTGTGATTTACTTGAAGCTATTTTATCTATGTGGAGTCTCATAATTTTTTTCAGAGCTTCGCTCGGCCAGATGCTCAAGTCAAGTCCTAATAAGGATTAAATTGGACCTAAAACATGTGGTGTATGCGTGAGCTCACCTCGATTTCAACTTGAATTGCATCAAGACCTAGATCGACCCAGTCTATTTTACGTGATACCTTTATCCCAAATCATTAGCACGTGGATCTGTGCATGTGTGGATCTGTGAATCTGTGAACAGCATCATGCATGAGATCGCTGTGGACTGGCAAGCTTAAGCTTTGTTGTCATTCACTTCCATGGAATAATTATGTACTCCCATTCTTACTCAACATCTTAGCAGTACTCATGCAGTACATATCGGATATTTAGCGTCGTGTGAGCATTTTTGTGTCCAATGAATCATGCACTATCGGCTCTAATGAACCAACTGTGGACCAACTGTGGACCGTCGGCAGTCGACCGTGGACAAGCCGACCGCCGGCAGCCGAGCTGTGGACCAACAGACTGTCGGCTGCCGAGCTGTAGACCAACAGACCGTCGGCAACCGAGCTGTAGACCAGCCGACCGTCGGCTGCCGAGCAGCGGACCAGCCATCCGTCGGCTACCGAGCCGTGGACCAGCCGGCAGCCGGCTGCTGAGCCGTGAACCAGCCGACCGTCGGCTGCTGAGCCGTGAACCAGCCAACCGTCGGCAGCCGAGCCGTGAACCAGCTGACCGTCGGCAGCCGAGCTGTGGATCAACTGACCGTCGGCTGCCGAGCCATGAACCAGCCAACCGTCGGCAGGCGAGCCGTGGACCAACCGACCGCCGGCAGCCGAACCGTGGACCAGCCGGCCGTCGGCTGCGCGGACGAGGCAAGACCGTCTGCCAAGTGAAAAACAGGCGGCCAAAGGCGGGCGTTATTAAATGTCGGAACGAGTGGGTCTCATTAGGGGACGCTCTCGCTAAGTAACCAGCTGCGAAGCTATCGTTAAAACGAACGCTTTCAAAGATGGCCGCCGACACTCCGCTGTGGTCGACCGCAGTGCGTCAGTGCCCAGTGAAGAGGAGGGTAGGGCGGGGGCGGGAACGATTTGCGAGGTACGCAGACACCAATGAAGGGCGGCCAGTTGCCGTTAGGGTTATAGTATATCTGCGAGATGCTCTTTGGGAGTGATCTGAAAAGGCTTGGGTGTAATTATTGTGGCTGGAGGCAAATTTGCTGCTATTGCGGAACAATCTCTTTGTTTAGTGAGCACAGATGACGGTGAGGATCGATAGACCTGGCGGTGGCCAAGGACGATCCTTGGGGCGATAGTAGGAGGGGTGCAAGCAACCGTCATCTTATGGTGTGAGCTAGCTCCAGCTCCCCCCCCCCCCCCTCCATCCCAGTCATTTCACCACGTTGATTCTCGCATTAACATTCTCTCACGCCACATATAACAGGAGCCGATACCATCGTGCCCAAAATGTTACTTTCACTAATGATTTAGTTTCGTATGAGGTAAAGCGTATGGTTGAGTAAAATAATTTAATCAAGTAAAGGTGATTGAAATACCTGAGAAGCTTCGGCAGTGCGTGGCAATGGTGTGGCCATATCCTATGATGTCATCAAGATACCTGGCGTAGAATTATAGTTGTAATATTACGTTCATCATGGCCGCTTGGTCAACTTTATGCCTCAAGATGACCGTTACTGGAGGTGCCACCCTGCCACCCATGGCGATTCCAAGTTAGCACCTCAATTGGTGTTTTTCAAGTCTGAATTTCCTGTTCTCCGGAAGGTGGCTGAGAACACTTGTGATATCAGCCGTCGTAAGGAAACAAAAAACATTTCTTCTTCATATTCTGAAATGGGACCATCGAGTACCATTGATTCACCTTCGTCCAGCGAGATGCTGTAGTGAAGGTTTACCACATCCATGCTGAAGAGTCGAAGACTATTGCATTCCTTGGAAGTTCATATTCAGGGAACTCGTCTTGGAATTTAGATTGATTTAGGGAATGCGTCGGCCTCATCGCCTCGCATTCGCCAATATTTTGGCAATCTTAAGTCTTGCTCGGCGAGGTATGGGGGCGTTAGAGCCCACTAAATAATTTTTCCTCGGAATAACAAATGAACGGTTTTGAGCTCGATTCTGAAGAAATTAAGTGCCCGAGTTAATAGCATTGTAACAACCTTTTGAACCCTAAAGCTTCGGACTTTGATGGTTTATACCCTACGCTCTCTCACTCGATGTCGTCAGTGACATTTCTCTCAAAAGCAAAAAATGACGCTACCTTCTCACAGGAAATTCACTCCAAAGATGTTCGCTCAAAATTCAATTCACTCCAAACCTACTCCAAAAGAGTAACTCCCAATAAAAAAGCCTGAAAGTTCCCTACACTTCTCTTATTATTTACATCCCCTCTGAAGTACATTACGATCATTCTGGTGACTTAAACGTCAGCTCATTCAAGTTAAAGCTCGATCCTATTTTTTTTTTTAGATTACCAAGCTATTTGTTATGCATGGTATTGCACTGACATTATAGTTGTGACCAGAATACGTGTTTGAAAGTCATATTATCAAAATCTAAATGGTGCATATTTTACAGTTTGAAAGGATCTTTCTAACCCTGTCATCATCATTGATATAGCACGTTTAGTTCTTGATATAACCGGACTGGTCAATGCAACAATCGCCTTCAATTTGCTGGCATGGCGGAATATCACGGGTCACATGCGTCGATGTTCATTAACACCTATCTGATAGTTTTCCAAAAGCTATTCAGCACCGTCATCTGCATTGCCGTAGCATGTTAGGTTCTTGAAATGAGCAGATGGATCTATAAAGTGTTAATGTTACTACTTTTGCCTCGTCGGGCCTGTCGCATGCACCATTGTTCATACACACTTGTCTGGTGCTTTTTGACGAGAGCTTTGCATTGCCGGGTTTCGTTTGGCTCTAGCTTGCTTAAGGTCTGAGATCTTTGGAGATATCTAAGGGCCCCTTGTAGGGGGAAGGCGAAAAAACATGTAGGGCGATGGTAAAAGGCATGCAGGGCGATGACGCAAACATTAATGATTGAGACCTCTGCAAAGTAGAGCGTTGATCACTTGTATTGTGTAAAATTTTAGTAATGGTATCGTGCCATGCATCGTAGGTATCAATGCTGGAAGCTGATACTTACGAAAACTGGATGTAGCACTCTGGGAACTTTTAGACCTCTGAAATTAGACCTTAAGTTACATTCTGCGGTCACATGAAAGTATGTTTCATGAACGTTCCTATCGCCAAATATATCAGGGCTCTTGTCGCTACCTGTGACGTCAGGGGTATAATCGCTTCGATTGCAGGTACGACTGCTCCTAGTCATGAGGGCCCTGGGTAATTGCAAGGAACGGTCTAAAGCCTCATGAAATCGAACCATATAGCGCGCGAGCCAATAGCCATGCCCATTTCGTCCTGATGGCGCGCAGCAAATGATTAAAGGCAGCACTGGGGTGGAGGGTGGGGACTGGCTGGTATGGGGTAGTGGCGCCGGCACTGTTCCTGTCACCGCGGGTGGGGTCGTTTATAAAACCACGGCCATTGTTCTCCAACCCAGTGCCGCCAGTGCACCTTTCTGCGTGGTCGTTGTGTGCGTTTACGCCCCCATGCATCGGTCAACTGTGACGACGCTGCGTTGTAATGCAGTCACGAACATCGGCAGACTGTTATAAAGAAGGTCGCGCATGCCGCTAAATAGCAAGCCATACAACACAGCCAAGTCTGCAGTGTGAAAAACGTGAGCATAAAGCGATGTCCAAAAATTGAGTGAATGAGGGCCAGGTAAGAACGCGACCACAATGTGAATTTTACAGGTGTTATATTCACTCTGATGATGGTTTATGTGGTTAAAGAGTACTAAAAAAAACTGAACCCAACCGCCCCATCAGTATTAAACGCAAGGTGCCAGGCGCAGTAAGACGGGACAAAAATGTTATCACTGCTTAATTACCCAGTTAAACGGAGCACAAACTCGTCATGGGCATTACAAAATTACCTAAAGATTCCAGAGTGTTGATTGCAGGAGTGGGTCAAGAGGGGGAACACGTCCTCCTCATGGGCCCCTTCGGGGCCCATAGCCGGCGGAACAGATGCAGGTTTTTACACAAAACGCAACAAAATTGGACGTCTTTGGGCTTCCAGGCAACCATGAACAGTCGCAAGCGAACGTGAAGGGTCCACGAGTAGACATAAATCATTCTACACTGATTGAGAGGGTGATGATTTGGAGGTCTTAAGGCTTATCGCCCTGTCCAGGGGCCAAACGCTGGTTTTGCTGGCCCTACATATCTACTTGCAGCTGCAAACCGATTGTTGATTCTACGTCGCCCCTAATTTCTTTGCATTTGCTCGGAGGGCCCTGCAGCTGTTGCTGGGCTCTTCCTGCTAGCGTACTGCGGCACTCTTACCTATCAGGGGCCTTCCACTGATTCTTTCCATTTACTCGAAAGGCTCTTTACTCTATAGCCGGGGCCCCACAAATAAACCTCTGGTGGTATTCTCCGTTGATTAGGAGCCTTTCCCGTTGGTCTCGGTTAACTTACTGACACACTCACGATATATCCATGTGCCCCCTACGTTGGTCTAGGGCCCTTTTGATTCGCTGTTTTTAGCTTACGGCTCTACGCTCATGTCCGAGACCTGTGTGTCAACCTGCTTGGGCACGCTCGGTCGTCCGGGACCCTCCGAATCGACCTTCTCGGGCCCACTCGCTTGTTCGTTGGTCCTGCACATTGAGTTTTGGTATTGAATAAAGGGCCCTACGCTTCTGTCAGCGGACATCTAATGGTCTGCTTGGGTACACTCGATCTTTAGGTGCCTTCTACACTTGGTTTGGGGTACTTTACATCAGAATGGAAGGCCCTACGCTCTTTTTGGGTTCCCTTCTGAAAATCTTCTTAAGGACACTCGATCGTTCGGGGGCCATCTACAGTGTGTCTTTCGTATTTGTCATCTAAATGGAGGACCATACGCTCTTGTCCGGGTCCCCATCTGTTAACCATGGGGCACGGACCACGCTCCCCCTCGTGCCTTGGGGCACGAGGGGGAGCAAGGCAATCATAGACTCCGAATGGGCCCATGGCCGGCGCGGTAAAGGTAAGGTACGCGAAGGTAAAAATATCTGCGAGGTAAAACCTCTGCGCTTCTGGCAGCCGACGTTCCGAATATCCATGCCTGTCTTCATGCGCACGATTTTACTGTCGTAATAGCCTTTTGTCATGCGAAGGTAATTAATGGGAATGTTTCATACTGATACGAAAATGTAGCGTCAAGCGGAGACCTAAGATCTTGAGATGGCTTCTGAAACGGTTGGACAATTCAGTTAAGCATCACAAGGAATTCTGTTGACCTCAGGTAAGGTATACAACTAAAATAAAGCTCTATTTGATACAGTTTGCTTATTGAGAAAGCATTATCTCGAATTATTTGATTACAGCGATGTTAACAGGCGTATTGACTTCACAACACTAAGAGGAAGTGATTAACCTAAAATGGCTTTAATGAATACATCGCCTTTTCAAGCGTCCTGCCTGGGGTGCTTTTTCACCCTCATTTTAACTTGAAATGTCAAAGTCATATCGGCGAGTTTTTGGTCATTTTGATCTTCTTAAATGGAGAGATGAGTTCAATGGACCGATAAGGTAATTTATCTGACAATGACCTGATTGACCTTTGCTTAGAGAAGGTACCTAGGTTAAAGATAATTGGATCAGGAATTCTGAGTGAATTCGGAAACCAATCTCCAGTTAGGCATAATCTTATCTCATTTCATCCGACTGTCACAACCTAACGTGTAGGTTGTGACATCAACAACCCGAATCAAATAGAAACGAGCTTAACAGTTTGAGGAAAATATGATTACATATACCCCCTACCTACCTTGTGAGCTTCGTGCTTTTAGCTCTCTTCGTTTTTATGTTTCAGGGTCAAAACGGATTTCTCGTCCACCCAAGAGTGCTGGATTCGACCGGCCACTCGAGCATGTGTTGACCATCGACAAGTTTTTTTTTGGAAGGCGCAGTTTATCAATACAGAGCTGTCTGTCAGTATATATATATGTATATATATATATATATATATATATATATATATGTGTGTGTGTGTGTGTGTGAGTGTGTGTGTGTGTGTGTGTGTGTATATGTATGCTGACAGTTCGTATATATATATATATATATATATATATATATATATATGTATATAAGTATATGGAGGCCGCAGATGGTGCCATAATTATACACGCCAGTTACGGTTTGTGGTGCCCTATCCTATCTGGTGTTGTCTAATTTCCCGTATCAGTCCCTGAGGCTGGTGATGCTTTAGCTCCTGACACCAAGAGAAACTGTGAGCCGCGGGCTAATAGGACAGTATCCTGGCCCGACCCTGGCCTTTGGACGATAATCCCAAATCGAGCTCAGGCCCATGAACAATAAGCCCAAACACAGCCCGGACCCATGAGCAATAAGCCCAAACCGAGCTCGGGTTCATGAACAATTGAATCGAACCGAGCCCGGGCCCAGTGGACCCCTTCCTCCGTCCCTCCTGTCAACAAAATGGCGTTCGAAAGGTGTCCCGAGCTGGGACGGAATGGCCTCTCATCCACCGGGCGGGAACGATAATGTACTCTCAGATATGTTATCCAAGGAGTCTTGTACCCGGAGAAATAAACATTTTGAAAAGACATCTCCCCCTTCACCTCCTTGATCGAAGAAAAAGGCGAACTCCTGTTTGCCTGAGAATGTTACTTGTTACAAAATTGAATCGTGAAAATGCTCTTCAGAGTTCTGAGCCTGCGCGCTCACAATCATAGGAGCGTGAACAGCTGTGGCTGGTGCTGCAGTCTCCGTAGAACTGGACGACGTTAGTCGCCGTGGGTACCACCAGGCGGCGGCCACCGGGCGCGGGAGAACGGCCGTCGTAGATATAGCTTCCGATGATATTTTAGAAACTATTTCACATCGGCGAAAGATTTGACTGCTGCGTGTATTTTAACCTCGAACATTGTGAGGATGTTTTCTAAACAGATAAAGAAGTAGAAATGCGAAAAATGAAAATTTCACCTCAGCCTTTCCAGTTTCACCACCAGATTGCAGTACCAGTACGCGGTTTGTAAATATTAATTCTTACCATTATCGATCTGAAAACCGCATAGGTAAAATCTACACTAGGACTGCTTTCTAAACGTACGAACTGATGTCGTAAAGCATGCAAAGGTATTTCTTTCCGATGCGTCATCGGTTTCGTCCCCCCCCCCCCCCCCCGCCTCCCCCGTTGGCGGCCGCCTCGTGTTAGTAGCGGGTCGACACCGCGCGGCGTATAAGGACTGCAATATTGAATGTCGGTTTTTAAGCTTGCAAACACGCATGTTCAACTATATTTCAAAATTTGCCTTTTCAATCGTTTCTAGCTGAAGGCTAAATATTGCCAGACAAAAATAACGTGTTCCTTTCAGTTACGAATTATTTTGACGTTGTTTGTCTCGGTACAACTGCAATAGTATGAGTGCAATGTTAAAGTATGACAGCAACGCAACCACATGCACGCGTCATAAACCAATCATTTGTTCCCGCAACTTTACTGAAAACAAAATACTTCATCAAAATATGAATCGTCAAAACACGCTACACAACGGCAAGCAAGCAATGTTCCACAATGGCAAACAACCGATGATTGAACGACGGGACCGTCTGTACCGTCCAGTCCGGTGCTAAGCCCCATACGGGTGCGATAGGTGGTGGTGGTCGGCGGCAGGCAACTCCAGGATGAGGCCGCGCGATGCGAAAAAGCGCTGCGTGCCACCGACAGGCGAAGAGCTGGCAGGTCAAGGGTCCTCACCGCCGTCGCCCGGTTGACACGTTAGCATACGGCGGCACGTGGGCTTAACAGGGACCGGATCGCCACCGCAGCCCGCGAGTGAGTCAAATGAGAGGGCGGGGAGTCAAATGAGATTTCTCCCGTAGCATCGGCTGCTTCAAATCGAACTTCCGAGCTATGCAGACGAATTTGTAGAAAGCTAGTGTTCCTGGGCAAATCGTATGTGTTTAATGTAACAATAAGTGAAAAGTACAAAAAAGGTGTGATACTCCCTGTAAAGGACCTGAATACAGCGAGGCAGTCACGGTAGCGAAAGGATCACTAGCACCGCACTAGCCAAGCGTATTTTGCCGAAATATGGTCGCATCTCAGCCTGAAACACGCTCAGACTGCAATCCAAGGAATTATTGATGGACCCTTTACCTCTTTAAGAGCTCGAAGCCATAAACAGACCACAGGGCCGTTCACCTAGAAATAGAAGTGAAGCTATTCTTCGTGCCATGATGTGTGATGCGTGCCAGCTTAAAATCGTTTACATGTATGAGTGATGCCTGACGCGTGATGCGTGACGCCTGTTGAATGAAACCATTTCCATGCGTAAGTGATGCGTGATGCGTGATGCCTGTTTTCCTGAAATCACTTGCATGTTTGAATAAAGCGTGGTGCGTGATGCCTGTTTAGTTGAATTCACTTACATGTACACGTATTTTTGGCGTATTATAATTATGAGTTGGATATGCCCTGTATCGTGGTAATGGCTAGCAATTGTTTCTTTTTCAATTATCTGAATGCTGGTGACCTGTAAAACTGTGGCTCGCTGTTTCAAAGAAAACCTGAAAAGTTGAGTAGGATCAACAAGAAATTTTGAATTTGCTACTGACATTCGTTTCGACAAAGGCATGTTGCCGAAATATCAACGCATTTTATGTCCATTCTCTTGGTTCTTCTAGGAGGAATCAGGCTATTACTACTGTCTGCTCTTCATCTTTGTTTTGCCTTTCCAGGGTGTTCCGATCCTGTTTCGTCCATGTCCCGCGCCATGCTTTATCTTTGTTTTGCATTTCTAGGGCGTTTAGGTCCTGTTTCGTCCATCTCCGGCGCCGTGCTTCTTTCTGCATTCGATAGCGACTACATTAATGACACTCGTAGTCAGTGCTCATCCTCCAGTCACTCCATGTCTTGCACATGACGCTGATTTCGGTTACCTCATTGATGACTCCGGTAATGACGCCACCATCGTGGCCGGACTCCAACACCGATGGCTACCGTGGAACGAGAATGAATATCTCGTTTCACGCCTGCTTGCGGGGTATTAAACGACAATACGCGATGGAGCTTACCCTCTCATATATTTCCTGGTCTGCCGCGTCACGCGCAGGAGCGATATGGGGTGCGCGAGCGGCGCGCTGTGTGCTCATGAGTGTAATGAAGGAGGGTGGTGGGCATTCCGGGAATATGTGGAACATGGGGGTTCCCGTAACACGACCCTTCGGGCACTCCCCGACCTCACTGGCAGGAGTACCACGCGGGGTGTGCGCCGCGGGGCGGCTTAGCGCAACTGTAACGCGGCGCGCGCTGCGACATCGCACAGAGCCCCATAGCCGGACACAGATATGTCTGTAAAACTGGGCACAGCCCATGACAGGGGGGAGAGCAGGAACTGTGCAAGCCTGACCAGCATTATGGAGTTCGTTAGATTTGCTTCAGCGCAGGGCATATCGCTGTCGTTATAATGATAGACTGGACTCCTCAGGCGCTTACCAAGCCAATAGCAACACGAACTAACGAATGCTGCGTCGCTTTCGAAAGCGGAGCATCGTTACTAAACTTCGGTGCCGTACCGTAGTGCCTCTCAGCACAATGATTTACACCACCAAAGCAATCCCAAAACAAGGTCCTATATGGCATTACGGTTCTTGTCATCGAGCAAATATCCAAGCAAATAACCGCATCACCCCCGTGGATGATTATGGCTGACGAAACAACCGATTATAGGCAAAAAAGGTAGCTCACCCTGGTTCTGCGTTGTATATCACTTATTTCTGATTCGTACGTCGTCAAGGAGAATGTAGCAGCACTCGTCGACATGTATGCCGAGCTAGACGGCCAAAATGAAGAGACGAGGCTGTCCGGAGAGAACCTGCCTGGCGTCAGTCTGAGGGTCATCGACTGCCTGCACTTGATCACAGACAAGCTAGTCACCCGTCTTATGGTGGGTCGACGGTCATCGCAAGCCAGAGGGTGCAAGCGTCGGCCAGCATTCTGGAGAGGGCACTGCTGGCGTGCTTTTTCCTCCGTGTCAGGCATTTCCTGAACCTCGCGACGTCGCCGATCAATAAGGCAGGCGTTGTCCGTAACGCTATTGACGTCATGGAGTTGTTGCACACAGGTCCCAGTCATCACGGACGCGATGAAGCTGATGGCAATGCGGCAAGACTGGAAGGTGAGCCGAGAGCGGTATTCCATGCATGTGTAATAACTCGGCCTGGCTTTATGGTTGACGTGCTGGTGTTCAGACGATCCCTGTGCTTGGCTCTAAAGGAGGGTAGTCCTACCTCACCCACTCACTGATGAGGATGAATGCGACTCTCGACAGCCTTCAGACGCTTTGAGACACCGAAGAAGCCGAGCTGACGGGACGAATGCAAAAGACGAAGGACATTTTCACACAGGCCTGGGTCAAAACTGTGAAGACACGGGCAGCTCAAAGATCTGTGCACGGGACTGACGCCGTGGACCGTCTGGACGTGGATGGGCACCATCGTGTCAAGGTTATGCTGCCTCCTTCGCATGTTGCTCCGGAGGACTTACGATCTCGTATTCGACATTAGGTGACACTCCACATATATCCGTGGCTGTTACATGTTATTAGTTTGAGGGCATGTCAAAAACAACGGAAAGTGATAAGGAATAAACACATGCACGCATAAACGGGATGAGACAACCCTTTTGCACACAAAAACTGGCAGCGCACTTAAAACTTCATAAATGCAGTCGTTGAACATCCACAAACATAAATGAGAGACGCCGCTCGGTGTGCAAAGGTCCGCTGTCCGCCGCGCGCACCGCCGGGGGGGGGGGGGGGGGGGGCGCAGATTATGGTCCATGCGGGTAGTTCGGTCACAGGTCCGCGCGTCAGCGTGCTTGAACTTCGATTCGGCCTCGGATCTCACCAGCGTCAGCTCTTCACCTGCTATCAACGAGACCTGCCCGAACCCAGTGGGACAGAGTGAGACCGACTCGACAGCAGCATCAGTCCGCGATGGACGAGCAGGAAAGACCTGTCGCGGTGGCAGTACACGTGGTCTGCGCTTTCGGCTTGGCAAGGCCGGGGTTGCTGGGCCCTGAACGGCCCATATCACCGAGGCTGCTCAGAAAAGTGTCATTTCTATTTCCGTGTTGTCCGGGAGCCACAAATTTCACATCACCTGACAAGTTTTCAATAAAGCTATTTGGCTGTTCGTACGCACACCATGTGCATGCCTTAACAATGTTCGCTTATACCGGAATTTATACAATGCAAACATTTGCAGCAGAAGCCACTACAGTAGTGCACTGTGGACCACGTGGTTCGGAGTGTAACATGGAAGATTTAGGTTTCTCGTGGCACCGGGTTTGAGCCCTTGACAAGGCGAACTGTTTGGCCCGACCAATGCGGTCATCATTTACGCTGCGGTCATCTGCCACCTGGTTAGAGGGGGCCATCCTTGCACGTGATGGCCGTGTCGTAGAATTGTACGGCACATAAATGATCCCTCGACGGTCCGCTCTTGCGGACAGTCCGATGGCAAAGCTATCCTTTGGACCAAAATTGTACCACTGGACAGTAGCCTCAAAGTTGAATAAGCACTGCTAAATGTGCACTCTGCGGCCAGAGTATTGAGTTATCATTTCAGCACAATTTGAAGAAAGAAAGCATTGAAATATAATTTTCAATCCCGACGATTGACGGTATGGACACACTCCTAAGCCGCACGTTTGATGCAATTTTATCGCCAGTCGTCACAGGTAGATAATGTTAGTCATGAGCGTAGTTTCGTAACTATTTACGCGGTTACTGCACACAAAATGTAACGGAAGTGCTTTGAGTCCGCTAGGTCGCTACTTTTTTCGAAAATTTGCAAAACCCAGTAGACCGCTTTTGCACGTTTCTAAGTCGTTTATACTCCCTGGTAACGATATGTATCACAAAACTAGTGAGAGGACAGTGCGTCTGGATGCACATAAGATGCACCAAAATGAGATTACCCAAAAAAGAAGACAGTTTCCAATTTATTGGATGGGAGGCATGGCTGAAGGAAACCATGTCTCTGAAAATGAAGGGGGGGGGGAGTTTACAAATGGGGATTGGGATGTGAAACTGTAGTTTGGGGGGACCACCTGACATAAAACTTATTTTGAATGGGAAGTCATTAAAAAAATGCATTATGCAAAAGTGTAAGACCACAAGTGTAGGAGACAAAAGTATGGAGTGTAATGGGCAAAGCTGTTTGTTTGTGCGGCGCTTTGGAAATTGGAAGGACTCCCCCACCCTCCTCCCCCGCTGCCGACCCAGTGGTTACTCGCGTGATGTGAGCTGACTTGTAGGCATTCAAAACGTATAGTTCTCCTTTCCGGTGACAGATCCTCCGCTCTGCGACCGCATTTACATAAATACATCTGGCACAGCCGGCGGCGGCGGCGGTGGTGGCGAAGTGGCTGTGGAAGCGACAGCGGCGGGTGAGGTGGGGGGGGGGGGGGGGGGGGAGGGCGAGGATAATTGCACCGTCACGTCCTTATCGCAAAGCTAGCCTTCATCGAGTTCGGCAAAATGCCTAAGCTTAAGTGCCCTGTAAGGACTAGGCAGTAGGAACTATGCAAAAGCTATGATAATGTGATCATCATGACAACAGTCTTAAAAGCGTATCGCAGCCATTCGCAGCCGGGGAAGTATCCCAAAGGGAATTACGACGATCCTGATCCTGTTTACATGTGCATTCTTACAAACTGAGGGTACGTATGGCCTACAGAGCATGGAACTAACGCATTGCATTGTGATGGCGAAGACCCGAAAATAACGGAGGTCACTCAGTCTGTAACATTTTAAAAAAAGTCACGAATCCGTTAGCGCATTCCTAAAAATTAGTTAATTCACCCACCAGAATGTGCCCATCATGTGGCCGGTAACAGTGCCCAGCGAATGTAGTCCAGCTGCCATCCCATTCATACACCGCCTTCCCCAGGGTGGGACGGAGCTGGCGCCGTGTGATGATGTAATTGGCTTCCCTTTAAAAACCGAATTATCTGATATAGTGAACTTTTTTCTAAAAAAAGTGCTAAAATAGATAACGTGAACAGTTTTGGACAGAACTCCTACAAACAATGCCACTGACTGTTGCCAGCTTTTCTTCTGTTCTCTCCCCTGTCCAGTTACAGAAAGCAAACAGCCGTGGATAGCGAACTGAATTTTCAGAATACATAATATGTGGCACTGTCAGCTGTCCACAACATATTTTGAAAATGCCTGATAGCAAATGTCTTTCATCTTTAAAGCCCGTAAATTTAATTTCACGGGCGTTTCAAGATGCTACACCCGTAAGATTTTCCCGCGTGCACATGCTTACACGAGCACTGCGCACCATACCACTCAACTGACACTCTCCGGGTTTCCGCCGACAGCGGAGCGGCCCGCAGCGGGTGTCAGCGCCGTCCCTGCGCCAGCCAGAGAGGCGGATCGGGCATTTTTCAATAACAAGTGCGTGCCTCGGCGGAAATCTGAGCAGCCACCCCAAAGTGCTGCCGTCAAAATGATGGAGGATGCCGAGTTAATTGACCGAATTTCGCGGATTTGATACGATGTCCAAACAAAGGGTAAGCTCAAGCCACTTTGTGGCAGGCAGGCGAAAGTACGCCATTCGCAAAACTTATGCGATACTACTCTGGCTCTTACAGACTTAACCATTCAGCGCCTGTGCCTCTGCAGACGTATGGGCAGGTGTGCATACCTGTCTGTGTACAGTTCGTAGTTACAAGGGATGAGACCGGTAGCCGGGACGCAGCAGTCACACAGGGAACCGTCCTGCCGCCCACAAACGCGCCAGCCTATGTTTTGGGATCATGACATTCGAATGGGTCCGAAGCTGAATAATCGAATCTGAATCAAAATAATCGAATTTGGCGCACAATAATCGAGAGGGAACCCGCTCCCCTGGCCGTGTTGGTAACTGCCATTGGTGCATTTTCCTGAGCTCCTGGCATCTCTCCCGCAATCAGGTGATGTATCGGATGTTGTCATCTAGTTTTGGCCACCAAAAGTACACTGAGCCAATTAACATCTTCATGTGACATTCTCCTGGATGCCTCTTATGGAAAGGTTTGAATATTTTACATCAGCCCTGCGGCAGGGATTATGACACGTGATGCCCAAAGAACGCATCATTCCTGATCACTGATTTCCTCTCTCGACACATATATGTCTGAAGATTGGGTCCAAATTGACTGCGGACTTCCACCTGCTGTTGCGAACACCTTCTTGCACAGGTGACAGGATACTGGCTTCTGGATGTCCACAATCTGATATAAGCGACATCCAACGGCGCGGAGTAAAAACCCTTCATCAAATAAGCCATGTCCACCGGCACGGGAACACTTATGGCACCCCACCCCGCTGAGGAGTGCCTGCTGAGAGCGTCGTAGTGCACCTGCTGGGAGCTAGGGCGGTACCCGAGCTTGTAATCATAGGCGCCGAGCAATAGGACCCACCGAATCAGGCGTGGCGAACCCATCACTGGAAATGGCTTTTGTTCACCAAGAAATCCCAGTAGTGGCTATTGGTCAGACTTGGGTGTGAACGTTCGACTGGGCAGAATCTAACGAAACTTTTTGACACCAGTCGCTACCGTCACTACCGTTGGGGCCTTCTTAGCCGTCTGTGAAACTAGGGCCTCAATGTCATCCATCGAACGTAAGAGGAAGGCAATGGGCCGTTCCCCGTCCCGGCTGAGCTGACTCGGCACACAGCCCACCCCGATTGATTCTGCGTCGCATGGGAGAACGACGGGAAGGGCGGGATCAGGATGTGCCCGGCTTTATCAACATGGGGTGACATCAACACGCTGTTTCCTGCGCGGAAAGTGGTGCTCTCATTTTCGTCCGCTGTCACTTCTGGCCAATGTGGAGCAAACGGTACAGCGGCGAGTGAGCTGACCGAGTTCCTGAGAAACGTTTCGTAGTAGCTGATAAGTGCCAGCCATGCCTCAGCTCGCTGACATTCTGCGGTTCTGGAGAATTCCGAATGGCAACCATGTTGTCATCAATTGTGTCGGAACTAGAGACGAAACTTTTCATCCCGCCAACCCGGCGATATCTGATCCACAAATACTCGCTGGCTTTTGCCTAGGTTTGGGGCCATTCTTGGCGGGATTTTGCGGGTTAATTTTTTACCAGACAATTATTCATTATTCGCTACTCCTTGAGATCTAAAATCATTCATAAACCATAGAGTGCTGCCAAACACAGAACAGTTGTAAAACATAAAAACATAGTCGTGTAAACCACAGCGTGCTGCCAAACATAAAAACGTTGATGCATGCAGTTTGAGAAGAAAAAAATGGCCACCGGCCTGTTGAGGTGAAGTCGAGGGGTAAAATCTTTGGTACCTTTTTTATAGATAGATTCAATTTCCACTCTCATCCTTCTACGCTTTGAGTAGCCACTGCACACATTCATTTTTGAGGCCGAATACTAGCGGAAGTCGGAACATTTTACAATTTGTTGTTGAAAACTGTCATCACAGCGTTTAAGATCTACTTTGGTGCATTGGCGATTGCGCTGTCTAGGTTGATCGCTGTCCTTTAAGTGGCACCGCTAATGTTAGCCAAACAACGTCAAACAATGTATTGCATGTTAGATGGCACTGACGTTCCATTTTTCCACACCATCTTAAAGAGGTCTAGAAATAAGGCGAAAATATAAAATAAATATTACAACAACTTCGTACTTGTGGATTAATGGCAGGGTTAGCATTGTAGAACAGCGGGTTTTACGATTTACGATACTTATTTACGATATTTCGATCACCAGCTGGGCGGGCGCGCTGGGCTGCGGCCTGATATTTTGAAGGAAGTTGCGTCTTTAGTCCACCCCCTGCTGCTGATCTTAAACCCAAGAGAAGTCATGCTGTCGTCCCGAATTTGCACTTTCCCATGTCTACTCAAGGACCCGCCTCATCGAACGCTGCAGAACTGTTAGGAGAGCGGAGTTGAGTTTGAGCGTCCGGATTCACCTCTGTAGTGATTTCCCTCCACAATAGTCGCCCAGTTGGTTACAAAATGTATGTGGAAACTCATTTGTTAGAGGCTGGACACAGCGCTGGGATGCTATGTGACACAATGCGGGTCAGTCAAGCCTAACGTGACCTAATCCAGCACGACCTGCGCTATCAGCGGCGGCCACCGCGCACGCTGAGCGCGGCACGCCCCTCGTCATACACCTGATCACTCGGGATGGCGCGTTGTCCTACCCGGTGGCCCGATGCCGCCACCAACGCCGCACTGTGCTGCCGTTGTCACCGCCGACGACTGCTAGTCTTGGCGACAGCCGGCGCAAGTGCTATTGACTCCACAGCTGCAAGCTGCCGTCGTGTAACGACGTTTGCGACAACCAAAGCATTGCCTGGCATGAAACGGGCGGGACGCAATGGGTGGAGGGTACGCTCATTTGGACCACTTCCTTGAATCCGGAACTTCTGACCTTCCCTCTAATCGAACGTGAAAAGGCTGACGTGAAAACCCAGCAACTGACCCCGGGCGCAGCGGGTCACGCCGCGCGACGGACCCACTGTTGGTGCGACCCGTGAGCCTCAGCCTGCTCCACGGCCGCTGAGATCCGTGGCGGTGGGGCAGCCGACCTGTGAGCCTGAGCCTGCTCCACAGCCGCTGAGATCCGTGGCAGTGCGGCAGCCGACCCGTCAGCCTGACCCTGCTCCACAGCCGCTGAGATCCGTGGCAGTGCGGCAGCCGACCCGTCAGCCTGACCCTGCTCCACAGCCGCTGAGATCCGTGGCGGTGCGGCAGCCAACCCGTCAGCCTGAGCCTGCTCCACAGCCGCTGAGATCCGTGGCGGTGGGGCAGCCGACTCGAGATCCTGAGCCTGCCCACGGCCGCTGAGATCCGTGGCGGTGGGGCAGCCGACCCGTCAGCCTGACCCTGCTCCACAGCCGCTGAGATCCGTGGCGGTGCGGCAGCCGACCCGTGAGCCTGAGCCTGCTCCACAGCCGCTGAGATCCGTGGCGGTGGGACAGCCGACCCGTCAGCCTGAGCCTGCTCCACAGCCGCTGAGATCCGTGGCGGTGGGACAGCCGACCCGTCAGCCTGAGCCTGCTCCACAGCCGTTGAGATCCGTGGCGGTGGGGCAGCCGACTTGAGATCCTGAGCCTGCTGCGCCGCCAGCTGCAGTGCCAGATGGGGCTGACGGAGCAGCCGTGACTGCAGACACTCAGGCTTAATGTGATATACCAGCCTGTCCCGCAGCATTGCACCGAGAGTGTTTCGTACAAACTCAGCGCCTCGCCAGCTTCCTTAAGCGCGCTAAAAATACGCTCACCGCGTTCTGCTCACCGCGCCAGCTAGAGTGGCATTGGAACTGGCCACAGTTATAGACACCTGCGGCTCAAAATGCGCCTCAGGCACATCTGCGAAGTGTGCTTACCTGCACTTACAGCAGTCGGTGACAATAAATCTTCCAGCGGACCAATGGCTTTGGCTTCCACAACGCTGAGACCCAACCCCATGGTGTAACAACTCAAGCCTCTCGGCGGACTGCTGTACGTTCCCATTGCATCATAGGCACCGCAGGCACCACATAACATACATTCATGGCACCACAGAACACACACGGCTCACCACCTCGCCGCCAGTGTACAACACTGGAGTAGCTGTCGTAACACTGGGGAGCGGTGCAGGCCGTGTGTTGGGTCAAGTGGTCACCGGGAATTGGTACAGGAACCAAGGCTGTAAACACACCGGCCGCGTGCACGGCGGCCGGGCCTCTCTGCAGCACAACAGGATCGCCTCGGGGATCGCAGCAGAGAAGGGCTAAAAATGTGTGGCAAGTGTCTCTTCCAAAATGTAGACGCCATTTTTATGCATCTCTCCCGAAGATGACCATAGGTCTTCGATGTCTAGTGGTAATATTTTGCGGCATGTTTCAATAGCTGTCACTAAAGCAACTAATCATTACAAGAAATGTTTCCATAGCTTTATGTTCTTCCAAGGCCTCTCAGTGTTTATGACCGGATTTTGAAACACCCTCCGTTGAAATGCAAATGTCTTGTCCTGGCCGGTACTCACTTTACAGCTTGGTGTGAGATGCAAAATCTTCACTTACATGCAATGCATGGGCAAAAGGGACAACGTCACGAATTTATCGCCTGCGTACAAAGGTGAGGCGAGACATGTGGCGACAACTTACCATCAGCCTGACTATATGATATAATATTCGTATATATAATATGCGTAAAACAGGCGAAAATTACAAGGTAACCACGTGGTAATTAAAACGGTCAGCTGTATGTCTATCTCTCTCTTTTCCCTCTCTCTCCTCTCTATCCATCTCTCTCCTCGCTCTCTCTCTCTCTCTCTAAGTCCTCTCTCTCTCTCTCTCTACTCCTCCCCGCTCCTCTCCCTCTCTCCTTCTCTCTCTT
>NW_023596420.1:23709348-23724348 GCF_011947565.3 Pollicipes pollicipes | reverse complement strand
TCTGCAGCAGCACAGCGCCCACACCGGAGCTGTATCTACCCAGCAGTACAGCGCCCACACCTCCGGTGTCATCTGCAGCAGCACAGCGCCCACACCGGAGCTGTATCTACCCAGCAGTACAGCGCCCACACCTCCGGTGTCATCTGCAGTGGCACAGCGCCCACACCGGAGCTGTATCTACCCAGCAGTACAGCGCCCACACCTCCGGTGTCATCTGCAGCAGCACAGCGCCCACACCGGAGCCGGATGCATGACACTCGAGGATAAAGTGGTCCGCCTCGTCGTCAAACGAGAGCAGGGTGAGCACGAGAGCCGCTGTCAGGGCTTGCTTTAGCCTGTCGAAAGCCAGATGACACTCGGCAGACCATTCAGACAGGACGTCCCGGTTGCAGAGGAGGCAGAGGGGGGCACAAACAATTTGACCAAGAAGTGTCTACTGTGTTATCCAAATCTACCGGGGCTGATGGTGCTCAGTCTGCAAGAGAATCCAAAGGATCTTCCGTATAATCTATCCCCAGGTTGCCGATGGGTGTGTGGCCAGGTATGGGAATATGTCCCGATGCGATATTTCTCACTGCACAAGGAACTTTTCGCGCTTGACGCGCGCCAACGCGCGTGTACCTTCTATCCCATGAATATCAATAGTCGGCTTGAAAATAACCGAGCCGTTAAACTCGCAGGTGTGTACGTTGCCTGAAAGAACCTGCTCCGTTCTAGAGGGCACAGCAACATTAATCCTAGAATGGCGTGTCCCGCTGATGTGGCCTCCGAGCAGACTGAGCGCACCACCTTTCCTGGGACCAAAAAAAAAACAAAAACAGGGGCCTTTTAACTGCCAGTAATTCACAGGACTGGCTCCAGAAACTCCATGGAACGCTGCGAGCACGCTGCTTTGAATCGGATCAAGAAGATCTCAACAGGCTCCCTCTGATCAAAAGCCAGTTATTGAAGCTTGGCATGGACTTCCATCACACCCACTGGGATGAAACACTGGCGGAGCGTCTCCTCGGGTGCGTGAAAAAAAAATATGGCATTGTCCATGCTGCAGAGGCTCAAATGCGTCGCGTGTCAGCCCTGCCAGATATAGTGGTAAATATAGGAGCTGCTTCCCCTCAGACCGTGAATGCAGTCGAGCAAAAATATTTAAATCTGATAAGAATCTGGCAAAATTCTCATCACGGCCGCTGAATACTGGGGAGAGAATGCAAAGTTCATATAGAGACTTGCTGTGCAGCTGACGCAGAATAAGAAATTCGGTTGGATTGTGGTCCTAAATCTTTGGGGATTATCTGAGACGGCACTCTGAGTGTCAATAAGGGCTTATTGGGCACCAACATAGCCAGTGAATTCAAGCCCCGCCTTGGAACAGAGACCATCACCAAAGTCTGCCAGAAAAAGCTGCTGATTGGCTTTAACCTGAGCCTGCGAGTGCTACACAAGCCTACATGAAGAGGAGGCGATGGTGAGTTTGGAGGAGAGGGTCTGACTTGCTAGTTGCACGCCGCCCAGTGGTAGCTGCGTGAGCGGTCCGTCTTCTATGTTAATGATGGATGCTGAGGCAATGTGGTGGTGAATCCGTCAAGTGTCACGATCATCAGCGTCAACCAAAGCGTAGATTCGCAAAAATGGATTTGGGCGATGAGCCGGGTAAATGCCTAATTTTGCTCCAAAATGCACTTAAAACAGAATTTTTTTGGGATTTCATTCATCTCCCTCTCAAAGTTGGAGGGGGTCTAGACTGAAAAGGAAACAACTGAATGGAACATAGCTGAATAGGAAACAACTGTATAAGCAAGAGCTAGCTAGGGAACAAATGAATAGGAAAACAGCACCCCTGTTCCACCACGTTGTCTCGCTCTGTCTCAGGCGGAAGATGTCGTCGTCGAGCGGTATCATGCGGTTAATGAATGGCCTTTTCATGCTGTGCCATTTTTGCAGCCTTTTTCGTATTCTTGTTCAGGGGCTGTTGGGCCATGCGAGAAGAATGGAGATGATCCTGGAGCTCCACGATGCTTCATTTTATTGCAAATCGGCCTTGCAACATTAGCAATACTTTACTAAACTGACCGGTTTGCAAAGAACAGTTAAAGGAAATGTTTCACATTTAAGGATAGTGAAGCAAGCATCAGATATGATGAAACGAGCTCACTTATTACAATTGGCACACTTTTCAAGTGAAAAAGACTGCTCTAGACAGCACAGTTCTATGTTAAGTAAATATGCTCCTCAATGCCTCATGGTTTGATTACGTCACCGTACCCTTTGCACAATATCGATTGAGAGTCAACTGACGGCCGTTATATTTGGAAATCGCGCTAGCGAGCGCCAACAATTATGTTTTCCTTGGCCTGGATCACTGCATGGCTTATAGAATGGCAGGATTTGAATGACGTTATTATATGCAGCTCAGAAACTAAATGGGCCTGGGTCTTACAAAGGGCAAGGTTGTGAACAGCATCGAAAGCTCCTCAAGATGACTATTTCAGTTCAAAATTCCGCATAACTATGGAACACACCCCTTAACTCAGTAGCGTGCTGCACGCCATGCCCCTTTCAGAACTATATATAGTTGTGAGGGTGGTCCATTCCTATTGAGACACATAGGAAACTTCACTGCTGAGGAGCGGAGCAGAGGTTGAGATAAGAATGTAGCGACATTTGGAGGAGTTCGTGCGGGGGAGAGAGGTTTCTTCCCGTGCTACAGTCGTCTGACATGAGTCATGACACGCCCTGCGCAGCATCTCGCCTATCTTTCCCGGCACTGTATCTCACCCTTCAGGCATTAGCTGGTTGGAGTTGCAGTTTTAATTCTTCCACCCCTTTTCTATGCTGAGCTTCCGTTGCTCCCACTGGTCCTTGTAATTTACCGACGTGCATTTTGCCCCGCGTTCGCTTTACATTTCCCGCAATACGCTGCATGCATTCTTTATATTCCTAAAAAAAAAACTCCGGCCCCACATTTTCACCGTCTAATCCACTCCAACGGCACGCAGATATGGAGTGGGGTACTATTCCCTGGCATTCTTAGGTGTTATCCAGGTAGCGCCCTTGCCCCTAAGTAGGACCTGCCTTCCCAATGTCAACATCTCACGGATTTCATGGCTGTGATCGTCATGCCGGGTTCACCGAGCGCATATTTCGTAAACATCTTCACGAGCACGTTGTGACGACTTGACCGGGTCAAACCTTCCAAAAAGTCTCGCGGGCATCGTTCATTCTATGTATATTCCGATCGTTTATGCCGTCTTCACCTAGCACAGGGCATGACAGCAGCACACACATGATACGGTGTTACCCTGGGGGCCAGCGCGGCTCTTCATCCCTACTATCGCTCAAGTCGCGCCCCGTCCCTAAGCAGAACTTCCTTACCGATGTCAACCAGGCCCAGGCTACATCCTTAATATAAAGTAATGCCCGCCATCGGTTTCCTATCACCGTTCATCTCCATCACACCCTTCCACCCAAGCCCTCTAACGCGAGCCCGTCTGGCCCCCGAAACGGTTCAGTGAGGGAGATTTACATCGCGCTACGCGCCACGGGCTTATGATCACACAGGTCATGCCACAGAGGGGGGGGGGTAAGTAGGGGGACCAGGGCGAGGGTATAAGCACAGAGAGCAGACTTTGGCTTTCCATTTGTTGTTTTTCGACTTACCTTGGATGTTTTGAGCTGCTGGCTGCAGATGATCGGCCCCGCCTTCCACGGAAGGCCCATGGGACTCTCTTGGTCCGGTCGCTTTCTTCTTCCGCTGGGACCGCCTCCTGGTCTCGCCCGTGGGAAGTCGCCTCACCTGGTTCCCCCAGTTCTTCCCATTGGCTTGTAAGTGCTGGGCACGCTTCTGGCGTTTTCGTCAGCCGATGCATATCGACCGTGTGGCCAGCAGCTGACGTCACCTTTTCCGGACCATCGACATTTCGACCGTCAGCCAGGTGTTTCTTGGATTTACTAGACGGCAGTAAAATGCGTGTATTGAAGTACCGGCGTTAGCCGATAGCCGGGTGGCGATGTGCACCAGCCGTGCTCTCTCCACGCCTTCGCGTCGGTAATCGTTCTAATTTTTTTTTTCGCAGCGGCTCGTGTTGAACCTTCGCGGCCGCGGGCGTCTTTGGTTGCCTTCGAATGTCGGTTATTTGGCTGTTACCGTGAGGCTGGGTATACATATGCATATAATAAACATATACATACACATATGCATATGCATATATATATATATATATATATATATATATATATATATATATATACACGGATATAACATATGCATATAGGTTTGATTAAATTAACTGCTGACTCAGCATTGACGAGCTTTTTGATGCACCGCTCCAGTTTCCGGGCCTTTGACTTGGCATCATCGCTTAGATTAAAGATGGTTCGCACAAAATTACTGATATATTCATCGCTCCTTCCATTCTAACGTTTCGAGATCCTATCTCATCGTCGGAGAAGACTAAATGGCACAATAAATAAATGTTGTGTTTTAAGGGATAAAAAGTTGTGCACTACTGATGGAAAACATAGTTTGGCACGGAGGACATAAATGAAGCATAACTAATTGAAGTAAGACAGAATCCTATTTTCACTTTGATACATATAAGAAACACCCATAATGGGAACACTACAAAGACACAATGGGAAAACTATTGCCACAATCACATCAGTAGTGCTCACCGCCCACCACCTAACAGTTCAAGAGTTGTGCAAGAATTTGTCGGTCTGTTTAGGGCCGGAAAGAGTTCGTTAATGAATATGCCTTCCCAAATTTGAAGACGTCTTCTGTCGTTGCACGTCCGAAAAATGTCAGTGCTGTCTGTCAGCTGTTGTCGTGTCAATGTCATGTGTTCGTGTCGCATGTGGTCCAGAGGTGCTCCGTCACGTAAGGCGTCGTGAGAGTGTCGTTGTGGTCACAGCAATGTAGTGTATGAAACGAAGTTTGCAGTCTTCGCTGTTGCATTGGAACTGATACACCGCATTGATGCATTCTAGGTTGTCGGGTTTGTCTGGGCTGTTTCTCATAACACAGTTAGATATTTTCTTATTGCGATAATAAATGATGATGTCTATTTTGTGGTCGTTTTTGCCTTTCATATGTCGAGAGATAATTTCCGGTAAAGATGTTTCGTCTTGTTTGTGGGCAGATGCCATTTTTGTCGTACCAAAATATGTTTTTCATCAGTAATATACCATCTTTATCCTTTAAAACTCAAAACTTATTTCTTATGCCATTTAGTCTTCTCCGACGATGAGATAGGATCTCGAAACGTTATAATGGAAGGAGCGATGAATATATGAGTAATTTCGTGAGAACCATCTTTAATCTAAGCGATGATGCCAAGTCAAGGGCCCGGAAACTAGAACTATGCATCAAAAAGCTCGTCAGTGCTGAGTCGGCAGCTATTTTTAATCAGACATGTATTAAAGAAAGGATTCATCCAAAATATTCCAAAATATATATATATATATATATATATATATATATATATATATATATATATATATATGCTGGGACAAGGTATAGAACGTGAGTATATGTTCATGTGTTCCGGCGCGCAATCATGGGACCAAGGAAACAAAAAAGTAAAAGCTCCACTTTACGCAAACTGTATTATGTTGGGCGACGCGAGACCTTGCCTTTCCGGTTGCTTGCCTTTCATTTATTTCTTGCTTTTGCCGCACCAGCACTTCGCTGATCTTTTAGTTTTTGGTAGATTATTATACCATGAGAAGGCGTTTTTTTACGAGAATTCCTAACAAATCGGTGCTTAGGTTTTGAGACCGCCGGGTTTAAGAGGTTGAAGGGATCTAAGTACAGATGCAGTCTACCTGTACGCCAAATCAGGGCTGGCATGAAAAAGGTTACAACATAAGCAACAACGTTGGTAATGACTCATATCCCACATCATGTTGCCGTCAGTGATAGATAGATTTGACGTATCTGTTTTGGAGTTAGTCATGATATGGTGAAGTTTGGCAGATTTAAAAGCTAGTTGTCTTTTCTGATTTGTTGCAAGTTCACTTTCATGGCGCATAGCCAACCAACAAAAACATATTATTCACTTATTGGTGAGTTATATCATTACATTATTAGATATCACCATGTACTACATTATTCACCTTCCTCGTGAAATAATGAGAGAAAGCCCAACCACCGCACACAACGACAGGCCCTGGATGCCTCAGACTTGTAAATGCCTCGGTAACGCATGGAGATTTTATGTGTTTATTGAGCAGACTGAGAGCACTCTTGTCCGCTGCAGCGCTGCGGGAAATCTTCCGAAGCCCCTCCAATACGGCCATATATACTCCAATAGGCAGGGAGCAAAGACTGGGGACGCCGCGGCTGCCGTCGTGTCAGTTAGTGGCGATCGCCTGCTGTATCCAGTCGATGTAGTCGGCCACTCGCGTGTAGGCGGCCGCGCTCAGGCCGCAGAACTGCGCCCCGAACGACGAGACGCCCGTCTGGAAGAACCGGCTGCGCGCGGCCGCTGAAACATACCAGGTCATCGCCACAGCCGTCAGAAGGCGGTTGAGGAGGCAGTGTGTATGCCTTATATAAAACGCACCTTATACGATTGCCAGGTTGTTATACGAGTAGGTCATTACCGTGTCGAGTACCATCAAACTGTGAAGCTCGGTTACGGGAAAGGCGTCCGCGCCTCTCGCACAGCCATGGTATGAGCGGCTGGGGTCAATCGGAAGACGTCCGTGCCTCTCGCGCAGCCATGGTATGAGCGGCTGGGGTCAATCGGAGGACGTCCGCGCCTCTCGCGCAGCCATGGGATGAGCGGCTGGGGTCAATCGGAGGACGTCCGCGCCTCTCGCGCAGCCATGGGATGAGCGGCTGTGGCCAATCCGAGGACGTCTGCGCCGCTGCCCCAGCTATTCTATTTGTTGTGCTCAAAGGTGTTTATTTTTGACAGCTGTTGTTATTTTGTGACGGGAAAAGTCTGTAAGCCAGGATGCATCACTGAAGTCGTTTCATGCAAAACATCGTTTGTGGCCGGGGCTAACGAAGTGTGCATCAAATGGCAAGGTGACGAGTACAGTCCTGTGGAGGATCCCATTTCATTGAGTGCTTCGGACAATCCCTATTTATGTCTTAAAATGAGCTGCCATTTGAAAGACTATGCGACTTGTTCAGACTAAAAATGATTTTTTCCTGAACTAAATATGGCTGCGAAAAAGGTCCGAAAACCGAAGCACGCACGTATATCTGATCTTCCCTGATAAAGGCTGAAAGAGGCAGGCCCAGCGTCGCAGAGGACAGCCGGGGACATGCAACAGCAAACGACAAAAAGCGGTGAGGAGCGAGAATGCACCGCCAGCAATGCAACGCGGGGAGAACTGGATGACGCATGCACGCGTCCCTCTGAAGATTTTATGCTCGTGCGGGAGTTCAGCCCGCTGTCAGACTCGGCCTCACCCAGCAGCGGTCCGCCGGAGTCCCCGGAGCACGTGTCGGAGCCGTTCGGTCCTCCGCCGGCGCAGATCCTGTTCTCGAAGGCGACGCTGATGTTGAACGCCCCGCTACAGACTTCGGGCGACTGCACGGGCACTAAAGCCCCTTGGAGCACCGGAGTGAAGTTCTCCATCCGGTCTGCGTCATAGATAAGTGCTCTTACTCTATCGTGTGATGTCGTGTCAAGTGATGTCATGCGTTCCTCGTCAGTTCCCTCTTCTATGTGCATTGACAAATGATGTCACGTCCCACCATGCTCCCGACCGACGCTTGGAAATCAACGAGTGCGCGCGACCAGGAGGCTAGACAAATTGGTTTGAAAGCAACATGACCAGTGAGTCATCCCTCTCGGGCACTCTTCGTAGAGCGACACAAACAGGCAAACAATACAAGGGAATAAGTCGTATATCATGGCACAATAAGAATAATGCATCGGGAGCCAGCATGGCCCTGCTTGGACCAGAGACAAAACAGATGCAAGGTTCATGCAAGGCAGTAGTTGCATCCTAGCCCTCGTATATGACAAGGATGGAACCTTACTATAATTGAGTGTGGTAAATGTATCCTTCTCCTCCCTTGCAACGGCCCTCTGGCATTTGCATGGAACTGACCATAAAGAGGGTATGCCTCTGTAAATGAAAGATAATTTTATTTTTGGTCAGCGCAAAACTGAAGAGCGTGACCGGAAACACCTAAAACCGAACCTGAAGGTGGCAAAACTGTGACAATTGGTGAGTGCACCACTCCTCAGTTCCATTGTTATAAATGGTAGTACTAAAAGCCCGTGGTATAAAGCATCCTATTGAACAGCCCATTTCACATATCAAGTCAATCAAACGCTGTATCATCAACCTCTCCATCTCAATGGTGGGAAAGGCTTTGGTTGTATCCTTGCCTTACATCGCAAGGGTTGCACATGATCGTAGACAAGGAGAGAAACCGGATCTCTGTAGACTGAAGCAAATTTTGCGTTACGTTGCGTGTTATTATCCACATGAGAGCGGACGTGAAAGGCCTTGTTGCTTTTCAGGATCTTGTTTCATTCTGATATGCTTCTGGCGTAGATGTGGCAACTCGCGGCATTTTCGTAGAAAAAGGCAGATAAGATTTCTCATTGCGTGAATAGGACCTCCTAGAGGAATGGAACATCAGCTTTGCAAGTTACAATTGAATCTGGAGATTACTGTTGGAAACACCAGAGGCACATGCACGCAGGTTTAGGGACAAGTGGGTATTTAAAGGGAATGTTCTACATTTGAAGATATTGAAGCAAGCAAAATTGAGGCAAAGTCGTGAACTGTGCTGAATGATTTTCGAATTGGCTACTTTAGTTCAACCCTCCCCGCATACAAATATGGAGCAATCTCTGACTTACGTGACGTTTCGAACGTGTGTCCGAAGTGGTTCAATGCACTTTGAGCACAATTTTTATAAATCTATCATTCCCGTTTCCGCAATATATGTTACAAGCTTCTTCAAACGGAATCACACATGGCGCATTTTGCAAGCATAGATAAGCGATATTCACCCACAAAATGCCGAATCCAAAAGCGGATGAACACCAGCGTTGTATGCACGGCTCGGCGTTGCGTGGCTAGGTCCGACCGGGATTAACGCGACACTTTTGCGACATGGAGTGCAGTTTTCGTCATCGAGATATGCTTTTCACTTACAGCACACACGTAGCCCACTTTCTTTTGTTTACATACTAAATGAACCAAAATGTCGCGGTCGGACAACGCCACATACAGCTCATATGCAAACTAACCTCGGAGTGTGCAAATATCGTCATGATTTGTGCAGCTCGTGAGTTGCATCCTTCGACCACCACGCGGCGCGGCTGTCGCCACTTAGGAGTTGGCCATGATGGACAAGAGATGTTAAACGACAGACTGATATCGTTCGATTAGTTTTCAGCACGTTGAAGTCAATCATGGTTTGAGGTTCTGCCGAATCACTTCGGGAGCACGGCACACAGTATATGTCGGCGTAGGCTACAGCGCACACGCGTGAAACTGCCGTCAGTTTACGCATGTGACGAACAGTTGACCAGGGTCTGGTCGCTCGGCAGAGTAATCTGTTAATTTGTTCCAACTTTGCCGGTCCTGCCACCTCTGAAAACTTTGGAGCGTTGGCACACCCTCTCGCCTAATGCATACCCGATGTGCTGGAGCAAAATTTGCAAAAACAGAAAAAAACGGAGAAACGAACGTGTTCTAAAACTTTTACCTTGCTTAGTCCGCAGCATATTCTACTGTTCACATGAAAGGTTAAGTCAAACAAGACCGGGCTGCGTTTGCCTTACCTACGTAGCTTTTCACTCGCGGTCACCCATAACCTACACATCACGGACAAGAATGAAGTCATGACGAATTGCTACGGCGCATTACAAGGGGCAGGGAAGCGTGTTCTTCCGCTGTGTAGCGAATTTGAGGGACGGAACATGTCGTACAAGGAGCAACTGTCATAGTATCGCGCGGCTTCGTCACTTCTCCAACGTTTTCGTCGAGCTCGTGGTGCGTTGCACAACTTTATGACTTCATTCACCATTTCAGGAGAACATTCTGGAAACCCTGTTTGCACATCCTGAGTAATTTCGGGCACGACACTTCAGATGAGTTCTTTAAATCATGCTAGTTGAGATCGTACTGTTGAAGTAAGTTATGTGGTATTAATATCATTCTGGAACATGAAACATTTTAACGATGAGGTCAATGCGGCATATGCGATGTGAGTATGATAGTGCGCTATGGAAGTACATTTGGCATTTGCTGTTCCTTTGCGATCGTTGTATGCACCTTTAATAAATGAAAGTGTAACGTGCTATGTCGGCACTGAGAATGTCTATGCGGTATCTTACATAGGCGTGGCCAGTATTCAAGGAAAGTTGTCATGGTCATGGCATCTACTGAAGTAAGATTAATAACTTGTGTTTGTGTAATTTCGCAAATTCAAGGCTAGCGATGTCAATAAAAGTAGAGGTCGACGTCAATAAAGAAGATTATCGATTATTCGTAACTGGTGCACGTCAGGACAATTTGTGACACCAACAGACATCAGCCGGCCTTCAACCAATACTCTGCGCTGAGTGTAAGTTTTGAACACCACTCACGTTGTGTGCTAGATAATGCAAAACGTTGGGTAGTAGTACTTGCTATGACGGAAATAAGACTGGGAATCAAGTAACTTAAGGGGAGTGCATGAGGTTTTGCATGAGGTTTTGAATTGAAACAGTCATCTTGAAGATCATTCGGTGCAGTTTACAGCCCTGCCCTTCTTAAGACCTAAGTCCTTTAGTTTCTGAACTACATGCCAGCAATTATGTGCAGACTGCTTCGGGGAGCAATTCCGGTGTCCCCCAGATGTCCGTGACGCTATAATAAGCTCATTCAAATTCTGACATTCTATTAGCCATGCGCCGTTCAAAGCCAATAAAAATATGCTTTTCGGGTTGTTCATGTCTGGTGTTCGTGAGCACGATATCCAGACATAACGGCTGTCAGTTGGGTCTCAATTAATTTTGTGCAAGATGCAATGACGTTGTGAAACAATGACGTACTGAATAGCATATTTACGGAGAGAGAAATTATGTTGTCTTGAGCCGTCCTTTCCACTTAAAACCGCGCCAATACCTATAAGTGATCTCATTTCATCACATCTGATGCTTGCTCCATGTCTTCAAATGTGCAACATTCCCTGTAAGAATAGCGATAAAACCGGGTGTGTGAATGCAATTAAAAGGTACGGAACCGCGGACATATATACCGGAACATAATAAGAAAGGGCGAAGACACGGGCACGAAGCGATATTGGGTTCAGCAAACAAACCCTATACCCCACCTCTCGGCAAGTTAAAATACTATAAGTGAGTCAGTTCGTCCGCTGCAGTGCCATTTCTGACACGGCCGGTCTGACAGGGACTATCGTATCACAGAGACGTTCCGTGACGTAACCAAACGATGACACGTTGACGATCGTGTTTACCATAAAAGTGAGTTTGTATTGACTGGAGTAGCCTTTTACACTTAAAAGAATAGTCACAAGTCGACCTGCTTTAAAGAACTGCGTTCAAGGTTAGGAGAACTATGATGTTTATTTTGACTTCAGGGTGTGCCCACTACCCTTGATGTGCAGTGCACATCAAAAATAATACAGTCGTCGAGTTGTTCAAATCTAGCGTTCGTAAGCACAATTTCCAAATATAATGAAGGTCAAGTGACTCTCCATCAATGTTGTACAGACCATGGAAGTTTCAAACACGAATCACGTTTTGTGCTACATCACACAATAATTTTGACTGTTGAGAAAGGGCCAAAACACGAGCACATAACAATATATGGTTCAGCGAGCACATCCAGGACTGCCGTGGCCACCCCTTGGGAGATTGAAGTACTACATGCGAGTGCTAGGGTGGCGATTTTGCATGGCCAGTTTGGCAGCGCCTCTGACGTCATGTAATCCTTTCAAGACGCAATCAGGCGCATTACAGAGTATGGTTATTAAAAACAGAAAGTGTCTTGTCTTGGCGGTGTTTTCCAACTAAAAGTGCACCAATAGTTATAACGGAGTTTATTTCATCATATCTGACACTTGCTTCAGTATCGCCAAATGAAGAACATCCCCGCAAATGACTGCAAATGTGGAACGTTCTCTCTAACACCAGAACACATATATTCAAGTCGTTGCACCCCCAAGTCAATAACAAATGGCAGCAGACATGACGAAGAAAACGAAGAGGTGTTTGAGACCCGCCAGGACCAGTGCTGCGCAAAACGCAGGCCAAATCATATACAAGAAGGCTAAACACGAGCTTGGTGGGGCGCTGTCAATTTGACTCTCTCCCAAAGTTAGATGTGCATGGAATGTCGCTGACGCATGATAGATCAAAACCAAGCCGAGGGTGTCAGGGAAGGAAATTACTCGGAGAACTTGCAATGTGATTGGACAACGGAGTGTTACGAAGCGATGCAGTTGGACAACTAAATGTAGGATTACGGCACTTTCATTAACCATGCTTCTGATATTGTGGACAGACCGAGATCGAAACCAGCTGCTTTTTCCTAGAAAGTTTGCTTGATTGGTATTTTTAACTTTCGTTGGACTTCGTTCACCATGGTGATTTTAAGGTCAAAAAGGTAATTGATATTAAATGAACACTAGTGACCTTTTGCTTAGAATAGGGTGACACGCTCAAAACAGCTACATGAGGGGGTCTGCAGGTAATTTTGGACACCGATTTGTGGTCTGACCTTGCTTGACCTTATTAGACCAGAGGGTCACTATCTAGGAACGTCAAATTTAAATATGAGTATACAATGCAATACAAGTTCACACAGATATACCCACCCAGTGAATTTGGTGTCTCTAGCTTTTCCTTTTTGATCTCAGAAAGTTCAAATTGACCCCCAGCCGAGCGCGCGGCATGCAACCGGTCACCCGGACATGTGTATAGCCGAGGTCAGCTAAGGACAGCCCGTTTCTCCTTTCCCTTCCCCTGCCACACATAAAAACTGCCAGCAATCATTCGGTGTCATAAGGATTATGAAACACACGGAAAAGAGGAATGTTTTAGGAAACTTTCATTTCCTCCTAAGATTCTGGGATGGTCCACGGGGGACATGGACGCACATTGATATCCTGTTCTCGTTTCTCACATCATTCGTGCCACAGCTCAAAGACATGTGTGATGATTATGACCATCATGATCATGATGACCACTGACCCGCCCCCTAGATCCGCCGTCGAAATCATGCTATTATGATATCATGGTCAAGTGATTCCCGCCTCTATTGCCTCGATGTCTTGGTAGCGTGAGATGACACAATTTAAGGTACGACGATGCTAAGAAAATGCAGATTTTGTGGTGACTGCTCGTAATTCTCTGACTAGCCGTGGCCGAGCCAGGGAGGGGAACCGAGGTCCGAACTGGCTCCAAGCACGATCAGGGACTGCTAGTATCTGAACCGCCGAGTCAGTGAGAGGAGCCGGGGTCCAAACTGGCTCCGAATACAATCGGGGACTGCCAGTATCTGAGCGGGGTGGACAGGTAGCGATGTCAGGAAGGGGAACCGAGGTCCGAACAGGTTCCGAGCACGATCGTGGACTGCCAGTATCTGAGCGGGTGACAGGTACGATGTCAGGGAGGGGAACCGAGGTCCGAACAGGTTCCGAGCACGATCGGGACTGCCAGTATCTGAGCGGGTGACAGGTAGCGATGTCAGGAAGGGGGAACCGAGTGTCCCAAAACTGGTTCCGAGCACGATCGTGGACTGCCAGTATCTGAGCGGGTGACAGGTGGTGATGTCAGGGAGGGGAACCGAGGTCCGAACTGGTTCCGAGCACGATCGTGGACTGCCTGTATCTGAGCGGGGTGACAGGTGGTGATGTCAGGGAGGGGAAACGAGGTCAGAACTGGTTCCGAGCACGATCGTGGACTGCAGTATCTGAGCGGGGTGGTAAACAGGTGGCCGATGTCAGGGAGGGGAAACGAGGTCCGAACTGGTTCCGAGCACGATCGGGGACTGCCAGTATCTGAGCGGGTGACAGGTGGCGATGCAAACGGCATACCGATGTCCTCGTCATGTGTCAATCCCGTCATTCAGACAGAACAGACTAGCACAGGGTTCAGCAGACCGGTGTCAGAGGCAGAAATGACGCGGGATTACCTTCAGCAAGGACGCGAGACTACAGACTAGCACAGGGTTCAGCAGACCGGTGTCAGAGGCAGAGAAATGACGCGGGATTACCTCAGCAATAACGCGAGACTACTGCGGCAACAACGCGTAGTTCCTTTAGGAGATACCTTTAGGTGCGGCAGATGATGGGCCACCCATGTTGTGGACTATTCGCTTAGACTGGCGATGAACATGAAATAAGTGTCACCACTTCAAGACTTCGGAAATTTTCAGCACCATTATTTTCTTGTCAAGTGTCGTGATCATTAAACCTGACGGATGGGTCTGAGTACATCGTTGTTACAGTATGTTAATATTGCGTGCTTTCCTCGTTCACAAATTAATGTTCTGTCGTAAATAGCTACTTCATCATACAAATAGCACCAATACATAGTCAAATGTGATCCAATAGGCAAATAAAAAACAGCATCATGAATTAATGCAAAGTGTCACATAGCAAAGAAAAAATATCCAATCATGTTCAATATTCGACCGCCTCTCGCAGCATGACAAGTGTTAACATCAATGATGGATGTAATAATAAAGGAAATGTTGCTTTTTTAGTAGATATACACCCTTTACCTCTAAATAAACAAACCCATCATTGTTGAAGACTCGTATGCTTGTGGATGAGTGAACACCACCGTGCCCCCACTAGTAGGTCTAGGTGAGGGCGCAGAATTCTGGCGTTTTCCACCATCGGTGGGTGGAGATGAAAGAGAAAATGAGGAAAAGGAGGCGAGAAAACCACCTCATACCTGCCCCTTGCCGGCGCTGCACAGGCGGTTCAAACATTGTTCCCAGTTTGACGCCGGAGCTGCCATCTACTGGTGACACGGTTTTGACTGGCACGGCACAACAATGGTCGCG
>NW_023596420.1:23693958-23708348 GCF_011947565.3 Pollicipes pollicipes | reverse complement strand
CGCTCCTGGTCTCGCCTGTGGGAAGTCGCCTCGCCTGGTTCCCCCAGTTCTTCCCATTGGCTTGTAAGTGCTGGGCACGCTTCTGGCGTTTTCGTCAGCCGATGCATATCGACCGTGTGGCCAGCAGCTGACGTCACCTTTTCCGGACCATCGACATTTCGGCTGTCAGCCAGGTGTTTCTTGGATTTACTAGACGGCAGTAAAATGCGTGTATTGAAGTACCAGCGTTAGCCGATAGCCGGGTGGCGATGTGCACCAGCCGTGCTCTCTCCACGCCTTCGCGTCGGTAATCGTTCTATATTTTTTTCGCAGCGGCCCGTGTTGAACCTTCGCGGCCGCGGGCGTCTTTGGTTGCCTTCGAATGTCGGTTATTTGGCTGTTACCGTGAGGCTGGATATACATATGCATATAATAAACATATACATATACATATGCATATGCATATACATATATATATATATATATATATATATATATATATATATATATACACGTATATAACATATGTATATAGGTTTGATTAAATTAACTGCTGACTCAGCATTGACGAGCTTTTTGATGCGCCGCTCCAGTTTCCGGGCCTTTGACTTGGCATCATCGCTTAGATTAAAGATGGTTCGCACAAAATTACTGATATATTCATCGCTCCTTCCATTCTAACGTTTCGAGATCCTATCTCATCGTCGGAGAAGACTAAATGACACAATAAATAAATGTTGTGTTTTAAGGGAAAAAAGTTGTGCACTACTGATGGAAAACATAGTTTGGCACGGAGGACATAAATGAGGCATAACTAAAGTAAGACAGAATCCTATTTTCACTTTGATACATATAAGAAACACCCATAATGGGAACACTACAAAGACACAATGAGAAAACTATTGCCACAATCACATCAGTAGTGCTCACCGCCCACCACCTAACAGTTCAAGAGTTGTGCAAGAATTTGTCGGTCTGTTTAGGGCCGGAAAGAGTTCGTTAATGAATATGCCTTCCCAAATTTGAAGACGTCTTCTGTCGTTGCACGTCCGAAAAATGTCAGTGCTGTCTGTCAGTTGTTGTCGTGTCAATGTCATGTGTTCGTGTCACATGTGGTCCAGAGGTGCTCCGTCACGTAAGTGCAATGTCAGGCGTCGTGAGAGTGTCGTGGTCACACCAATGTAGTGTATGAAACGAAGTTTGCAGTCTTCGCTGTTGCATTGGAACTGATACACCGCATTGATGCATCCTAGGTTGTCGGGTTTGTCTGGGCTGTTTCTCATAACACAGTTAGATATTTTCTTATTGCGATAATAAATGATGATGTCTATTTTGTGGTCGTTTTTGCCTTTAACATGTCGAGAGATAATTTCCGGTAAAGATGTTTCGTCTTGTGTGTGGGCAGATGTCATTTTTGTCGTACCAAAATATGTTTTTCATCAGTAATACACCATCTTTATCCTTTAAAACTCAAAACTTATTTCTTACGCCATTTAGTCTTCTCCAACGATGAGATAGGATCTCGAAACGTTATAATGGAAGGAGCGATGAATATATGAGTAATTTCGTGAGAACCATCTTTAATCTAAGCGATGATGCCAAGTCAAGGGCCCGGAAACTAGAACTATGCATCAAAAAGCTCGTCAATGCTGAGTCGGCAGCTATTTTTAATCAGACATGTATTAAAGAAAGAATTCATCCAAAATATTCCAAAATATATGCATATATATATATATATATATATATATATATATATATATATATATATATGCTGGGATAAGGTATAGAACGTGAGGATATGTTCATGTGTTCCGGCGCGCAATCATGGGACCAAGGAAACAAAAAAGTAAAAGCTCCACTTTACGCAAACTGTATTATGTTGGGCGACGCGAGACCTTGCCTTTCCGGTTGCTTGCCTTTCATTTATTTCTTGCTTTTGCCGCACCAGCACTTCGCTGATCTTTTAGTTTTTGGTAGATTATTATACCATGAGAAGGCGTTTTTTTACGAGAATTCCTAACAAATCGGTGCTTAGGTTTTGAGACCGCAGGGTTTAAGAGGTTGAAGGGATCTAAGTACAGATGCAGTCTACCTGTATGCCAAATCAGGGCTGGCATGAAAAAGGTTACAACATAAGCAACAACGTTGGTAATGACTCATACCCCACATCATGTTGCCGTCAGTGATAGATAGATTTGACGTATCTGTTTTGGAGTTAGGCATGATATGGTGAAGTTTGGCAGATTTAAAGGCTAGTTGTCTTTTCTGATTTGTTGCAAGTTCACTTTCATGGCGCATAGCCAACCAACAAAAACATATTATTCACTTATTGGTGAGTTATATCACTACATAATTAGATATCATCATGTACTACATTATTCACCTTCCTCGTGAAATAGTGAGAGAAAGCCCAACCACCGCACAAAACGACAGGCCCTGGATGCCTCAGACTTTTAAATGCCTCGGTAACGCATGGAGATTTTATGTGTTTATTGAGCAGACTGAGAGCACTCTTGTCCGCTGCAGCGCTGCGGGAAATCTTCCGAAGCCCCTCCAATACGGCCATATATACTCCAATAGGCAGGGAACAAAGACTGGGGACGCCGCGGCTGCCGTCGTGTCAGTTAGTGGCGATCGCCTGCTGTATCCAGTCGATGTAGTCGACCACTCGCGTGTAGGCGGCCGCGCTCAGGCCGCAGAACTGCGCCCCGAACGACGAGATGCCCGTCTGGAAGAACCGGCTGCGCGCAGCCGCTGAAACATACCGGGTCATCGCCACAGCCGTCAGAAGGCGGTTGAGGAGGCAGGGTGTATGCCTTATATAAAACGCACCTTATACGATTGCCTGGTTGTTGTACGAGTAGGTCATTACCGTGTCGAGTACCATCAAACTGTGAAGCTCGGTTACGGGAAAGGCGTCCGCGCCTCTCGCGCAGCCATGGTATGAGCGGCTGGGGTCAATCGGAGGACGTCCGCGCCTCTCGCGCAGCCATGGTATGAGCGGCTGGGGTCAATCGGAGGACGTCCGCGCCTCTCGCGCAGCCATGGTATGAGCGGCTGGGGTCAATCGGAGGACGTCCGCGCCTCTCGCGCAGCCATGGGATGAGCGGCTGGGGTCAATCGGAGGACGTCCGCGCCTCTCGCGCAGCCATGGGATGAGCGGCTGGGGCCAATCCGAGGACGTCTGCGCCTCTCGCGCAGCCATGGGATGAGCGGCTGGGGCCAATCGGAGGACGTCCGCGCCTCTCGCGCAGCCATGGGATGAGCGGCTGTGGCCAATCCGAGGACGTCTGCGCCGCTGCCCCAGCTATTCTATTTGTTGTGCTCAAAGGTGTTTATTTCTGACAGCTGTTGTTATTTTGTGACGGGAAAAGTCTGTAAGCCAGGATGCATCACTGAAGTCGTTTCATGCAAAACATCGTTTGTGGCCGGGGCTAACGAAGTATGCATCAAATGGCAAGGTGACGAGTACAGTCCTGTGGAGGATCCCATTTCATTGAGTTCTTCGGACAATCCCTATTTATGTCTTAAAATGAGCTGCCATTTGAAAGACTATGCGACTTATACAGACTAAAAATGATTTTTCCTGAACTAAATATGGCTGCGAAAAAGGTCCGAAAACCGGAGCACACACGTATATCTGATCTTCCCTGATAAAGGCTGAAAAAGGCAGGCCCAGCGTCGCAGAGGACAGCCGGGGACATGCAACAGCAAACGACAAAAAGCGGTGAGGAGCGAGAATGCACCGCCACCAATGCAACGCGGGGAGAACTGGATGACGCATGCACGCGTCCCTGTGAAGATCTTATGCTCGTGCGGGAGTTCAGCCCGCTGTCAGACTTGGCCTCACCCAGCAGCGGTCCGCCGGAGTCCCCGGAGCACGTGTCGGAGCCTTTCGGTCCTCCGCCGGCGCAGATCCTGTTCTCGAAGGCGACGCTGATGTTGAACGCCCTGCTACAGACTTCGGGCGACTGCACGGGCACTAAAGCCCCTTGGAGCACCGGAGTGAAGTTCTCCATCCGGTCTGCGTCATAGATAAGTGCTCTTACTCTATCGTGTGATGTCGTGTCAAGTGATGTCATGCGTTCCTCGTCAGTTCCCTCTTCTATGTGCATTGACAAATGACGTCACGTCCCACCATGCTCCCGACCGACGCTTGGAAATCAACGAGTGCGCGCCACCAGGAGGCTAGACAAATTGGTTTGAAAGCAACATGACCAGTGAGTCATCCCTCTCGGGCACTCTTCGTAGAGCGACACAAACAGGCAAACAATACAAGGGAATAAGTCGCATATCATGGCACAATAAGAATAATGCATCGGGAGCCAGCATGGCCCTGCTTGGACCAGAGACAAAACAGATGCAAGGTTCATGCAAGGCAGTAGTTGCATCCTAGCCCTCGTATATGACAAGGATGGAACCTTACTATAATTGAGTGTGGTAAATGTATCCTTCTCCTCCCTTGCAACGGCCCTCTGGCATTTGCATGGAACTGACCATAAAGAGGGTATGCCTCTGTAAATGAAAGATAATTTTATTTTTGGTCAGCGCAAAACTGAAGAGCGTGACCGGAAACACCTAAAACCGAACCTGAAGGTGGCAAAACTGTGACAATTGGTGAGTGCACCACTCCTCAGTTCCATTGTTATAAATGGTAGCACTAAAAGCCCGTGGTATAAAGCATCCTATTGAACGGCCCATTTCACATATCAAGTCAATCAAACGCTGTATCATCAACCTCTCCATCTCAATGGTGGGAAAGGCTTTGGTTGTATCCTTGCTTTACATCGCAAGGGTTGCACATGATCGTAGACAAGGAGAGAAACCGGATCTCTGTAGACTGAAGCAAATTTTGCGTTACGTTGCGTGTTATTATCCACATGAGAGCGGACGTGAAAGGCCTTGTTGCTTTTCAGGATCTTGTTTCATTCTGATATGCTTCTGGCGTAGATGTGGCAACTCGCGGCATTTTCGTAGAAAAAGGCAGATAAGATTTCTCATTGCGTGAATAGGACCTCCTAGAGGAATGGAACATCAGCTTTGCAAGTTACAATTGAATCTGGAGATTACTGTTGGAAACACCAGAGGCACATGCACGCAGGTTTAGGGACAAGTGGGTATTTAAAGGGAATGTTCTACATTTGAAGATATTGAAGCAAGCAAAATTGAGGCAAAGTCGTGAACTGTGCTGAATGATTTTCGAATTGGCTACTTTAGTTCAACCCTCCCCGCATACAAATATGGAGCAATCTCTGACTTACGTGACGTTTCGAACGTGTGTCCGAAGTGGTTCAATGCACTTTGAGCACAATTTTTATAAATCTATCATTCCCGTTTCCGCAATATATGTTACAAGCTTCTTCAAACGGAATCACACATGGCGCATTTTGCAAGCATAGATAAGCGATATTCACCCACAAAATGCCGAATCCAAAAGCGGATGAACACCAGCGTTGTATGCACGGCTCGGCGTTGCGTGGCTGGGTCCGACCGGGATTAACGCGACACTTTTGCGACATGGAGTGCAGTTTTCGTCATCGAGATATGCTTTTCACTTACAGCACACATGTAGCCCACTTTCTTTTGTTTACATACTAAGTGAACCAAAATGTCGCGGTCGGACAACGCCACATACAGCTCATATGCAAACTAACCTCGGAGTGTGCAAAAATCGTCATGATTTGTGCAGCTCGTGAGTTGCATCCTTCGACCACCACGCGGCGCGGCTGTCGCCACTTAGGAGTTGGCCATGATGGACAAGAGATGTTAAACGACAGACTGATATCGTTCGATTAGTTTTCAGCACGTTGAAGTCAATCATGGTTTGAGGTTCTGCCGAATCACTTCGGGAGCACGGCACACAGTATATGTCGGCGTAGGCTACAGCGCACACGCGTGAAACTGCCGTCAGTTTACGCATGTGACGAACAGTTGACTAGGGTCTGGTCGCTCGGCAGAGTAATCTGTTAATTTGTTCCAACTTTGCCGGTCCTGCCACCTCTGAAAACTTTGAAGCGTTGGCACACCCTCTCGCCTAATGCATACCCGATGTGCTGGAGCAAAATTTGCAAAAACAGAAAAAAAAACGGAGAAACGAACGTGTTCTAAAACTTTTACCTTGCTTAGTCCGCAGCATATTCTACTGTTCACATGAAAGGTTAAGTCAAACAAGACCGGGCTGCGTTTGCCTTACCTACGTAGCTTTTCACTCGCGGTCACCCATAACCTACACATCACGGACAAGAATGAAGTCATGACGAATTGCTACGGCGCATTACAAGGGACAGGGAAGCGTGTTCTTCCGCTGTGTAGCGAATTTGAGGGACGGAACATGTCGTACAAGGAGCAACTGTCATAGTATCGCGCGGCTTCGTCACTTCTCCAACGTTTTCGTCGAGCTCGTGGTGCGTTGCACAACTTTATGACTTCATTCACCATTTCAGGAGAACATTCTGGAAACCCTGTTTGCACATCCTGAGTAATTTCGGGCACGACACTTCAGATGAGTTCTTTAAATCATGTTAGTTGAGATCGTACTGTTGAAGTAAGTTATGTGGTATTAATATCATTCTGGAACATGAAACATTTTAACGATGAGGTCAATGCGGCATATGCGATGTGAGTATGATAGTGCGCTATGGAAGTACATTTGGCATTTGCTGTTCCTTTGCGATCGTTGTATGCACCTTTAATAAATGAAAGTGTAACGTGCTATGACGGCACTGAGAATGTCTATGCGGTATCTTACATAGGTGTGGCCAGTATTCAAGGAAAGTTGTCATGGTCATGGCATCTACTGAAGTAAGATTAATAACTTGTGTTTGTGTAATTTCGCAAATTCAAGGCTAGCGATGTCAATAAAAGTAGAGGTCGACGTCAATAAAGAAGATTATCGATTATTCGTAACTGGTGCACGTCAGGACAATTTGTGACACCAACAGACATCAGCCGGCCTTCAACCAATACTCTGCGCTGAGTGTAAGTTTTGAACACCACTCACGTTGTGTGCTAGATAATGCAAAACGTTGGGCAGTAGTACTTGCTATGACGGAAATAAGACTGAGAATCAAGTAACTTAAGGGAAGTGCATGAGGTTTTGCATGAGGTTTTGAATTGAAACAGTCATCTTGAAGATCATTCGGTGCAGTTTACAGCCCTGCCCTTCTTAAGACCTAAGTCCTTTAGTTTCTGAACTACATGCCAGCGATTATGTGCAGACTGCTTCGGGGAGCAATTCCGGTGTCCCCCAGATGTCCGTGACGCTATAATAAGCTCATTCAAATTCTGACATTCTATTAGCCATGCGCCGTTCAAAGCCAGTAAAAATATGCTTTTCGGGTTGTTCATGCCTGGTGTTCGTGAGCACGATATCCAGACATAACGGCTGTCAGTTGGGTCTCAATTAATTTTGTGCAAGATGCAATGACGTTGTGAAACAATGACGTACTGAATAGCATATTTACGGAGAGAGAAATTATGTTGTCTTGAGCCGTCCTTTCCACTTAAAACCGCGCCAATACCTATAAGTGATCTCATTTCATCACATCTGATGCTTGCTCCATGTCTTCAAATGTGCAACATTCCCTGTAAGAATAGCGATAAAACCGGGTGTGTGAATGCAATTAAAAGGTACGGAACCGCGGACATATATACCGGAACATAATAAGAAAGGGCGAAGACACGGGCACGAAGCGATATTGGGTTCAGCAAACAAACCCTATACCCCACCTCTCGGCAAGTTAAAATACTATAAGTGAGTCAGTTCGTCCGCTGCAGTGCCATTTCTGACACGGCCGGTCTGACAGCGACCATCGTATCACAGAGACGTCCCGTGACGTAACCAAACGATGACACGTTGACGATCGTGTTTACCATAAAAGTGAGTTTGTATTGACTGGAGTAGCCTTTTACACTTAAAAGAATAGTCACATGTCGGCCTGCTTTAAAGAACTGCGTTCAAGGTTAGGAGAACTATGATGTTTATTTTGACTTCAGGGTGTGCCCACTACCCTTGATGTGCAGTGCACATCAAAAATAATACAGTCGTCGAGTTGTTCAAATCTAGCGTTCGTAAGCACAATTTCCAAATATAATGAAGGTCAAGTGACTCTCCATCAATGTTGTACAGACCATGGAAGTTTCAAACACGAATCACGTTTTGTGCTACATCACGCAAGAATTTTGACTGTTGAGAAAGGGCCAAAACACGAGCACATAACAATATATGGTTCAGCGAGCACATCCAGGACTGCCGTGGCCACCCCTTGGGAGATTGAAGTACTACATGCGAGTGCTAGGGTGGCGATTTTGCATGGCCAGTTTGGCAGCGCCTCTGACGTCATGTAATCCTTTCAAGACGCAATCAGGCGCATTACAGAGTATGGTTATTAAAAACAGAAAGTGTCTTGTCTTGGCGGTGTTTTCCAACTAAAAGTGCACCAATAGTTATAACGGAGTTTATTTCATCATATCTGACACTTGCTTCAGTATCGCCAAATGAAGAACATCCCCGCAAATGACTGCAAATGTGGAACGTTCTCTCTAACACCAGAACACATATATTCAAGTCGTTGCACCCCCAAGTCAATAACAAATGGCAGCAGACATGACGGAGAAAACGAAGAGGTGTTTGAGACCCGCCAGGACCAGTGCTGCGCAAAACGCAGGCCAAATCATATACAAGAAGGCTAAACACGAGCTTGGTGGGGCGCTGTCAATTTGACTCTCTCCCAAAGCTAGATGTGCATGGAATGTCGCTGACGCATGATAGATCAAAACCAAGCCGAGGGTGTCAGGGAAGGAAATTACTCGGAGATCTTGCAATGTGATTGGACAACGGAGTGTTACGAAGCGATGCAGTTGGACAACTAAATGTAGGATTACGGCACTTTCATTAACCATGCGTCTGATATTGTGGACAGACCGAGATCGAAACCAGCTGCTTTTTCCTAGAAAGTTTGCTTGATTGGTATTTTTAACTTTCGTTGGACTTCGTTCACCATGGTGATTTTAAGGTCAAAAAGGTAATTGATATTAAATGAACACCAGTGACCTTTTGCTTAGAATAGGGTGACACGCTCAAAACAGCTACATGAGGGGGTCTGCAGGTACTTTTGGACACCGATTTGTGGTCTGACCTTGCTTGACCTTATTAGACCAGAGGGTCACTATCTAGGAACGTCAAATTTAAATATGAGTATACAATGCAATACAAGTTCACACAGATATACCCACCCAGTGAATTTGGTGTCTCTAGCTTTTCCTTTTTGATCTCAGAAAGTTCAAATTGACCCCAAGCCGAGCGCGCGGCATGCAACCGGTCACCCGGACATGTGTATAGCCGAGGTCAGCTAAGGACAGCCCGTTTCTCCTTTCCCTTCCCCTGCCACACATAAAAACTGCCAGCAATCATTCGGTGTCATAAGGATTATGAAACACACGGAAAAGAGGAATGTTTTAGGAAACTTTCATTTCCTCCTAAGATTCTGGGATGGTCCACGGGGGACATGGACGCACATTGATATCCTGTTCTCGTTTCTCACATCATTCGTGCCACAGCTCAAAGACATGTGTGATGATGATGACCATCATGATCATGATGACCACTGACCGGCCCCCTAGATCCGCCGTCGAAATCATGCTATTATGATATCATGGTCAAGTGATTCCCGCCTCTATTGCCTCGATGTCTTGGTAGCGTGAGATGACACAATTTAAGGTACGACGATCCTAAGAAAATGCAGATTTTGTGGTGACTGCTCGTAATTCTCTGACTAGCCGTGGCCGAGCCAGGGAGGGGAACCGAGGTCCGAACTGGCTCCAAGCACGATCAGGGACTGCTAGTATCTGAACCGCCGAGTCAGTGAGAGGAGCCGGGGTCCAAACTGGCTCCGAATACAATCGGGGACTGCCAGTATCTGAGCGGGTGACAGGTAGCGATGTCAGGAAGGGGAACCGAGGTCCGAACAGGTTCCGAGCACGATCGTGGACTGCCAGTATCTGAGCGGGTGACAGGTAGCGATGTCAGGAAGGGGAACCGAGGTCCAAACTGGTTCCGAGCACGATCGTGGACTACCAGTATCTGAGCGGGTGACAGGTGGTGATGTCAGGGAGGGGAACCGAGGTCCGAACTGGTTCCGAGCACGATCGTGGACTGCCAGTATCTGAGCGGGTGACAGGTGGTGATGTCAGGGAGGGGAACCGAGGTCCGAACTGGTTCCGAGCACGATCGTGGACTGCCAGTATCTGAGCGGGTGACAGGTGGCGATGTCAGGGAGGGGAAACGAGGTCCGAACTGGTTCCGAGCACGATCGGGGACTGCCAGTATCTGAGCCGGTGACAGGTGGCGATGCAACGGCATACCGATGTCCTCGTCATGTGTCAATCCCGTCATTCAGACCAGAACAGACTAGCACAGGGTTCAGCAGACCGGTGTCAGAGGCAGAAATGACGCGGGATTACCTCAGCAAGGACGCGAGACTACAGACTAGCACAGGGTTCAGCAGACCGGTGTCAGAGGCAGAAATGACGCGGGATTACCTCAGCAATAACGCGAGACTACTGCGGCAACAACGCGTAGTTCCTTTAGGAGATACCTTTAGGTGCGGCAGATGATGGGCCACCCATGTTGTGACTATTCGCTTAGACTGGCATGAACATGAAATAAGTGTCACCACTTCAAGACTTCGGAAATTTTCAGCACCATTATTTTCTTTGTCAAGTGTCGTGATCATTAAACCTGACGGGATGGGTCTGAGTACATCGTTGTTACAGTATGTTAATATTGCGTGCTTTCCTCGTTCACAAATTAATGTTCTGTCATAAATAGCTACTTCATCATACAAATAGCACCAATACATAGTCAAATGTGATCCAAATAGGCAAATAAAAAACAGCATCATGAATTAATGCAAAGTTGTCACATAGCAAAGAAAAAATATCCAATAGCATGTTCAATATTCGACCGCCTCTCGCAGCAGGACAAGTGTTAACATCAATGATGGATGTAATAATAAAGGAAATGTTGCTTTTTTAGTAGATATACACCCTTTACCTCTAAATAAACAAACCCATCATTGTTGAAGACTCGTATGCTTGTGGATGAGTGAACACCACCGTGCCCCCACTAGTAGGTCTAGGTGAGGGCGCAGAATTCTGGCGTTTTCCACCATCGGATGGGTGGAGATGAAAGAGAAAATGAGGAAAAGGAGGCGAGAAAACCACCTCATACCTGCCCCTTGCCGGCGCTGCACAGGCGGTTCAAACATTGTTCCCAGTTTGACGCCGGAGCTGCCATCTACTGGTGACACGGTTTTGACTGGCACGGCACAACAATGGTCGCGTGATGTGTTAATCCCCCTGCCATTCAGACTGAAGACGGAGGAAGCGAAGACATTGGCATGGAGGAGCGCGTCTTCCTTAAAGACAGAGAGGACCGTGGCTTAAGAAGCGGTTGGACAGCTGGGGGCGATTCTTTGCATCTTACGACTTTGAATACTTCTAGCATGTCCCTCTCTTTCAGCCAGTCATCAATCCGGGGCCAGCATTAAGATTCCAGAGTCGGTGTTATATGCTGGCGGCGATGTACGCCAAAGGCAGTCCTGGTGGTAAAATAAATAACTTTATAAATCCTTTGGAAGATTAGATATATTGGAAGCCACCAAGCGAGCCGTTCCTTATCGTGCTGCGGCAACTTGGAGCCGCCTGCCTCCGACCATCATTATGCCTTCATCTCTCGCTTTTGAGGGATTAGAAACTCGCATTTCAAAACACAAATGTTTAGGTCATGCGCCTTAGTCTTGTATCCACACTGGTTGCCTTTGCGATTGCATCGTGTCTTGTCGTATCGGATTTTATATCATCATACTTAAAGATCATATTATCATACATTATATCATATCATATTATACCATCATATTGTCATACAGTGGCGTTCGTAAAATGGTATTTCATAGCATAATTCAGAGCATCGCCTTCAGTGAACGTAGTTATACATATATATATATATATATATATATATATATATATATATATATATATATATATATTTTAATGTGTTCTACGAGTGATTAAGTAATGTAACGGCCCGAAGTTGTAACGCAAACGTTGTGATGAGCCATAACCTGAAAACCCTGGTGGATGGTTGTCGGTTAAACAAATACGAATGCAGGTTGAGTGCTTTGCCGGTAGATGGCCAGTAGTAATAGACCGCCAGACAGCGTGAGCCGGATGTCAATGAATGCATTAATCTTCGCAAGGCACTCTTTCATAAAAAGGCCTCAGAAATTTTCCTTGTCAGTCCTATCCTTGCATCTGCGCAGATGCTGATGTGCACAGGGTTGGTGAGCGGTGCGCTTTGGTGCCTAATGGACGAATGATCACCGAACGGTGTGTCGGCGACCTGGTTCCTGGCATCGCACAGATATGCCTCAAAAGGTAAGCGCACGCTCGTTTTCGTTTCGCCCAGGTAAGCTCGCTGGCAAATATCGCAAAAGATATTGTAAGCAACGCTCTTGATAGTACAACGATTTTTCAGTCGGGCTTCCAAGGTGACACATGCTCGGTACTTAACAGGACGGCGAGGTCGCTCTAGCGCAGAACAAACCACATAATTCGTCGTAATGTTTTGGTTGGTCCAAGCGACACGGATTGGAATCCCGGAGAATAGAGCTGACAGGACAATCTCTGGAGCCTTCCTAATAAAAAAGCATCATCCTTACATGAACACCATGACTTAAAGCTGGTCCACACAGCCTGGCACCCCTTTGCTACGTACCATCTACCGACCCTCCAACCATCCGCCATGTCACCAGCAGATGTCAGCACCGGCGTCAATTGGCGGGAGATTTTTGAGCCGTCTGTGCAGCGTGAGCGGCCGCAAGCGTGGAGCAGCTGAGTTGCCCTTTTTCCTCCTGTTTTCTTATGTCTCTACCGATCTGATGACACCAAACGCGGAAATTCGTGCCCTTAACTATACTTCTTGCGATGTTCACTCATTCAGCAGTCTACAATATTTCATCAGACACTGTATTATAAGCAGTCACTGTATTCATGGCTCAACAGTTATCTTAAATAGCTGAGATCGCAAGAAGAATAAGAACCTGCCCCACAACTTTGGAAAATTCGAAACCCTACACAGATTTGGTGAGCTGAAAATTTTCCCCAAATCACCTTTTCCCCGCACTTTAAAATCAAGTGGTCACTATCCGATGATAACACAAGTGGAGGAAGATTGTCATGTGAGTTTTCACTTGCTCCCCCTCCTACCAACTTAAAATCGTTCCCGCACCCCTGTATTTAACCCGTACCTCTCGACATCTAAGTGCAGTCGGTCTAGATGCAGTCGGACCTTCGAAAAATAGTCACAGAAATCAAATATATAGGAACAAGCGTGGTCGTGGCCTTGAGAAAGGGAATGCAAAAGGATAGGCTCAAAGCCAGGCCAGCGCCACGGTTTTTTGAATTGGTACGTGTGAAAATATTTGCACATGTGGAGCTGAGAGAAGGAAGAGGTCCTTTTTTGCGCTGAGGCTACTCTATGGAGGGCAATAAGGGAGTCATGTCGCCTGTATTATGAAGGTCTAAAAAGAAATGTTGCATTACACCGTTCACGTCTGTACAGAAAGCAGCATCTTAAGACAGCCGGAGGCGAGCCCGTGAATGGGGTGATATTGCGGTGCACGGAGACCGTAAACACTAGCAGCGAACCGTCCGCTGATGGCAGAGGGAGTGGGTCACACTCGAATCAAGTGTTTCTGATCCGCTCGTTTGGAAAGTCTGGACAGGCCTATCACATCTGTACATACATGTTATATGGGAACCGTGCTTCGTTTTTTGCGCATAGCAGTGATATGGCCGACAATAATATCCACCATTCACTTAGCATCCCCTTTTGTTACTCCAACAGTCAACCCATATCCGTCTTTGCCACTTCTAAAATTTTGACTGCTTTTCTGGTGGGAAAGCAGAGCTCTATCTCAGTTGCTCCGCATACGCGTCATAAAACCTCGTGGCCTTTGTGGTATGTGGTTTTGCATTTTCTGCATGTGGCAATGATTTTTCAGATTTTGCAACTACATATCAATGTCGAAATCGTTACTTACCGATATGAATTGCTTGTGTCGAAATAGGTTTATGAACGCGACAACTGTGTCGTGTAGCAACTTGAAAATAGCCTTATGTTTGGTCCCCTCCCCCCCCCCCCCCTGTTCAGCTCTTCCAGACACACTTCAATTTTGGGGAATATAGATACCATCGAGTGACGGCAAACGTCACTGTATTCGTGTTTTTTTTTCTTTGCTTTTAATCGATCGGGTATATCCCGGGAGCCCTTGTAGGAAATGGGGCCCGCCCACCTCGTGCGGAAATGGGGCAACGTAGAGTTCAGGTGGAATAGAGATAAAATTTACAAC
>NW_023596420.1:23572698-23692958 GCF_011947565.3 Pollicipes pollicipes | reverse complement strand
TGTGTGTGTGTGTGTGTGTGTGTGTGTGGGTTGTGTGTGTGTGGTGTGTGTGGTGTGTGTGTGTGTGTGTGTGTGTGTGTTGTGTGTGTGTGTGGGTGTGTGTGTGTGTGTGTTGTGTATTGTGTTGTGGGTGTGTGTGTGTGTGTGTGTGTGTGTGTGTGTGTGTATGTGTGTGTGTGTGTGTGTGTGTGTTGTGTGTGTGTGTGTGTTGTGTGTGTGTGTGTGTGTGTGTGTGTGTGTGTGTGTGTGTGGGTGTGTGTGTGTGGTGTGTGGTGTGTGTGTGTGTGTGTGTGTGTGTGTGTGTGTAACGATAAACCAAATCATCAGACGCGTATATGTCTGAAAGCCAAACACCACCCACTGTTCGGGATGGAGAATTGATTGGCCTAAACCTATCAGAAATACTAGCACACCAGATGGGAACAATCGTGTGAACAGTCAGTCCATCGGTGATACTAACACCTTGCCTCAACCCTTCCGTAAGACTATCACAGTTGTCTGATCGGCCAAAAGAAAACGCAAGCCTGCAGTCCCGTGTCAAACCGTGCTGGGGTCTCATTCACGGTGATGTTCGAGTGCCTCTGCATAGGGTCGCTGCGGTCTGTCGCGGACAGAAGCTGATCCTCCTGGCTGTAGATCATATCAAAGCTTACCTCAACTATTACACACGGATGCTGACTGAAACTGTTCAACCTCACGGCCGTTTGGGGTAGCCGAAGTTCACTTGAACTACAAACTCGGGTGCTGGCCGGGCAAAAACTTCCCATCAACTTGGAGCGATTGTCGCATCCAAGGCCGCGCGTGAGCTCACGGTGTGATGTCGGGGTTGTCCAGGAAGGCGACACAGTGTGCCGCCGTCAGCACGTGTCGCTTGGTGATGAGAGAGCCGCCGCACGCGTGCCGCAGTCCTTCGGGCGTGACTGAAGGACGGCAGACAGTCACATCTACTGCCGCGCACCATTGCAGCATGACTCATTTAAAGCCCGTTACCCAAACGCCGCTGGTTATTAGGATCAATTACAATCGTAAAGGAACCGTTTGGAGAAGCGACCATGATTATGCGCTTCACGACCTCCAATTGCCGGAATTTTCATACCTACCAATGCTGTCAGCCAAAGAAAAGAACACAACATTCCTGGTAGTACACTATCGACCCACGCCGTGGGCTGAACACGGGTGCAAGACATTCAAAGACATTCCCTCCGTTCGTAGCCGGGATCGTTCGGGGAGGGGGAGGAGAGGGTTTCCGAGCCGGCCCACACGCTGCACTGGAGGCAAGAATGACGGCTAGCCCACACTGGACGCTCATTGAAGCAAAGCTACGAAACGACATGCTTCTAGAACGTGATGTAAAAGCACATTAGTCGGAAACAGACCAGCTCACTAAGTTCTTGATCTAGAATTTACCCAGGCATCGAACGTTTCGACGAAATTCCGCCGCTTCTGGCATGCATGGCCATGCGGCTCAATTTAAAAACGCGTCCATGTTTAGCTTTGTTTACGACACACTTCTCCCTGGGTTACACACAGATCGTTACGTCAGTTATCACCACGCTAATTTGCAGTAATCCCATGGACCAACAGGTAGAACTGCAACGTGTCCACGTCTCCCGCCTTATATTTTGTGCAGGTTTACTGTGAGCCCTGTTGAACGCTCGCATGTGACCTTGAAGGCAAGCACTGTGCGTGGTCACTCATCCCCAGCGTGGTATTATAACAACCACAGTATACCTTCATACTGAAAGTCCCAGGAATCCTAATGAAACTTACCCTAACACCATCCGATCAGCCTGCCCCAGCTCACCGCCGCTATACTGGATCGACACGATCCAAGGGTGCTCGCCGATGCCGACGTCCCTGCCGTTGATGACGTTGCCCGTGAATGCCGCTACGCCGCACACGTCCTCCGACGGCAGACGGATGATCTCAGTGTCTTCAGGTCGACGGGTCGGCTCGTCCTGGCAGCACAGCTGACCGCCGCCCAACATGGGTCACGAACGGGTCGCGGACAGGTCACGGAAGGATCACGGACGGATCACGGACGAGTCACGGACGAGTCGCAATTGTGTCAAGGACGAATCACGGACGGGTCTTGGACGGCTCGCGGACGGGTCACAGATGGGTCAAGGACGAGTCACGGACGGGTCACGGACGAGTCACAGGTGGGTCGAAGGGCGGTCGCGAATGAGTTAAGAGCGCGTCACAAGCGTGTCACAAGCTAATCACAGATTAATCTCATCAAGCCCATGCCCTGATGGCCCAGGGGCGAGATGGGCACTGGCCAGGGGGACTCGCCGCATTCTTGTCTTCTTTAACGACACGGGCCCCTGCAACACGGGCCTCTTTGCAACACGAGCGTCGGCGACAAGGCGGTCGCAGACGGGTGCCAGAGGATGCGTGCCTGCGACCAGCACGTGCGAGCTGAGAACGGGCCTCGGGCGGCACGTCCCCGCACCTGCTGTCGGCCGCCACTAAACGGACACTTGGCGGCCAGCGCGCGTAGCTCGGCGACCGCCCGGCCGTCGGTGTCGACGCCCCTCCTGATCTGCGAGACCAGCTGTAGCAGCGGGGGGCAGTCCTGGACCGACCGACACACGCCGCGTGTGCCGGCCTCATCCACCGTACAGGTGGACCCTGGCGACACGGAGCCAGCCGTCACGACGACCGCCAAACTGCAGAGCAGGCTCATGGCCGGCAGGTGTGGTAGAATGCGCAGTGGTTAGAGGCATAGACTAAACGCAGGTCGAAAGTTAAGGCAATCGTCTTTGGTTTTCCCCTTCCACTGGGATGTTTCATCTGCAAGAGATACATCCAAGCATGGTTTTGTAGATGGCGACCGTGACAACGGGAGCGTGCGCGGCTCGAAACGCAGCAGGTGGCGTTGCTTCATCGGAGTTTTCGCCCAGCGCCGTCAAAAAAACCTTCAACAAGATGCCATCGTTTTTCACCCACCTGTGGTCAGGTGCTTACTTGGTGCACTTAGTGACTTAGTGAACTGTTATGAACAAGAGAGGAAGAACCTTCCAATCGTTTCACATTAATAACTGCTCATCTGAGACAGCACAACTCCGAGAACGACGAAAGTGAGAACCCTTGGCTGGCCCTATTTATGCCCGTTTTTATTTATTTTATTGGCCCTATTTATGCCCTATTTATTTATGTATGCGCGATTTGCCCCCCCCCCCCATCCTCCTCTGAAAAAAATTCAACTATGCGACTGTTGTAAGTATATCCCAAGCCACTTCAACCAATCAAGATTTACAAGAATTGACACCCTGCTTGGTAGTAATAATATCATGTCTAGCTCCTCCCGAAAAAGTGGATTAGGCTAAAATACTAACCTTTCCCCATAACAAATACTGGTGGCCCCGCCCCCCGACCAAAATCATGGCCGCACCCCTGTCATGCATGGATGGTTAGATGTGTCTGATTCCTGCATTCTGATATTTTCTTTGCAGTTCTTGTTACAACAATATGTTGTAACAAATACTTGCAACAATCTGGTTGCAACTGCACGTGGTCGGTAATTGGCTTATAAGCAGCGAGATGTGTGATTGATGCCCATGATGAGTATGTTAAATACGAGGTGTTGAACGCAGAGCTGCGTGCAAGTAACCTTCCTACCAAAAGTAACGTGTGGCAGATTTATTTATTCATCTATTTATTTGTTTATTACAAGTCATAACCTCACTCCACTCAGAATGTGGCCAATACAGAGCCCGTGTCATGGGAATGAAACACTGTAGGTCAGGGAGGCTCGCTCAAACACGTACACACGCAGGCACACATGCGCAGAACGCACTCTCTCACATTCGCTCAAGTCATTTGAAGTAGGCGTCCCTATCCGCCATTGATCTGCCGCTGCAGGATATAACTACGCAAATCGCGTTTTTCACACTTCGCGAGCTTTCTAACTGCTTGTGTAGTAGTCAGACTAATGACGACCTCGCTGGTGCCGGTTCTTCTCGCGAGTCGGGCAAAGAGAGATCTCGTCGGTATATAGGTTCTGTTTGCCAGTAACTTGCACTCACTAACACTCACACCACACCAAAATGTCCGCAACCGACAGCAGCTTTGCTTCTTCAAGTCTATGAGCGCATGCACATACGTGGTAACGAACAGTTCGCCTTAACACGCGCTCGTGTGGGGTCCATTTGAGCCCCGAAGATTTTTCCGAATGGTTCCCGAGTAGTGCGATGTAGCCGCGCCAAATTTTGCGTAGATGTAGACAATTCAATGATGGATTGCTTTGGCATCAAAAATTTGTGTGCACCTGGTAAGCTCTATGACCTACGGTGAGTCAAAGTCAGGTTATGGATTCAACGAAAACAGCTTCTAGGGAAACGTGCAATCGGATGCAGCAGCGAGGTATTGGACGAAGCCATACATCTCCGAAAAAATTTAGTGTGCAACACAGCAGCTCATTGAGCGACTTCTGTCGATCTAGGGTCAGGTATGCCCATGCCCATGGTCAGAACAAGCTCAAAACCAACCTGCTTTATCATTCTAGAGTTTGATGTATGGGGAAGTTTCTGGTACTTATTTTAAATCCACTGAAAAAAGGAACCGCATTACACATCTTCAATGGACTTCTTAAATGTCAGAACAGGTCACTAGCCAAAAATAATCCAGGTCAACATTTTGTTTCCAGGAACATACTGCTTAGTGTATTTTTGACGCTTATTTGAATGCAAAACTGAAGGCAGTCTTGCATGATTTTGTTCATCGTGACCTAAGAAAGGTTCGACATCACTGAACTTAAATAGGAATCAGTAAACCTTTTCTTAGGACAGATATCTTGGCTTCGGGGGCACTTTGGAGACCCGCCTGAAATTTAACCTTGTTTGTCCGTTATTTGACCCCAAGGTCATGACCTAAGAACCTCAACATTTGACACAAGTCAGTTTACGTACAGGCAAACACACCCTATCGATTTGGTGTTTCTGTCTTAGTTTCTGAGATCTCATGGGAATCAAATTGCCCCCCATCCGAGCGAAGGGTATTCAACCAGCCACGCAACCTTCAACGGGAACCACTCATAATCATGTGCCACGGAAATGATGTGTTTACAAACCAATGAGAAGCGAGTATGACATCGTACAATGCTCGGCTAAATTAACAAGAGAGTGTTGGATCGCCTTGCGATCCCAGAACTATCTGATTCAACTGATGGCTGGTGCGGCTGAGGGCGACTTTTTTAAGGAAGTTTCCAGTCAAATTACGGACGGGTGCTTAGTTTAGGTTCCAACGGAACAGATGGCATGTGGTGGGTGATCTGGTTGCCAGATGCCTGGGATTGCACGGAGACGGGTCTAGTAGCTGCACATAACCCACCCGGCAGTGCCTGACTGATGCAATAGCGCGCCACGGGGCCGAACGCGTGTCCGTCGGCCGACCGGTCCAACGTATGCAGTGGGCAGTGATATGTGGCTAATGGACGTCGGCTGGTATAGGGCCACAAAGTGGACTGTTTGGCGACTAACAGTGAATTTTGTCACACGAGTACTTGTGCATGAATATTGCGAATTTAACCCCCCATCGGCATAAACATGAAACTCATTCAAACCGCGAGCATTTGCGCACTGCGGCTTGGAATAACTTTCGGCGCTTTTTTGCGGACATCACAAAATTAATGTCCCGGTATTGTCAGATCGCCGACCATTGAAATAAGCCCCTGCACCAGCTATTTTACCGGAGATGTTGATAAATCGAACATCTACGAAGGCACATGACACAGAGGATCACCTGATTACGTAACATGGAGTAAGTGAGCTCAGTACTGTTTGGGGCAGGGTACGCTGAGTCTTAAGATCCCAGACACCAAATTGAAATGTCGTCAATGGCTCATGCAGCTGGCCAAGAACCTGTGACACAACGCCTGAAAAGACTCCCCATGTGTGCACAATGGACTCGATCCAACGATCATGACGTCGGTAGTTGAGCCGTGTACAGCCAATGAGCGAGCTCTTACAGCTTCCTAATGCTGGAAAAAATAATGACACAGGTGGCGCGTCACATGCTGCACAAGCTCACGTGCATCAAGATAAGAAGCAAGAAAATTTTGAATATTAGGGACAAGGCTGTGAACATCACGAAATGATCACGAAAATGGCTACTTCAGCTCAAAAACCCTATACAAGTGTTGAACAGCGCTGTAAGGGGCATGTTCCACATTCAAAGATATTGAAACGGGGACCACATGTAATGGCATAAGCTCACTTATTATAACTATTGGCATACTGGTAAGGGAAAAAACCGCTCTAGATAATACAACTTCCCGGTTTAATAAAAATATGCTTCTCAAGATGTTACTGTTTAATTGCGTCATGGAGTGACTGTATGACGTCGAGATGCTACCAAATAAGCCGTGCGAATTTGCCACCCAAGCACTGACTTGAAGTACTTCAAACTCCTCGGGAGATGGCAGTGGCGGTGCTGGAACTGTTCGCTAAGCCAAGTACCATTTGTGTGCCCGTGTTTTGGCGCTTTTTCGTGTTGTTCTCCCATACCCGTGAGTTAAAAATGTTTAATTATGTTCACATACCCGGTTAAGGCGCTTTTCTTAAGCTATTCGATAGCACAAACATATTCGTAATTGAAGCTTACATAGTTTGTTCAACATTGATTGAGACCCAATTGACCGCCACTTTGTTTGGAAGTCGTGCTCGTGGACGTCATATATGCACGGTTCGACAATAATATTCTTCGTGCCTTGAATATCGTATGGCCTGTGGGGTGGCAGGGTTTTAATGACGGTGATATGGCATTGTGTATGCTTGAATAGCCTTAAAATATTCTGCACGTAATAACCTGCACATATCCGCAGGCGCGTAGCTCAGAAACCAGCAGATTTTAAACCTAAAGAAGAACCGGGAGCTGTGGACTGCACCGAATGATCTTTCACATGACTAGTCTAGTTTAGAACCCCGTACAAACTTAGAACACTCCCTTTAAATGGAGTACCGCAACTTTTTTGCAATTTTCACTTATTGTTACATCAAACGCCAACAACTTTATCAGTGACATCAGTTTTCTCGAAATCCTTCGGAATAGCTCGAAATTTTTATTTGAACCAGCCTACCCTGTGGAGAAATCTCATCTGATTCCCCGTTCACCACTATGAAAGTGACACATTTAGTTTGCCTCGCTTTTTCCAACGTCTGTGTTCTGTGATGTTTGCAACACAGTTGTGGCTCAACATGGCTGTGTAATAATTGCTGCGAAAGCATGAAACACCCTATACTTTGTTTGACAAAAATATATGAGAGCATGGAGCCATTATCCAGGGAAATCAACGAAACGTAATACTACCGGCTTGTTTCTCCCCTACCACAGTTATTCATAGTTAGCGTCTACCACAGTGAATCTCTTCGAGGCGCGCTTTGGCTCTGGGAATTTCAGTATCACAGGATCCACGTGACGCACTGCTTCAAACTTCAGTCAATGTGCTTCTCGGTAACAGGCCCTTGCCCCCCTAGCCCGATCACAAACGCTCTTTTATTCGCAGCAGTAGATGTACGCGCGGTTTTCATGATGACGGTGGTCGGGAGTGCAAGGAAAGGCGTAGTGGTGTTACAAAACGTTGAAAGCGTAATTCGGACTCGAAAAGTGATAGCCTTGTTTTGTCCTGACAGAGCTGCGGTGGCCTTACGCAGCGTTTTTATTAGACGCAACTGGACTAATCCTGAGGTTCCAAAAGAGTTGTCTCTTTTTTTTGAATATGTCCCAAATGTCGGACATCCGCTTCAAGAATCTGCATAAGAAGCTACATGATGCGCTCTTCCCCCAAGGCAACTACTGGGCACGCCATCGAAGCCCCGGATCGGCGCTCGGCCGCGGTGGTGCTCACCTTGCTCTTGCTGCGCCTCTGCGCCCAGTCCGCAGCCGACGAGAAGAAGCAGGGTCACCGCCGGCCACACGCCCCCGCTGGACAACACACCGCGCATCAAACGCAACGCATTCGGGCCCACGTTGGTGACGAAGTCCATCCTGAAAGCCCTTGCAGGTGTTAGTCGGTGAGCGACGCACCTGTCGAACTCGATATGGATTACTGTCAAGGGATTCGTGGCCAGCTAACAATATGCCCGCGATGTGATGCCAGCCGTGCCACGGTCTCCGGCGTGGCGCCTTGCGAGAAGCACAGCCTTGAACTGAGCCGGAGATCACCACCGAAGGACCCGCTTGTCGCGTCCCCCGCCCGTGCATGCGCACGTCCATGTCCATATCTGGTGGGGAGGGGGGCAGGGGGAGGTCCACGGCGCGGGATGTCACTGAGCCGAGCACTGAGCGCGTCTCGCTGATCCCTGGCGCCCGCGCGCCTGCTGCCCCTGACTGCATGCCTGTGCTCCCCCCCCCCCCCTCACGACTGCACGCCTGGCGACGCGCGTGCCGACGTGCACCGGCGCCGCACTGTGGCGAATTAGCGGCGGGGAAGTTTGCAGCCTCAGCCGGTTTCCAGAACTCGGCGTTACGTCATTGTGTTCAGACGCCGCCTAACCAAGTTTGTGTGCATAAAAAGTACAGCGGAAGGCAAGCAGCAAACGCTCACGGCGCCTGGCATCCGGGTTGCGCGACATGCTGTTCCTGTTTTGGAGCATTGCGTCTGGTAATAAACAGCCAATACCTGGCGTCCATGTTCCCGGGCGGAGGAAAGCACAGTTGGGTTACACTGCAACACGTCATGGCCTTTCCGCTCACCCTGCCGCTCTCGGTTATCTCACTGACATATCCCACAGCGGCCTCTTCGCTATTGGAACAGATACGCTCATCGAGCCTCACTTGCAGCGATTGCGTGAACACGGAGCTCAACATCACCCTGTCTGCGACTCAGCAACTAGTCGTAGTCACCAGAACGTATGGATTCCGTCTCTGCAAAATGCGAGTGGGCGGCAGGGTACATCAACACACACACTCATCACACGAGTGCCACTACCATCATGTCGTCCGGCTTTCGAACGGCAAGGATGCATCACGAGCACCGGGGGAAATACGTCGCTTCGTTTACACATTCCAGTCGCCTGGACGTTTTGCGTCGTTTGCTGACCTCGCAAAGCATGACAGTGCCAGTAATGGTCTTGGACCAAGCCCCAGGGTGCACGGGCAGCGGGCACCGGGTGCTGGCCGGCCGTGGCCTGCGGCATGCCAGGTGTGGGCCAGCAGCGCACACCTGTAACACATGTGATCGGTCGACGTCATCAGCACGACTTAAGTCTGGCGGAGGTTTTCATGGAGTTGTCAATGATTTGTCATGGATGCTTCGGTTTAGTCCTCATTGATTGGTTACTTTACGCTCGGCATGAGCGCTGTGCGTCAACCACGGTCTGGATGTCTGCTGACTCATGAACTCTGGCAATTCATTTCTGCGATTGAATGGTACATGCCTGAGGTAACCTATAGGTAGGTAAGCCATTTTCCGCTTCCGATATTTTAAGGGATGCCTGTGTTGGCTCAATCCCATGTTCGCTACTCTGATCTAATACATGGACATTGGCAAGCCAACATAGTTGCATTGCAGCGCGCCGTCAGTGTTTGACGCTGCCAGTGTCTTTATCGGCACAGTTTCATTTCGCGCGCCCTGCCCATTTAGGGCTTTCTTTACAGCCCTCAAGCCACTCTGACCGACTCTTTGACACATCGGGCCCATATGTGGTTTTCTTTCGGGACCCTTCATCCTTTAAGGAATGATGAAGTTATCAGTGTAGTAAATTCACACACCTTGAAGCATTTTCAGATTTTGTCAATTTTTATTTTTCCAGACGATGCACGGTGTATCGTGCCAAGACCCGGGTACCAACTCTTTTAGAATGATGTAGTAATGCCCAGAATTATGTCTGGCAATGTCCTGGTAATAAGGAAAATAGCTTTCTCATGCATACAGCGTTATAGAGTTAAGGAAGTGTCCTTCCTTTGGGGCATGTTTCAAAAGCGACCTCTCGTGAGACCTCAGGACCAGTTACGTCTAATAAGTCTAAAAAAGCATTGGGTAGAATTTCCGCGGCACCATCAAGATATGATAAGGAGATGAATTTCAACTGATATCTATTCTAAATTCAGTTGGCAATGTTTTGTCACATCAAAGCACTTCTTTCTTTCTCGGTAGCACAGAGTGTAGTCCTAGTCGGCGACAACTGCAATTGTCGCGACTGCTGTCGCCATGATGACGGCAGAATCTGCTAAGGGCCTTTGTCGGTTGTTACGAACAAGAGGTACTTCTTTTGAGCTCCTTTACTCCGCACATCGTGGACCTGCGGGCTAAAAGTGCTGTAGAAAATGTGCTGATAACGGTGCGGAACAGTAAATCTATTCCGACCGAGGCCGCCAGTAATAGGTGGTGTTCAGAGAGCTGGCGGTTCTGCACATGCGTAGGCCGATGAGATGGGATGATGAAGATAGTGCCCATAAATCGGGGCACTCCGTACCAGGGTCTTCCTCGGGTATGGCAAAGGAGGACTTAAGAGGTGGATGGTGATGTGCGTGTTTCTGTGTGCGATCTCAGTTTTGTATGCCCTTGATCGAGCAGATTCTACCCCCGTGGAGCAGTGTTTTCGATTAATATTGAGTTGCATAGATGCGAGAGCATTCAGTATATGTTGCGCGAGGATTATTTTCCCTCTCTGCGTGCTGAGTGCCCGGGCTGCTCGACGGTGAACGCGGATCCTCCCTCTTTTCTGGGCTGCGATTACCGGGAGGCGGAGCAATAGCCGCAATAAAATGATATTTAGCTAGCGGCACGCATGATCACCGCGTTACTGGTTTGGGTCAGGAGAGCAAGAGCTCGACGTTGGGAAAAATATTTACAGTGGCACCTCTAGCGGCGGGAATGACGTCACCACAAATGAACGTTTGTGATTCGCACAGCGGATGGTGAAGGCCAATTACCGAGAAACGCATTGGTCGAAGTTTGAACCAGTGCGTCGCTACAGACCAAGTGATTCTCCGTTTCCCAAAGCCACAGTGCGCTTCGCTGGGAGCCCCGTGCTAAACGCCATAAAGACAAATACATCATAGCCATCCCATAACGTTTCGTTGAATTTGTGTGATAGTAACGCCATGTTCGTACATGTTTTCCCTCAATGGAGAGTTTCAAGATTTTGTAGCATTCGGTACACAAGCACATTAACGAAGAAGTGTAATGCAAACATTACAGACAACACACGATGGCGAAACTGAGAAAACCACGGCAGGTTAAGACTATAGGGTTCCGGCCATATCCCATAGAGCCTTTCGGGCGAATGCAAAGAACCATTAGTGCAGGGGCTTCTGAGCAAATGCAAAGAAACCAAAGGCAACGTGGAAGAATCCTTAACGATTGGAATGACCCAGCAAGTAGACGTATTGGTCCCTCGGAAACAGCGTAGGGCCGCTGGACAGCGCAATGAGGTTTAAAATTCAAAATTAACACCTTTTTCAATCATCAATTTTTTTGGCCTTCACGTGGGCCGTTTATTTTGCTTATAACTGGTTTTGGTCGCCTGGAAATTCGAAAATGTCCAATTTTGTTGTGTCGTGTGTCTAAAAAAAGTTTGCACCTGCTCGGCCGTGTATGGACCCCTTCGGAGCCTATATGTTCTTAAGGGGTCCAGGGGGGGGGGGGGGATGGCCCCGTGCTTCCCGTCTGGATCCAGCCTGGATTAGTCTCTACCATCTTTCGGTGTTTGATGACCAGCAAATGCTACTTCAGCGCAACTGAAACTCCCGAAACGAAATGTTTTATGGTTATCCTACATTGCGTTTCAGTTACCTTTGTTCTTGTGATTTATTGCATTTAGAGTTATATCGCAGCGGTTTCTGAAAGACTTTACTCCAGGTGACAGTCTAGACTGCTCCAAATTTCGTCGGTGACATAAACTAGACTTCCTCGCCCCTGCACGGCGACGCCACTCAATCACGCTGGTTCACAGTTCTCCGTATAAACACCTTCTCTGCAGGCTAATGCGAATGCCTCCGTCAGTCGCTGGGAGTAATTTTCCTTCGGCTCTCAAAACCACCCAAATCCAGCCAAGGGTGTATTCTCCAATTCCATGAATATGCATGCAGGCATTCAGAGCCTGCTTTGAGCACTCTAATTTGTTCAAGGTAACGTCGCCGGTCGCCGACAGGCCGCTCCAATGCGCGGGCCGTCGACGGATCCGGCACCACTGGGTGCGGTCAGCCGATATTTGGGAGCCAAGTGCACGTCGCGTGAACGACGACGCCGGGCATACCGGACCGGACGCGCACTGATATCCAACCAGTATCGTCCGACAAGTCTACAGACCAGGTCACCCAGTCTGCATGAAAACACGAAGATGCAGGAGCTTTCTGGGCGCAAGATATTACTTTGCTAATAGAACCAACACAATGACAACACGAAAACATGCTCCGAACCAGACTGCTATAGCAAAAATGGTCTAGGATACACCTGGCGTAAAAAGGTCGCCATAGGTCACATTTGAGAGAGCTCTCTGCAACGGTCACTGGCGTACAACAACGAGTCGTGTGGATCGCAGCCGTCATTTTGAAATAATTCAATATAACGTTAAAATCCCATCACCGTCCGTCGTGTATGGCTACGTTAATGTAGCGATGTCGGTCGGCCTCGGGCGGTTCACATTAATGTCGGTTGCCGCCCGCTGCCCGCTGCCCGCCGCCCGCTGCCCGCTGCCCGCCGCTGGTCGCCTGCCACCCGTTGCCCGCCGCCCGTCGCCCGCTGCCCGCCGCCCGCCACCCGCTGCCCGTCGCCCGCGCCGACCGTAGATCGCCGTGCAGCATCCAAAAATCGTCTCTGCTCTGAAGCAAGAAATGCTAGGACACGTTTACGTGTCAAAACACTCGCAATCAATTCCCCACAGGTTTCTGATGATTTGGGTGTGATTGCAGGAAGTACCGAAGAGGTATCTACAGAAAACCTGAGAGGAGGTCGCGGAATGCCTTAATCGCCCATCAGGGTGAAAGTTGCGTGTAATACTGAATGTTGACAGTGGAAGACCCCACACGGCCGGGACACAGACGAAAGGAGCGGGTTTCCTTAGAATCGGGTTCTTTTCTGTATTTTTACTACGAATGACCAATCACAAAAACATAATCCGCACCCGGTGCGGGGAGAAGAGGAACTTGACTTCTTCCTATGTTTTTTTCAAACAAAGCTCAAAAACGAACGCTTGCAGTTCCACCAAATTTTCAGCGTCTGTTCATTTGCCAATTCGGCATCATTTGTGCACACATGAAGCTTTGATCTTCCAAGGTCCGTAACATAGATCAGGTCAAAGTGGTCAAGCTCTAAAAAACTTTGACCACGCATGACTTTGTTGTGGGTTATTTGCCATTGTCCACACTTGTTATAACAGTAGATTATGATAGTGCTACAGTTTGTATTTTTCAGATTTCTTGAAACAGGCGAGGTCGGTAACTTGAGGCTAGGTAAATCTTTTCTATTTTTGTAAATGATGCAACGTTGTAGGTATTCTTGCGTAGTTTTGGTGTCTGTATATGAGTGTGACAAAGTCATCTGCCTTTAAATGCGGAGCAAGCTGGTGTGGAAATACACACGGGAGGAAAATCAAAACAGCAAGATTGTGTGGATATGGGGAGTGTAAGTCGGACCTGCTCGTCTGGCAAGAAACACGAGGTGAAAGGGAAATAAGAAGCGGGAATTATGTCAGGGGTTTTAAAAAAGGTAAGGCAACGGTAGAGATGAAGGTCGTGATATATGTGAAAAACACAGGCTAAAAATGAAGAGCCCAACTTTTTCCACCGCAAGCTATTTCGGCCTTTTTTAGAACCGGAAAAAATGGGCAAACAAAAAAAAAGACAAGACAGATGGAAGCGACGTCGTTACGCTGAGCTGTTGTAAAGGTGTATACCTATATCTCTGTCTCGTTCCGGAGTTTGATGGCACGATCCAGCCAGTCTCCTAATGGCCCGAGACGACGGAGATAGTGTGCGAGCTCCGAGGTGCGACAGGCCTCCAAGACACAGTCCCGTTGCGGCAAAAGGGAGGAGCGTTCGCTGCTTACCAGCACCTAACAGCGGAGCAGAAAAGGAGCTATAATCAAATCAAAAAGACACTGACTCCTGTTTTTGCGTTTGATAAATTTCTAGCTTATGAATTTTTGGTCGACGGTAATTTACAGGCTGGTGGGGCGGTCGATGTCTACTAAGCTGATCTACGTCGCATGCCAGTCTTGTTTGGCCATATGCCAGATGAGGCCCTGTGGTGCGATTTCGTGGCGGGTCTCTCGGAAACCGCACGACATACGAGCGGGAGGTCGTGTAGAGCATTGTCGCTCACCCAACTTTTGAACCGGGCCCGCGCGTTGCTGGTGGACGAAGGTGTGCGTGCGGCAGCAGCCGCCTCTGCCGCTGGCGGCGAACAGTGCGAGCGTGGCACGGTCCCAGACGCCAGCGCCGTCTGTTGCAGGTGCGGGCGAGCTTACCACCCAACGAGGGATTGTACGTTGGAGCGCGGTGTTCGCGGTCGCGGCTTCCACAGAGCGCGGAACCCACGATGCTTACGATGCGGTCGTCGCGAGCATGTGGCATTGGCACGTCCGGAAAACGGAGAAGGGAAGGTGAATTGAGCGCCAGTCCCTTTCAAGGTGCTCAGTGAATGTGGCGCTCCCAGCCGTTCCGTTGAAGGTGGGCGGCGTGCTAACCTCCCACTCCCACCTTGCCCTGCAAGGTATTGGTGAACACAGTGTTCACGCAAAGTATTGCTCACGTGTCTCTTTGCTGGCGATCGAACAAGCGCAGGGTTTGTGTGACCAATGTCAGCGGGGAACGACATTGGTGCGAGGACACCGTGGTGGTAGCTGTGCAATCAGGTCAGACCGTGGCTGCAAATGCTTTGGCTGTAGTCCAGAATCCACCTGATTTTTCTTTCTTTCCAGGGATGAACGCAGTTCATGCCATGCGAAGCATGACCATTAATGGATGTGATGACGACCGTTCTGGCGTTGAGCATACGTGACGGCCTGATCAGGCACCTGCGGTGTGCACGACAGAGGTCAGCTCTGGTGAAGCTGATGTCGCTGTGACGTACGACGGGGTGGATAGAAGTGGTCGGTTCCGTGGAAGTGGCGCGGTCGGAGGGAGTGAGAAAACCTGTTCAGCACGACCGCAGATCATGGAATTCCGTCGGCAGCATGTCAGGAATGGAAACGTGAGAGAGAAGACCCTCCCCCTCCCCCCTGGCGGTGATGCAACGGGGGAAACGTGAAGTACGGACAGTACTGAAATTCAAAGAAGTGAACGCCCACCTAGACCCGCACACAGCTAACGCGGACGTCTGTCCAGAAAACATCAGAGAGTGGCGCCGCTGTGGAAGAGGCGTGACCCTGCTAGATCTTTGTGGCACTTACTTACAGATCAGATCAGCGTGCATCAATCGCCACGGACTTACCAAACTTATGTTTGGCAGGATCAATGGCGGTGCTCGACCAGATTCGGTTTCGGCGTGAGCGTTGAGCCATTGGCCATGAGGCAGGTGTTTAGCATGCTGGGATGAAAAGATGAAAGGTATTTTGCTGGGATGAAAAGATAGGCGCCGCCATTAGTTCGTACGTAAACGCAAACGTACGTGAACGACATCCCCTAGGGAAGACGTCGCGAGTGCAGATGAGGCGAAGGCTCATCAGTGGCAACATGGGCTGGTGTGCAAACCTCTTAAACGCATATAGTGCTGGGGCTTGGCTGAGTGCTGAGTGCTGACTGGCTACGTGTGGCGATATACTGCTTAAAGAGACGTGCGATTGTGGTGGCAACCAGCTGGGACGATGAAAAATTGATCCTGAGCCTCAAGGCATGGTGGCAGAGACTCTCCAGCGAGCCAGAGCACCAGATGCCGCGCGGGGAAGATGGAACGTGGCCGGAACTGACGCCGTCATGCAGGCTGGTGCAAGCTCTCTCGCCCTGGAAGCTGTCCTTGAAATTGAGTGAGAAGTTACTGAGGTTGCTGGCTGGCTCCGTAAAAGCATGGACTCCTACATCAGCGCCGCTGAGCTAGATGCTGCGGTTCTGGCACAATTCTCGCAGTGACGTGGAAAATGAAGGGTTTCTCTCTCGTCACCGACTAGAGGACGGTTTATCACTGACTCGTCGGCGCCATGTCTGGGAAGGCGCGCTTGAAGACGAAAGCGGCATGTGAGTTGCCCATCCGGAGACGCTTGGAAACGATCAAGAGTATCGCCGCCGAGTATGACCTCAACCCGAAGTTGAAGATTGTTCCTTCAGCAGAAAGCAAAGCCGACATCTTGACGAGAGTCCCTGCAGACGTGGCTTTTGCCCTGCCCTACTGGAAGCGGCTCAGGGACTCGGGGAGTCTGCGGAAGCTCCGTGGCGGAACCAGACAGTCTGGTTACGCACGAGACCAGCGGGCATCCCGGACACCAAGCGCACACTCCACCTCTGCAGACGCTGGGATCAATTAGCAACGAGGAAACAGGTGCTGCAGGTGGTGCGCCAGTGCCCGCCGTCAGTCTGTCGATCCGGCCCCACAGAGGTGGCAACATGGTTCGTAGGACGTGGTACAAAATCGGGACCGAGTGAGCATGGACACTTGTTATGTTGGTGGCCAGCACTACTTCACGCCGGTGGATTGCCGCCCCTCCAGGTACGCCATTTGGAGGCGGCTCAGACAGCAGTACACTGCCAGCGTTATCGCTCAGCCAAAGGCGCTGTTTCTAAAGAGGTGTGCGCCACGAGAGATTCTCACGGACAACCACATGTCGTTCCGCGGCGCGTCGTTCTTGGAAGTCACCAGTGGGTAGGGCGTGAATATTAGGTACCGAGCGGCCTTGGCTTCGTCAGGGGCTTATTTTCCGAAAGAAACCGCCAAGGATTTCCGAAAGGAGCTATCTAGTATTTCCGAAAGAAACCACCGATCCATCTAGACGATCACAGTACGCAAGGGTTGTTCAGTGGCGGGGGCTGTGTATTGGTGTAACGTGATGCCACGCATTGATGACCCGGCTTCCAGAGCTGTAGACACTCTCCTCCATTACAAGTGGCGAGTTTACCATGCTGTCCCCGATGCGAATACGAATTCGTTTGAAGAATAGGGTCGGTGTAGTGTGGGCGGTCAGACATCGCTGCGCGATCCTAGTCGACGTTGTGATACGCCGAGCTCGCTCGCTACTGTGAGGCCCGTGGTGTCATAGAATGTTGAAGTTGATGGTATTTCACGTCACCTGCGCGACCCTCGCCTCACGTTGCTGCCAGGACCCCAGCTGACACCCTCCCAAAGGCAAAGTGTTGTAGACGGCCTTGATTCCGTGCCGGCCTCTGTTGATTATGATGGTAGACGGACGATGTCAGAGGCCGAGACCAGTGACATCGGTGTTGAACATATGTTTGTTTCAAGTGATGATGTTCACGATAATGAGGTACAGCGTGAGAGTGACGTGGTCGGGATTGAGATTTTTCGAAGAAGCACGGTAGGGCGAGCTCCGTCCATTTAACGTAGTATGGTGATTTATAGGATCAGGGGATGTCAACTTTATCTGCATTTACATGCGGGGTATGCTATTGTGGTAATGCGCGCGAGATGAAAACTGAAACAGTACGACTTTTGTGTCGATATGGCGAATGAAGGTCGAGGCCCCCCCGTTTGGCGCAAAACCCGAAAAGTTGGGAGCGGGCATTGGTGAGGGGGTTTTAATAGAAGGGAAGGCAGAGGTGGAGGTGAAGGTCGTAATATCATTGAACAAATACTGACGTAAAGCGAAGAGCCTACCTTTTTCTACTACAGTGAGGAAGAAAGAACTAGCTCAAACGCACAACCATCATACGACCACAGAGGACATGAGCTTGGCCCAGGTAATGACCATTTTGCCTTCTGCAAAATGCATAAGTTTTATGAGGCAACTTTGGGTGCAGAATTGGAATTCCCGACTGGAAATATGTTGTGGTGCCATTATAATTCACAATGAGGCCACAGTAGGTCACGCAAGGGTTTGCAAGGTCGCATGAGGTCATCCAAGGTCAATGACCTCTGTTGTGAGCAATGAGGGGGCTAAGTGAACGAGCGCGACGCGTTAACCACTCTTTTATCGTGTCTGTGAAGCTGATTACGTTTAATTTCATGTACCAACGTGCCTATTTCAGTTAGCTGCAAATGCATTATCAGGCGTTGAAAGGACTATGCATAATGTATGCAACAGGTATGCAACCTTGAGTACCTGTAGATAACTATTGCATTGCCCCTGACGACCGCAGAGAAACATTCTGCTGGTCGCTAAGATTCGATGAGCACTTGTTTTCATTTAGATGGTATATAAAATTGACCCGAGCTTACCTCAACCGATTTTGACGTCAACCTAAAAGGATATTTAGGTGGCTTGGATACTTTTGCCTCACAGCTGCACGCAATAAAACAAATTCAGTCACAGGCACATTGCGAAAGAAAACAAAAACCATCGTTTTTGCAGGCTTCTGGTAGACTAGTTTTGAACGGTGATCTGATCTGAGCTGATCCTTATGGCAGGAACAGAAGTAGTCGGAATGATCTCCCAAGTCTTAAGGCTTGCTTTTGTGTCCTTAATGTCCGTCTGATGTGTTGACATATGTTTTAACTTAATTTATCAGAACGACCGTTTTTAGCCTTTGGCGACCTCTTGTGACCTTAAATTTTGCCAAAGGTCAAACATTTGGACTGCATTCTTCATGTTTTGAGACCATTCACAACGGTATCTCTTTTTTCTGGTACGGCATTTGGAAGTTGGAGATCCCAGGGGAAGTCAGTTCCCCCCCCCCCCCCCCCCGGCCGGGACTGGTTGTCTCAGACCCCGGGCCGGGCGCGGGTTAGAGATGGACGTGATACATTGTCAAAAAACTCCTGGTTTCCCTCTTAAAAATTCCTGGCCGCACCCCTGCCAGATAGGCACAAGCAGATCAAAAGATGCAGAAAATGCATCGTTGTTTTACTACGGCATGTTCAAATCCTGCATGCCTGCATTCACGCTGGGTTATGGCGAAAAACTTCGAGTTATGCCCGTCTCCTCCCAGCGTAAAATCTTACCTTACCTTACCTTACCTTATGGTGATCGGGAATTGTAAAAGGCCACTAGGCCTGTAGGCCCCGGTCTCCTCAGGCTCCCGGTCCGGTAACCAAACAGTCTCAAATCATGGGAAGATTCAGTGTGGGACGTCGTCCATGATGTCAGCCCAGTGCGTATCAAGCCTAGCCTTGAACTGTTCAACTGAGGTTGACGACACGACCGGGTGTGGAAGAGCGTTCCAGTCGTTGACAACTCGCGTGCTGAATGAGTTGCGACGGACGAGAGTCCTAGCTCGAGGTTTTCTGAGCTTCCATTGGTGACCTCTCGTCACCTCCGAGTTGTGCCTTGTCAGGAACTCCTCTTCTGATAGCGACATGCCTCCGTGAAACAGCTGGTACACTGTTACCATGTCTCCCCTGCGACGACGATAGTGCAGTGAGGCCAACTGAAGGAGTCTGAGCATCTCAGGGATATTGTGTAAGCAGCTGATATGCCTCTTCTCTTCTCCAGGACACACTGGCTCAGATACCGAGCTGAAGTGCGTCTTAGTAGGAGGAAAATAAGAGCCATGTTGCAGTCCTGCAACACTGGTATCAATTTCTAGTAAAGACCTTTCACGCATTGCACCGAAGCATACTGAGATGATGATCGGGATTTTAAGGCGCGAAGCATATTGAGCAGCGGAAGGCATGCACAGAGTTGGCGTGCTTGTCTTTCTTGCTACCTGTTTTCCTGGCAAGATTTTTACCAAGCCAGTATCGCTTTTCCTAAGAAGGAAGACGAGAGCAATGACGTTCTTCGATTTTCGCAGTCTTGAGACAGAACTGCGCTTGTCTCTATATCAAGACCCAACTACTACAGCTCTGTTAAAAAGCCAGTAGATGGCAGCATGAGTGTATTTTCCTTCTAGAGCGTCGTCGACACGAAATTCGCCCGAGGCCATCAGATTCGCGTTGGAAGCGGATGGGATGGTGCCGCAGTGGTGTTAAATTGACATACGTGTTTTCTGGACTGGAACTTACTGGATTTCTTGTCTTCATGATTTGTGACCTGGTAAGTCATTGCCTGCTCATTGGGATGTCTTTGTGCCCTCTGCGAATCTTGTTGTTCGACTGGTGGGAAGCCACAAAAACTGAGGTGTGGCAGCCATCTTCGCGGACTTCGGCTTATGATACTGACCGGAAGAGTGCTTGCTGTAGACTAAATGTGGTGATAAATTTTCTCCTATCGGTCTTACCTGTGGTCTTAATGCATACAATTCCATGTCATTAATGCAAGGCCATGGATATTCCGTCGGTCATCTGAGGTCAGATCATGATCTTGACTAACACCTATTGTTTATGATTTGCATGCAACTAAGTTTAATTAATACTATTCCTTTGATGGAACCAACTTGCCTACCTGTTTATTTTTGAAATTTGATTTCATACCCTTAATGTGTAGCCAGGTCTTATGTGTGTTAGCCTAGAAAAGTTGCTCATTCTGTAAACCAAATTTGCTAGCCTATAAGCAAATACCTGTTCAATATATGCATGTTGGCTGGTCTTATTTTGTGCATTAACATGTTAGTATGTCTTATTTGCATGCCTTAGCTGGTTAGATAACCATGAAATTGGCATGGGTTTGATCTGGTAGCTGCATTTTTTTAATGTCAACCACAGGTCCATTATCAATGCGATTTCTGTTGGTCATGTGCATAATTGTATTGCTGATGTTCATGGAGGCCTAGTTAAACATGGTTACTGAATAGAGTGCATTTCAAAATGCTAGGTTTTTGCACTGCATAACAGTTAATAATATTTTCAAAGCATGTTGAGGATTTGTTCTAGATGGTTTGTTGAGCAGTAATCTAAGGATAGCATTATCAGATATACACATTGCTGATGGAAGAAATTCTTGAAAATAGTGCCAACTTTTTGTACACTTAAGGGTCATACCTGTGAAGGACAAAAAATGTTTTGCTTCTTTATAGTACCAAACCTTTCTTTATCTGCCCTATATGAAGCACCTTTTTACTTTAATCCATGATTGACTTCAAGTTTTCTCTTTTCTTATTGGGCTTTGGTTTAATCAGTGATGAGACCAGGGTCTTAGAATTATCTTCAGAAGCATTTTGGGCCTGAACAAGTGCTGTAGCTCTATTATGATGAGATGAAATGAGTCAAACCCTCCATACTCTGTGATGGGTACAATAGTTTTTCTGTACCTAAGGTAGTGCTGGAGAGTAAAGTTCTGTATTTAGTACAATGATGACCCCAGAATACAATGCTTGCAAGTAGGAACATGTCAAGATATTTTGTACGATGCACTGAACTTTTGCACTATCCAGATTATGTTGTAGCAGAAAGGCAATGTATGCTTTGCCAAAAACCAACAGTGCTCTTCCTTTGTAGAAACAACTTAGTGGTTGTCATCTTAAAGGATTTGTGCTCTTCAACCAAGAGACAGCAGTGCATTTCCAATGCTCATTGTATCATGCTACCAAAGTTTAATATCCCAAACAATCTATCATTTACTTATGCATAAAACAGAGGCCATATCTTGTTTCAATGCATGGTATGACGTGCTTGCATGTCCATGGCATCACTGATTTGGATACCACATAATCATGTTTGAATCCTGACTATTTTGTCCTGTTGAAGTGGTTATTGTTTTATTCAATTTTGCTTCCTAGTATTTTGTATGGGCTTTATGCTAAGCAGGTAGTCAGGCACTAACTTATATAGCCTGTTGGTGGGTTACAGCAATGCATGTTGCTCTTATCTTGGACACATCTTGGGCCTTGTGTCACTTTTTTGCTTGTTTGACCCTCTGTGCTCCTTGAGAACCGAGGTGATGCAATTCCGTAATGTTGTATTTTTCAAGTAGACCATACTCTTGATGGTACTTCATTTTCCAAGCATTGTTTGTGACATGTATGGCTGGTGTAATGTGACTTGGATTTCGGTGCTGGCATCCTAGTTCTCTTTTGCCTATCAACATGGTCTGTAGCTGTGGTTATGCCAACCTCTCCTGCACCTTTGAATGCTGTCCCTGTGGCAAAATATATTTGGTCAAAGGAATGATTTGCAACTTGTTAACAAAACTAAAGCTGTTCTGAAAGCTTTTCTTGATTCAAAATTGTTGGCTGACCCCATGAACCCATGAGTTTTAACCATTGTTGAGTAAATGTGAAGCATGTTGTCATAAAGATCTCTTGCTAGATAACTGAACAAGATTATTGTGAACAGTCTTATTGAGAGTTGTGCGTTAGCTTATGGCTGTGATAAGTTTTAAACCAATAGACACCATAGCCACAAATCTTGATGCCACTGGAAGGCACTGTGAAGCCTCTTCACAGAGTGGGAGCATGCCTGTATTAGCTTGCGTCCCTGGTGAAACGTGCAGCAGCGTTGATCCACGGCGCGGGCGAGGCGCGGCGCGGCACCGGGCCGGCCGGCTGACGCTGTGGCCGTACCTGCAGGAGGCTGTGCGGCCCGGCCGCTGAGCGGGCCGGCATGTGAGCACGCCGCCGCCCGGCCAGCAGCCAGATGTGCCGCTGAGGCGCGCGGCGGCCATGAACGCGGCGGAGGCGGCGGGCGCCGGGCCCGAGGCGCGGCTGCGCCAGCTGGAGCGGCTGGTGCTGGGCGGCGCCGGCCGCTCCGACGGACACATGTTCTCGGCCGAGACGCTGCTCGACGTGCTGGTCGTGCTGTTCGACGAGTGCGCCAACTCGAGCCTGCGCCGCGAGAAGACCGTCTCCGACTTCCTCGAGTTCGGTGAGTGTCGGGCGCGGAGCTGGGCGTGGGCGCCGCCGGGAGCACGCGCCGCGCCCCAGCGGCGGGGGAGGGGCTCCACGCGGGGCGAGCGGATGGGCCAGCGCCCTGCCGCGCGCCGAGCTCGGCGACCGCCGCGCTGCGTGACTCATCAGGGATCGGTGGTGTCGAGTGGGTGGGCCCGGTTTTCCTCCAGACGACCGGTGCAGGTGACCGTCCTCGGGTATCGTGTTACCTGTTTCCTCTTCAGATATCCGTAATCCTAATGACTGGCGGTGTGCAATATTGCGCGTGGGCACGCGGCCATTTCGGTGCGGCGGACGCTTTGGCGAGTGGCCGTGACATCGTCGTTCATCGCCGGTAGCCCCAAACAATCAATCAGCGGGCGTGATCACGGCCGTGCACGTGACGCATCGGGGTTGAGCCTGCGTCCTGGTCTCCCACTCTGTTTGCGGGCAGACGGCGGGCTATGATTCAGGCTCTCGGATGGCTAGTGCCAGCTGAGTAACTTCCTGTCCTTTGAGTCCCTAGAAGATGGCGTGGAGCAGCTCAATGGTAGTCGTCTTGCGTGCCGGGATGCCGGCAGCGAGTCGCGATGACCGTGCGCGCCAGGCGGGGCCCGCCTCGCACACCGTGCTGCGCCGCTCCGCTCAGCGAAAGAGGGTAGTCCGGCCGTGGCCAGAGGCGCCGGTGAGACGGGACCGGCTGTCGACTTGACGTCTGCTGGCGACGGCCGGTAACGCGCGCCTGTCAGCCGCCGCCCGGGGTAGCCGCCATCGCTGGCAGCGGCAGGCTGGGCGCCGCCGGCTGCCAGCCAGCGGCGGCGGCGAGCGTGGCGGCGGCGGCGGCGGCGACGGCGACGGCGGCGACGGGCGGCGGCGACGGCTGCAGCAGTGGAGGGAGCTGCCCATGTCGGCCCGACGCCGGCTCTATGTCCCCCCCCCCCCCCCGCTGCCAGCTCGCTGTCTCTCTGCCGCCCCGGTGTCTCCCCGCCCAGCGCCATGCCCCCCCCCCCCCCCCCGCCGGCCCGATGTCCCCCGCCGGCCCGGTTTTACCACCCCGCCGACTCGGTGTCCCCCCCTGGCCCAATGTTCCTCACCTGGTCTATCCTCCGCTGGCCCGCTGCCCCCCCCCCCCCCCCCGGCCTACCATCCTCTGCTGGCCCGCTGTCCCCGCGCCGACCGGTGCCGCTCCCAGCAGACGGCGGCTGACATGGCACGAGCTGTTGAGACGCCAAGGAGGCCGACCGGGGCCGAAGCAGAACCCTGATCAGTTTCGTGATCTATAGACTTCTATCCTGTTAAAAATTGTATTATCCGTTAATCGTTCGTGTTCTTTATGACCCGCATCAGCTTCAACGTCCTTGGGAAGTTGTTGTGATAGGGCCGCGCGGAGACGGTCCTCTGCGCCGTGTGGGCGGACTGGTGCGGGGCCTGCGTGTGTCGGCCTCCACCGGCCGGCTATCCGGGTGGCTCCCCTTGGCTCGATAGCGTCGGTGATGACGGTCGGGGTGTTGGGAGCGCCAACATCTAAGACGGTACTGGGCCAGTAACGTCGCCTTGGCGTCTGTGCCAGCGTACGGCGGCGGCGTGCGCTACCGTCAGCCGTGCTTGGGCGGCGCGCTGCTGCCGGCCGCCGTCCGTCCGTCCGTCCGTCCGTCCGTCCGTCCGGGAGTCCGGGCCGCCCCGGTGCCGGGGCAGGCCCGCCGGCGTCTTGACGCGCCCTCCCAACCCTCGCACGTCAGCAGACGCCTTCGGCTGTACACCCACACGGATGTCTGACGTCTGCCCCCCGGGGCGAGGCGCACTGGAGTTATCCTTCGGCACTCCAGCCTAATCCGCCATCGACGTTCAAGGTTAAAGTGAGCCTTGCTATCAGGCTGCGTGATCACGGCCATGTTGCATGGTGCAAACGCGTTATAGACTTGATGTGACGGTAGGACAACCACCGCCCGTGGCGAGCGGATCTTGGTGATAAGTGTGATGTGAGACCTAGCAAATCAGCTCCGAGAATGTATATTTCTTCAAGCCCGGGACGATGGATGTCACAAAATTGTGTTCGGTTTGATGTACAGAGGGTTTGCAGCAAATGACGTTGACTGCGTCGCGCAAAACGCAGACGGAAAGTGCAGGTGTGTGGCCGACTCCTATCTCATGATCTGCCCGTCGGTGTATCGCGGAGTAAACCGGCTTCCAACTTCAGCCAGCTGCATTAGTCGCCGACCAACACCGCTTGGGCGGCACCGGGTCTATTAATGTTGCTTGCTAGATATAGGATGGGCTCCGAACCCGTTTGGGTGTCTGCGTTTATTCTAGACTACGGGATATCGGAGTTTCCAAGATCTGGGGAAGATACGTTGGTCGTGTCCGTGTTAGGACGCCTTGAGACGGGCGCCGGCGCCGGCGCCGGCCCGACTTCTTTGCCGTGCGCCGGCCAGCGTGTCCGGTGCTGCCGGCGGACGCCGCGCCGCACCGCGCCACGCCTCGCCGTCCGCCGCTGCTCCGGAGCCGGCGGCGCCGACCGGACCTGCGTGCGCAGCCCCCGCAGACGGCCACCGCGCGGCCGCCGACAGGACGTGTGGGCGCGGCCGGCCAGGCACATGACGCTTGGGCTGTGATGGCGAGGGCGTGGCGCTTGGGCTGTGATGGCGAAGGACCTGGCGCTTGGGCTCTGATGGCGAGGGATGTGGCGTTTGGGCTCTGATGGCGAGGGACGTGGCGCTTGGGTTCTGATGGTGAGGGACGTAGCGCTCGGGCTGTGATGGCGATGGGCAGGGAGTGTAGACACGGAAGGATGGAGTAGGAGGCAGTTCGGATATGAATCAGGGGGGAGAGTGGGGAGGGGGCGGTACGGACGGTGATGGACCAGGGAGAGGGTGGATACTGGCGCCACCATACAGTTCCCACCAAGCGCGCGATGCAAACGCTGATGGGGTGGCAAGTTCCGATCCGTCTGGATGCGTACTGTACGCTGGCGGTCAGCCTCTGTACTGTGTCGTCTGGATGCGTACTGTACGCTGGCGGTCAGCCTCTGTACTGTGTCGTCTGGATGCGTACTGTACGCTGGCGGACAGCCTCTGTACTGTGTCGTCTGGATGCGTACTGTACGCTGACGGACGGCCTCTGTACTGTGTCGCTCAGATAGCCTCATGACAGTTGCTGAATACTAAATACCAAAGAATTTTGACGATCTTCGGTACGTATGCAGTGCTCTGCTCTATTCTTTGCATACGAGCGGGATGTTCTATGGCCGGATCAAGCTAGCTTTGTTACTTTTTGCCCATCATTATTATTATTTTTGGTTAGCAGGTGTTATTCGCCTCTTTTCTGAATCAGCCTAGTCGGAATGGATTGCTCATGCTAGGCGTCTTCTAAGTGGGCACAGTTGACGCATGCGGCCGTCGTTGGCCTTGCTGGTTTCCGCTGGCCGCGCAGTACGTCATAAGCTACCGCTGTCGGCGGCTGGCCGCGCAGGCGCCATGAGCTAGCGGCGGCGGTGGACGGCTCATGGGCCGGCAGCCGCCGCCCACACCTGCAGTAGGGCCGACCGGTGGCAGCGCGTTCTCACCGTGTCCGGTGTCCGGCCGGCGAGACCGGACGGGTCATCAGCTGGCTTCCGGCGGCAGCGGCGGCGGCGGTGGCAGCGGCGCGCGGCCCGGCCGCCGAGCCGAGCCGCCGGCCGTACCGTCTCCGGCAGCGCGCCGCCGCCGCCTGCCCGCAGAGACTGTACCGAGAGCAACGGCCTCGCCCGGCCGCCGCATAACCGGCAGCCGGCCGGCCGGGCGGTCCAGGTTCGCCGGCACAGGGCCCGCCCAGCGCCGGCCGCTGCCGCCGCCGTCAGCCGTGATGGGCGCCGTCGGGCCGGTTCCGCTTCCTTGGCCGGCTGACTCATGAATGGTGCGTGGCGGCGGCGGCTGCAGCGCGGGCTGCCGCCGCCCCTGCACGGTCGCCGGTTACCACAGAGCCGGCCCGAAATACCTGCGCCCGTCGCCGCCTCCCCCGCGCCCGCCGCCGGCGTGCATTGAGAGCAGGCGCCGCTCGGCGGCGGCTCTGCACGAGGATTACGGCGGTCGGGAGCGGGCTGAGCGATGGGCCGACAGTTGTGGACGATGGCGCAACGTGCGCGCTTACGGGCCGCGGCCCGGCCGCTGCTGGCGCGGCGCTCAGGATGATTACATGGCTATGGGCCAAAGGCAACTGTGGAGGCGGCTCTCCTCTCCCCTCCCCATCCCTCTCCCCCATCCCTGTGGCTCTAACTCAAGCCTGGTGGTCCGTTGATCACCTGGTCTGGTGACCCACCGCTGCCCTGGTCTGGCCACCCCCCTCTGCCCTGTTCTGGTGACCTTCCGTTCCCCCAGTCTGGTGACCCGCCGCTGCCCTGTTCTGGTGAACCTCCGTTCCCCCAGTCTGGTGACCCGCCCCCGCCCTGGTCTGGTGACCTTCCGTTCCCCTGGTCTGATGACCCGCCGTTCCCTGGTCTGGTGACCCGCCACTGCCGTAGTCTGGTGACCCGCCCCGCCCCGGTCTGATGACTCGCCACTGCCCCGGTCTGGTGACACGCCGCTGCCCCGGCCTGGTGACCCGTCGCTGCCCTGGTCTGGTGACCCGCCCTTGCCCTGGTCTGGTGATGGCGACCCCACGGCCGGCTGCCGGCTGCAGCTCCTGTCACGCCACATCACCCGTGCGCTCACAATGGGCCGGTGGCGGTGGCGCGTGCAGCGTGCCTCGCCGGGTGTAGTGTGCACACAGCGCCATGCCTCGTAACTCGGACCAGTCTCACTGGTATGGTCGCACGCTGAGATGGGATCGGGCGTTGGCTCTGCCATGGACAGGTGCTTCTGGCTTACCCAGCAGAAGCTGTTGAAAACCCGTGCATTGCTTGGGTGTCGCCGGCCCCATTTCATAAAGGGCGGACTCGCAACGTTACTCAGCGTTTAAATTGCGTGTACCAAGAAGCGAGCTAATGATTGTTAGAGCACTTCCATGTAACAGGAAATTTTCTCTCGGAACTTAACGTGGAGTAGGTCGGTTCTTCTGCCCCTGGACGATAAGCACAACTCGAAAGCACCTTCCACCAACTGTTTGTGCTTTGGAGTCGGTGCCAGATGCAACTTCAGTGCATGCCCTTGACGTGAAGCCGACTGTTCGTGGGTTGGCACTGACGCCAGCTGGCGGTGACCTCGTCTTCTCCCCTATTGAAAGATGCATTGGCCTCTCTACATGCAGTAGCTCGTCACCGGTGTCCGAAGTTTGAGTCGAAATGAACGTCCCCGATCGAGTAACGGACGACCATCTGATGCTCTGCGGCGCGGTTAGGGCGGAGGCAGGCAGGCAGGTCGAGAGGCGGGTCTTCGTGTGCGGGTTTTCCGCGGCTCGAAGGTTGAAGGCCAAGTTGGTTGTTTAGAATGGCCGAGCGCTACACTCGCGCCCGGCGAGGCATCAGTTTCATGCACAGCCAATAGTGGGAGGCATCGCTACCATAGCGGCTCACACGCCACGAAATGATAGCACGTCAACGTGGTCTTTTAGATGGCTTCAAATGTGCCGTCTCGGTACTTTTAGTCGTAAGCTTTGGCGACGTGTTGTCAATGCTAGAGAACGTGCCCTGGGTGGGGCGGTAAGAGGACTTGAGTGGGTCAAGCTCCGATCAGTCTGTCAGCAGTTCCCGATCCCGCCGCTGGAGAACGCTCCAGGTATGTCGTAGGACGGCTGCCAACGCTCATTTGAGCTTCTTGTAAAGTGAAGCACATTGCTCGAAGCCCTTCCACTGCTCGACCAGTTTTCCCAGAGCCGGCTGAGAAATGGGCCGCCGTTCTGGCGGCGCGACTGCGCTCAGCGGCTGCCTCCGGACAGGCCGGTCGGCCTCTGGTGCGGTAGGATAGGCCGGAGTACTGGGCGCCGGTCGGGCCGAGCTGCTGCCGGTCACCGCCTCTGGTGGGGGAGGGGTGAGGTCGGGCCGAGCTGCTGCCGGTCACCGCCTCTGGTGGGGTAGGGGTGAGGTCGGGCCGAGCTGCTGCCGGTCACCGCCTCTGGTGGGGCAGGGGTGAGGTCGGGCCGAGCTGCTGCCGGTCACCGCCTCTGGTGGGGTAGGGGTGAGGTCTGGCCGAGCTGCTGCCGGTCACCGCCTCTGGTGGGGTAGGGGTGAGGTCTGGCCGAGCTGCTGCCTGTCACCGCCTCTGGTGGGGTAGGGGTGAGGTCTGGCCGAGCTGCTGCCGGTCACCGCCTCTGGTGGGGTAGGGGTGAGGTCGGGCCGAGCTGCTGCCGGTCACCGCCTCTGGTGGGGTAGGGGTGAGGTCTGGCCGAGCTGCTGCCGGTCACCGCCTCTGGTGGGGAAGGGGTAAGGTCGGGCCGAGCTGCTGCCGGTCACCGCCTCTGGTGGGGTAGGGGTGAGGTCTGGCCGAGCTGCTGCCGGTCACCGCCTCTGGTGGGGAAGGGGTAAGGTCGGGCCGAGCTGCTGCCGGTCACCGCCTCTGGTGGCGGAGGGGTGAGGTGGGGGCGGCGCTCTGGGCTCCGGACCGCTGGACCCGCGCCGCCGCTCCGTCCTGCCGCCCATCCGGGACCGTCCGCCCACGTGCGTGTGGGTGAGCTCTCAGCCCTGCGGTATCACGCCGCCGAACCGCGGCACTCGCTGCCTCCTGGAAATGGCAGGGCTTGCCGGGAGATTGCCTTGAGGCATGCGGGGCTGTCCGTTGCTCACCGTGTGCTGCCCCTCCCCCTCCCCCATCCTCTCACCTCTCACCCTCTCCTCAGCGCTAAGTACTCGCGACTTTGACGCCACGGTACACTGTGTCTTGAAGGACATGTGTGGATTCTGATCGTTTGCGGGCGAAGCCAGCGGCTACTGTCTCGCGTCACCGGTATGAGACTGATCGGGTACGGTCTCTGGCGCAAGATGTCGGGGCTGCTCGCCGTCCGCCGGCAAGCGCCCCGTCGTTCTTGCGCCACCGGTGCTGTGGTGCCCCGCTCCGCCTCGCAGGACGTGCCCGCTGCTGGGATGCCGTGGCATTCCGCTGTGCAGACTTGCGCCACCGCTCGGCGGCGCGCTCGCGAGGCCGCTCTCTGCCCACACTCCGGGCCCGTCCGCCGGCGGGCACCGGTAGGCTGAGCGCGCCGTGTTTGCACACGAGGCGGAAGCCGCCGGCGCCGGGTTCGCACGTTAGACACAAGTCGGCCCCCGCCGACCGTAAACGGGAGCGCCGGCCGGAGCCGGGGCCGGGACGTGCTGCTCGGCGCGGCGCGGCGCGGCGCGCGCCGGACGCGCTGCGACGCACGCGAGCCCCGCCCTATCTTGCAGGCCTATCGGGCCGGTTGCGTGTCGGAGCTGGAGGCAGCTGGTCACTGGGCCTGGCGGAGTGGCGCGGCGCCGGGGCGCGTCCGGTGGGTGCGGTCCGTGACTCTCTGCGGGAGGGAGGCGCCCGGGGACGGCCGGGCAGCGGCCGGCACGGGCGTCTCCCTCCTGTCCGGTGTGCGAGTCGGTGGGACGGCCGTCTCTCGCTGGCGTCCGTGTGAGCGGTGTCCAGCGGACCTCCCCGCGCCGACCGGGCGCCGCTCCCGCGTGGCCGTCTACCGTCCACCTTTCCCATGGCGGCCGGGCGGCCGCCGACGCCGGGCCGGCCTACATTCCCCGGCCTGTGACGTGGCATAAGCGGCTCTCATTAGGTGAATCAGCCGCCGCCTGCGTCCCGTGTGTCCCGCTGTCCGATAGAGGTGCCCCCCCCCCCCCCGCCCTCTTCCCCCTGCTGAGGCTGAGGGGCGGGTGGCGGGCGCGCCGGGGCGCTCGCGCTGGGCTTCAGTCAGCGGGCACGTCGCGGCTCGGCCCACGTCCGGCGCGCACCGCGGCCGTCTGCGGCCGTGTGCGGCTGCACCGCCCAGCTCCCTGCCGCCGTGCAGCGGCGGCCGCTGGTGCCCCGGCCGCCGGTGACCCGGCCGCTGGTCGGGCCGGCCCGGCTGCCTGCCACGGCCACCAGCGCCGCTACTCGGCGACCAGGGTCGCTCCACGCTTGGTGTGGGGATTCCGCTGTAACGGCAGGTGTCGTCGCGCTTCTCTCAGCGGCTTGTGAATACGATGTGATGCGTTCAGTGCAGGCAGGGCTCCCAAACGGGCTGGTGGAGTGGAGTGAGCTGGTGGGAGGAGAGACTTGATATGCCATCTTCACGTTACAAGCTGCGGTGAAATGGGTTTACCAGCGTGGATTGAAACCGATTGGGATGCGCGTTTCATGTTTATATTATATTGTGGAGCTGCTGTGTAACTCAACAGTCGCCGTGGTTCGTGACGCCATGATATCACAATATATGATTGACGCTCTTGCCAAACATAGAACGACTGCTATACATCCGCATTGTTGAGATAAGGTTACAGACATTCTGCTTTGTGTGGTTGGCGGTGAGGCGTTTCTGCTGTGAGCCGACGAGGACGTGATCCTGCTGTCAAATTACGGTATCTAACGCTCCTGCCGGGTTTAAATCAATGGGACCCTCCTGTGTCATGTGTACCTGAAGCTGTGACCCTTCTGTCGGATGAACCTGAGGCTGCGACCCTTGGCTCCTGGTGCTCTAGAGACTGTAGCCATTCTGGCGAGTGTACCCAGGGTTGTGACCCTCCTGTCGGGTGCACCTAGGGCTGTGACCCCGGTGCCGGGCGCACGTGAGGCCGCGACGCGCCCGGGGCCCGGCGGACAGCTGGAGAGCGGGGCGTGGCCGGCCGCGCCCCGCTGGGATCAATGCCGCCGCCGCCGCCGACCTCTCCGCCATTAGCCCAGTCAGCTGGTCGATGCCCTGCGGCCGGAAGGGATTGGCGCTGCTGCGACATGTCGCCGTCGCCGCCGCCGGCGGAGTGTGCCAGCTGCGAAACGGAAGCGGCCCATGCCGGGCGGCGGGCGCGGCGGCGGCAGGGAGGGGCGGCCGGCTGGCCGGTCCGCTCCAGCTGATGCCGAGCCGGGGAATAACATTGTTACCAACAGCTAAATCGGATGTTGCATGGAGGTGGCCCGCGGTTTTATTTGTTTTTATATATTGGCACAATGGATTGTGAACGCCATATCTAGAACACCATTGCTTAGCGGCGTCGTATGCGGCTAGCATTGGATCATAATACCTTCGATGGGTACGGCAGCGGGCCAGCGGTGCGAAACACTGAGCCTCTTTGTTGCAGTAGACGTGTGAGGCACTGGTCGGTGTGCTCCCGCTATGGGCATAAGTCACATTACACGCGCACTATTGCTTATGTGTAGAACAAATGCTGCAGTCTCGTGGATTTTACGCTAGCCTCGCAGCAATGCAGGTTATAGCTTGCTTTGAGTTACCGGTAGGCCACCGGTTCGGTCACCGGGTGGAGGCGTGCGCGGGGTTCGTCAGCCACCGGCGCCTCCGGGCTGGAGAAGCTTAGGCCGGTGAAATAAACCGCCGCGTTGGAGGGAGACCCCGCTGGCGGCTCAGCCATGTCTCATCCGGACAGCGAGGACCGCTAACCAGCTGGCAGTCGATGCCAATCCCGGCGAAGGGGGCTGTCGCATTGGAGGGAGACCCCGCTGGCGGCTCGGCCATGCCTTGTCCGGGCAGCGAGGACCGCTAACCAGCTGGCAGTCGATGCCGATCCCGGTGGAGGGGGCTGTCGCAGTGGAGGGAGACCCCGCCGGCGGCTCGGCCAAGGGCGCTGTCGCAGTGGGGAGAGACCCCGCCGGCGGCTCGGCCATGCCTTGTCCGGACAGCGAGGACCGCTAACCAGCTGGCAGTCGATGCCAATCCCGGCGAAGGGGGCTGTCGCATTGGAGGGAGACCCCGCTGGCGGCTCGGCCATGCCTCATCCGGACAGCGAGGACCGCTAACCAGCTGGCAGTCGATGCCAATCCCGGCGAAGGGGGCTGTCGCATTGGAGGGAGACCCCGCTGGCGGCTCGGCCATGCCTCATCCGGACAGCGAGGACCGCTAACCAGCTGGCAGTCGGCGCCAATCCCGGCCGGCTATTTCTGGTCGCGAGCGGCGGCGGAGACGACGTGAGGACGCGACCTTGTGGCAGGCGGGCGCGGCGACCTGTCAGCTGGCGGCTCTCTGGCGGCGCTGGCTCGCCAGGTGCGCCACGGACGCCCCTCCGGCCGCCCGGCTGCCTGACGCCTCTGCCAGCCGAGGTAGGCGCTCTCTTGCGCGCCGCCGGTCGCTCGCAGGCTAGACCTAGCAGAGAGGTGCCTGACATTCGCTGAGAGAGGCTGGTTGGGCGTCCCCTGTTTCTGGCGGTGTGTGGCGACGCCAGAGGATGCCGCAGATCCAGACTGTAGCAGCCCGATCAGGGGCGGGCGGCACCCGCCACGCTGTGGGGCCAGGGCAGCGAAGCGGGAGAGGGCGGAAGGGCAGCTGACTGTAGGCCGCTGGCGGCGGCGTCGGGGCCCAGTGGCGACTGTGGAAGCCTCTCCTGGGATCCAGTGGCGACTGTGGAAGCCTCTCCTGGGATCCATCCGTCTCACGCTGACGCCAGCGAAGGCTTCCGAAGCGGGCGGCGGCTGGCGCACGAGCACTATCAGAACCGTCACCGCGCAGCACCACCGCATCGACGCCGTCACAGCACCAATGGCATCACCAATGTGGTGTCGCCAGCACAGTACCAACGGCACCACCAGGATGGTACGCCAGCGCCGTCACCAACATCCGCAGAACTGCGCCAAATTACAGCGGAGCACAACGCCGCAATTATTTTCGCCAGTAGCATCCCCCTTCCCCCTTCCGCATGCTCCGTGCTCGGGGGTAGGTCCGGCCGCCTCCCGCCTGGCAACAACTGAGCTTCTCGTAAAGGTGCAAACCAAGCTACGAACCGGGTTACATGACGGGGTTCCAGCTGGCTGTCGGTGGATCCCGTCTGTCTGGGCGTTGAAATACACGCATGACGTCAGAGCGAGGGTAAGTGGTGAAAGATCAGGAGACATGGTTCAGACGACGGATGCATTAGACGTCACCGAACCGCGGGTGGATGCAGGGACACGTGACCGACTGCACACAATCATCAGCATCGGTGTATGAGTTTCGCCGATGCATCAACGTTAAAGGTACGGCGTAATGTCTGGACAACTTCCGTTGCGCAGCGTCGGTATTTGTACAGGGCTGAGGTCGGCGTCGAGTCCCGGAGAAGGCGCGCCGTGTCGCACCGTGCACACTGCCTCCCAGACACGGACGCCTTTTGCCCTTTTCGGCTTTCCAGTATTGTTCGGCGTCGGCCAGTGCGTTCGAGACGCGCGAGGGGCCGCGAGCGCAGCACGTGCGGCTCTGCAGAAGGGCGTGCGGCCGTGCTCGGCTTCCGGCTGCGATTGGGGTCACGCGCCGATCGGCGCCGGTGGCGCGCATGGCGTCACCGGCGTCGCACGGCAGCGGCCGTCGGCTGGCGGCACACGTGCCGCACAATTACAGCCGGGTCTTGCATGCGGCTATTCCTTTGAAGAAGTTGGTCCGGGCCGTCTCGTCGCATGACGAAGGGACTGGTTGACTGTCGCCGTAGCTCTCAGCGGGCGGACCACCGTTGCACGGGACGAGGGGACTGGTTGACTGTCGCCGTAGCTCTCAGCGGGCGGACCACCGTTGCACGGGACGAGGGGACTGGTTGACTGTCGCCGTAGCTCCCAGCGGGCAGGCCACCGTTGCACGGGACGAAGGGACTGGTTGGCTGTCCCTGTAGCTCCCAGCGGGCGGGCCACCGTTGCGCGGGACGAAGGGACTGGTTGGCTGTCGCCGTAGCTCCCAGCGGGCGGGCCACCGTTACACGGGACGAAGGGACTGGTTGGCTGTCGCCGTAGCTCTCAGCGGGCGGGCCACCGTTACACGGGACGAAGGGACTGGTTGGCTGTCGCCGTAGCTCCCAGCGGGCGGACCACCGTTACACGGGACGAAGGGACTGGTTGGCTGTCGCCGTAGCTCTCAGCGGGCGGGCCACCGTTGCACGGGACGCTCCTGATCTGAGAGACGGGATGCACCGGGCGTCCGGCTGAGTGGCGACCACTCTGTGACGTGCCGCATCAGCTGAGCGCGAATTGTAGTCGCCTTGGCGTGACGGCGGCGCCGCGTCGTCGTCGGCTCCTGTGTCCGCCGGCACGGTGGCATTCGAAGTGGCCGCCCACATTCACGGCCGCTAGACCTCGATGATATCATTAATCTATGCTCTCTGCGTAGTACCCATAATTGAGGGTGAGCACCTGGGTGCTGAGTCCATTGTTCGCCTGGGAGGAACTGGGTCGTTCATGATTATACTGCCCCGCTGTGACAGGTTTGACGCGGTTTGGGATCATGAAACGGAGTCGTTTGTGGCGGATTTGGGGGAGAGGCACGGGCTTTCAGCTGACCATGACGCGCGCGGTCACCGCTGCTCCTCACGGGCTGCTCACCAGGAGAGGCCACAGGTTCGGTCACGCTGGCTCCGGTCTCCGACCGCAGCCGACCAGGGCGCCAGGTGGGTGTCAGACGCCCGCTCCAGGTGGTATCGCTCGGTCAGATCGCTTCTGGAGGTGACTGCCGGATGAGGGCGGCCTCCCCCCCCCCCTCCCCGCTTCCCCGAGTTCCGCGGCCGGTGGATCAATATCGCCTGTGCCGGTCATGGTCACTGCGACGGCGGTCGTCGACGCCCGGCGGCTGGTCCGCGCACCAGCCCTGTGGAGCCCGCTGCTGTCGACCCGGCCGGCGCCGGGCCTGCCGGCTGACCTGACCTGACCTGACGAGCGACGCCGACTCTGCGCCTTCAGTCGGCCGGCAGAGGCGTCGTTGCTGCCTGGCGGCGGCGGCGACGCGTGGTTCCGCCGGCACCCTATTTATTTGCACAGCGCCGACGCGGCGGGGTATTATCCCGGGCGTGCGTCGGCGGCGACGCGCCGCCCCGAAAATAGCCGGGCGGCGGCGCGGGTGGGCGCCGGCAGCGCGACCCGCCGGGGCTCGCGTCCGCCCCGCCGCCCCATATTGAGCGGGCCCGGCCGGCGCCGAGAGCGGCCCGGCCGGCGCCGGGTCGCCGCCCGGTCTGTGGCGCGTCCGGACCGCTGGCTGCCCGGCCAGGGCTTCCCGGCGGCCGGCGCGGCGGCCGGTGCCAGCGCCAGCACCGGTGGCTCGAGTGGCCGCCGCAGCTGGCTACGACACCGCTCCCGGTAATTGACCGCGACTAAAATAAACACGGCCTCGGCCGGACTAAGTAGCCTCGTCAGGAGGTGAAGCGGTGCAGTGCTGGACCGCTGCCGCGTGCTGTGCACGGCCGACGCCTAACACGTGTCCTGCTAACTGGCCCGGCCGGCCTGCGTGTCGGCCGCCCGTGGAGGTCGGTGGTGAGCGGGTCGGAGCCCGCCGACAGCCGTTACATGCGTCTGCATGGCCACATCCCGTGACGCGACCGCCGGCTTCTGTGGGTGAAAGTCTACAGCGACTGCGGTGCATCCTGTCCTGGCCACGATGGATGATGCCGTGACCCCAGCCCCGTACCAGGGGGCTTATTTTCTCGGCCGCCGCCGTGCACCCGTGTTTATTTGCGATGTCGCAAAGTGCGGGCTCCTGCGGGCGGCCGGTCGGCCCGTGGCCGCGCAGTGGCGGGCCGGTGCCGGCGGCGCAGCGTGGCGGCCTGCACGCCCCCGCGCCGCCCGGCCGCAGGTCATATCGCCGCCCAGATAGCCGGCGCTGTGTTGACTGAGCGCGGCCATTCGCCGGCGCTGGCGGGGCCGCACCGCTAGCCCGACACCGGCCCGGCGCTGACCGCGGCTGACCCGCCGCCGGCCGGCCGATCCGGCTCCGGTCCACCCCCGATCCACCGCAGACAGCTGCTGACCCGCCGATCCGGTCCCGATCCACAACAGACAGCTGCTGACCCACCGACCCGGCGCGGTCCACCCCCGACCCACCGCAGACAGCTGCTGACCCACCGACCCGGCGCGGTCCACCCCCGACCCACCGCAGACAGCTGCTGACCCGCCGATCCGGCTCCGATCCACAGCAGACAGCTGCTGACCCACCGATCCGGCTCCGGTCCACAACAGACAGCTGCTGACCCACCGATCCGGCTCCGGTCCACCCCCGATCCACTGCAGACAGCTGCCGACTCGCCGATCTGGCCCTGATCCACAGCAGACAGCTGCTGATCCCCGATCCGGCCCCGATCCACAGCAGGCAGCTGCTGAAGCATCTGATCCGCCGCTGACTGACGCTGACCACGCTATGATGGGGCTCCAAATCACCCCCCTCCCCCCAACCCGTTCCTGACCCGCCACTGACCCTGCTCTGTCCCGCTGCTGACCAGTGACTGGTCCAGGTCACACGAATGATTATTACCTGTCCGTCTTTCGCCGGACGCTGCTAGCCGGCCAATGTACACTTCGTTTGCACGGGACCCTCATAACCCTGCTGTCGTCTCCAGATAAATTTGTCGGATCGGCTGATGAAAGCAATGACCCAGCGCTGACCCGGTAGTGTAGGGCCGATCTGTGGCTGTTTCATAAAGGACCTAATGCTCGCTGGTCTGGCGTGTGCTGGCGGACTTCGGTGTGGGCGCCGGCACAGCGGCGCCCGCCGCCCACTCCCCCGCGATACGCAGCCAGCTGGCCGTGCCGGTGCGCTGCGTCAGAAGGCCCGCCTCCGCCCGGTCGTCTGTGGAGTGTGTGGAACTCTTACATGATCTCCGGTGACCGAACATATGACTGCCAACTGACCGGTCGCCTCCATGTGACCTGTTTGTGACCTTTGCAGCGCGGCCGGTCGTACAGCGTGTGAAATCCCTGCGACTATGTCGGGACGCCTTCGAGATTCTCAAAGTGATAGGGCGTGGTGCCTTCGGCGAAGTGTGCGTGGTCAAGATGCGCTCCACGGAAAAGGTCAGTGGCGTGAAATCGCGGCTGACGCTCGTGAGCAATGCACCACCTGGTGCCTGCTGTGTGATGAATCGATTTCGTTTTAATAGGACACGCCGTGTCAACACGTGAATCACGTGTTTTATTTCAAGCGCTGACTCCACCGCATCCGACCTTATGATGCTGGATCTAATGGTACGTTATGGGAAAGGCCCTTGACAAGCGGTGACGCGGGGGGCCCTGTGAATACTCGTGTTTGGAGACCGTTGCCACTGTACATGGGAAACTCCACTTGGGATATCCTTGGAAACCTGAGACCCTGCCAGCTTTTAGGGTTCATTTTAATGTAAACCCCTGTTTGGCGAGGAATTACTTTCTACGGGTTCAGCATGTGTATGTGGAGTCGATAAACGCCCTTGTTTGGACCAGAACTGGCATTGGGCGCAGCGTCGTAGTAACACGCAGTGTGTAGACACGGCATGTGGAACATAAGCATCGAATTACTGCTGGCTTCGACAGTGTCACCACGACCGCATTGTTTTTGGCTGACGTAGTGGTCTATGGGGCGCAGTTGTAAAGAACGTTGGCTGGCGTGAGATGTAATGCAGTGGGCGGAGGCAAGGCATGATGTATGCAATCAATGCATTAGGAACAGACACGAATGCCAAAAAGCAACTAACAACAACTTATCGATAGTGCCAGCAAGTCAGTCATTTTCCCTCGCTTCTGTCATATGGGGCTTTCAGTGTGTTACCGCGTCGCTGCAGGCGCCGGTGTTGATGAGCGGCTCCGGCCGCTCCTCCTCTCTGTGGCCACACTCCTCACGGCCCGCCTGTGAGTCTGTGCCGTCCGGGCCGCCGCTGTCGCCCACTGACCGACACCCGTCCGTCCCCAGGTGTACGCCATGAAGATCCTCAACAAGTGGGAGATGCTGAAGCGGGTGGAGACAGCGTGCTTCCAGGAGGAGCGCGACGTGCTGGTGTACGGCGACCGGCGCTGGATCACCGACCTGCACTACGCCTTCCAGGACGACAACAACCTGGTGAGTGGGGGCGCCCCGGCCCGGCGGTGACGCTGCACCCCAGCTGCGCGCTGTTTGACCTGGCGGCCGATATAGGCCGGCAGCCGGGCGCCGCGGCCGGCTGCCGGCCCGCCAGCCGACCCTATCTCTGACATCGGTGCCGCCGATGGGACGCGCTCCATTCACACGGACTCGTCCCGTCACCGCCGCCCGGCCGCGCAGGCGGGCTGGCCCGTGTCGCGTGGCCGCTGGCAGCCGTCACAGCCGACCAGCTCGGAGCTGAGGGCGACCGCGGTGCCGGTGTGCCGGTGCCTCCCCCTCCCCGCGATGCCCGGGGTGGCGCCGGTCGGGCCGGTGCGTGTGCCGGCGCGGCCCGGCCGCCTGTATTTAGCCGCTGTTTGACATTCGGCGGCGCGTGCCGATGGCGGCCACGATACGGCCGCGCGCCGCCGACGGATCCGGGCCAGCCGGACCCGGCGCTGCCGCGCGGCCGGCACGTCCGCCCCGCCATCTGCGGCGGTCCCGGCCCGGCCCGCTGCCAGCGGCCGCCGTGGCTGGCAGCGCCGCCGCCCGCCGGCGCCACGCCGGGCGTGCGCCGGAATTCGGAGCCCGGTGCGGCCCGCAAAAACGGCGCGTCGCGTCGGCGAGCGTCGCCGCGCACCGGCCGACGATCTGTCATTGTTGTCGACCGGCTCGAGCGCGTCACGGCGTGCCAAAGAGCGCCAGTTTGGTGGCGTCCGAGCGCCGCCGCTGCCAGCGCGAAGAGGCGACGCCGCTCGCCGCGACACGCCGCCGCCGGCTGTCGGGCCCGCGGCGGCCGCGCTGGAGGCCCCGGCACGGCGCCGGCGCCCTGAGCGTGTGGCTGACCCGTACCGAGCTCCAGGCGCCGCCGGGAAGGGCGCCTACGCCGGCTCGCCTCCCTCCTGTGCAGTGGGGAACTGGGGGAAGCACCGTCTCCTGTAGCGCGCCCAGCCGCGAGGCGCACGTCGCGCGCCTTTCTCATGGGACCTTGGAGCGGCCTCCCGTTTTCCTGTGTGATTTGGCGATGTTTTGTGTGCTGAACGTGTCATCGACTGCCACAGTCCGTCAAAGTGGGACGGCCGGCGTTCGCACGCGACGCTGCGCCACCGGGGCGGCTCGGCGCCCCCGCCGGCGCGGTCCGGGGCTGTCGGAGGCGCGGCCGGCCGGCCGCAGAGCGGCCCACGCAGGTGTGGCCGCCGCTGCCCGAGGTGAACGGTCGACCGCGCCGCACGTGCCGCCGCCGCCTGCCGACGGCCGACGGCCGGCTGAAATATGCCGGCCGACGAGCGCTGCCCGACGTCGGGGACGGGGCGCCGGAGCGCCGACGGACGACAGACGGCAGCGACGAGTCGACTGGAAACGGGCCGAATCGACCGAGACCGGCCACGGGTGGCATTCGGGGAGCTGGACGGATGGCTGGGTTGGGGGCAAAGAGCAATAAAGCTCTGTTAGATCCGGGCTAATGTAACCGTTTTTTTTTTTCTGGAACGTGGTCTAGTTTGCGATGGAAAGGAGATTAGTTCCTAATGTTTCATGTTGCATATAACTGCTGAAAAACTTCTTTTTGGTCATAAATTCCTTGGCGGAGGTTTGTTATGCCTCCAGGTTTTCGGAGGCCTCAGCATGGTTAGCCTCGCGTGAAATATGTCCCGGTAAGGTGTTGCTGTTTCTTCACTGGTCTTGACTGCACTCCTGCTGAACGTCGCACCAGTCGACGGCGTGCCGGATGGGGACCCGGGCGCCTGTCGCTGCGGGTCCTCGGCCTCTGTGCCGGCCGACGCAGCTCGCGCCGCGTCCCCGGACGCACGTCTCGGCCGGGCCTCTGGAGGACTGGCCCGGACAGCGAGGCATGCGGCGTGTTTCGAACCACGCGGCGCTGACAGCTTTCGTGGCTGAAACAGAAGCTTAGGGGTGACTTAAGCAGGGTTTTGGTGCACAAAAAGTACCAATGACGCGTCGTTCTGAGCTCCTTTTGTAGTTTCGCTGGCGTGGCTTTGTTCAAAGCCGTGTCTGCTCGGTTGAACGAGCGGACTGATCCCGCCGACTGGACACATTTACGATGCTGTGGTTGCTCGCCAGCGGAGGAGCGGCATTGTCGGTTAGAAGCGGTCATTCTCTTCTTTTCGCCGCACCTCGCCATGCGCCGGCGATTGGCGAAGTCCTGTCTGTAGGCGGCAGGAGGCGCGTGCGCGGCGTGTGCGGCAGAGGTGCGGAGACCGCAGGCGGCCCGGGTAGTCGGCGCCGGCACCATGAGGCCCGGGTCGCCGCCGCCGCGTTCGGCCCGGCCCGTTATGAGGCGCGGCTGACGCGACGCGCCCGACGCCGGGCTCATGGCGCGCTGTTTGTTTATCAGCTCGCTGCGTTCATGCTTACGTGCATGGCGTGCACGGCCGGCCTGCGCCGGCTCACGGGCCGCCGCCGCCGGCGGGCTGGCCGGAGCTGGGGGCGGCACCGCCACCGGCGCATTGGCGACATTCCTCCCGGGAGCGTCGCTGGCACCAACTGCGGCGCCGTGGGAAGGTGGCGCCAGCGCTGTTGTCGCAGGCTGTTGGGTGGAGTGGAGCGCGGCGATGCGGGCCGTTGAGACAGTAATCTGGCCTTGAGGGAGATATCATGGCGTGTTTTATATGGCCGAGGTCATTTTATTAGACCGTTGCAGCACGGTATCGTTTATCTGCCAAAAAGGGACGAGTTGCCTGTGTTCTACTTAGACTATTTAGTGAATATGTGTTCGATCCAACCGGTGCGGCACCAGTGTGCTCCACTTTTGTTCGTGCTTGTCCCTCTGCCGGGCGCGCCTTCTGTATATTTTAGGGGTCGACCTTACCATGGCAGCCAGCCTTTACAGGTCTATGAGTATCGCATAGATAATCCCGTTGTCCGCTCTCCCTCCAATTTTGTTGGCAAAACTCCGCTACTTTCGCCACCGATTATTTTGATGTTGTATTTGTACATTTTCGTTGTATTTAATGTTGTATTTGACCCATTTTTGCGTACGTTTTTCTGTGTGCTCCAGTTATGAAGGACAGTAGTGTGCGGCCCTGACCGTCCAGTTTCCTGAGGCAATGCTCTGAAATTTCCAACCTCAAAGAACGTCTGATGTACTTGGAGATGCCTGCAGAAGCTTGACCCAGTCATCACCAACCCGACGCCGGGTTGGTGATGTAACCGGCCGCGTCGCGCGTCCCGGCAGTACCTGGTGATGGACTACTACTGCGGCGGCGACCTGCTGACGCTGCTGGCCAAGTTCGCCGACGGCATCCCAGAGAGCATGGCCAAGTTCTACATCACCGAGATGGTGCTGGCCATCGACTCGATCCACCGGCTGCGCTACGTGCACCGCGACATCAAGCCGGACAACGTGCTGCTCGACGCCAACGGCCACATCCGGCTGGCCGACTTCGGCTCCTGCCTGCGGCTCAGCGAGGACGGCACCGTGCAGAGCAACGTGGCTGTCGGCACGCCCGACTACATCAGCCCCGAGATACTGCGGGTACGAGCCGTCGTCGCCGCGGACGGGGCGCGGCTCTGGGCACAGGTTCACCGCCGATCGCCGGCGCTGGGGGGCGGTACACGCTCTGGGCACGGGCTCACCGTCGGCCGCCGGCGCTGGGGGGCGGTACACGCTCGGGGCACGGGTGCACCCTCGGCCGCCGGCGCTGGGGGGCGGTGCACGCTCAGGGCACGGGCTCACCGTCGGCCGCCGGCGCTGGGGGGCGGTACACGCTCGAGGCACGGGTCCACCCTCGGCCGCCGGCGCTGGGGGGCGGTACACGCTCGGGGCACGGGTGCACCCTCGGCCGCCGGCGCTGGGGGGCGGTACACGCTCAGGGCACGGGCTCACCGTCGGCCGCCGGCGCTGGGGGGCGGTACACGCTCGGGGCACGGGTCCACCCTCGGCCGCCGGCGCTGGGGGGCGGTGCACGCTCAGGGCACGGGCTCATCGCGGGCCGCCGGCGCGGGGGGGCGGTACACGCTTGGGGCATGGGCTCGCCGTCGGCCGCCGGCACTGGGGGGGGGGGGGGGGGCGTGCACGCTCTGGGCACGAGTTCACCGCCGGCCGCCGGCGCTGGGGGGCGGTACACGCTCGGCTGCAGTGGGCCCTACCGGCGCGCGCTGTTTGACGTGTTTGCGTGTGGGGGGGGGGGGGGTCTTAGGTCCCGTTGTTTTGGCCAGAGATGCTCTGTAGACAGATGTAGTCCGTGGATGTAGACAGAGTCCGGTTAGAGCCCGGGAGCTGTTCTTGTTGGTGGCACCCTGCAGCCCATTGCTGGCATTTAAAAATTGTCCTAATACACAGGGAAAGCGCCAAAGTTCACATATTTTCCTTATTTGTATTTTAACAATGTAGTTTTTGTAAGGATTTTCACTGATTACGAGATTGAAGTTACTAACGGTGTTGCTGCATGAAGTGATGCTCAGTATTGCACTGTACTACATTCGGCCCTGAGACCCGTCACTGGCCCAAGTCAGATCAGGCTTTCCCCGCGTGATTTTGGCACAGGACCCATGAGGTCCTGCATGACAGTCCAGCTTCAGCGCCACAGCTGACAGTCCAGCCTCTCAGTCAGGCCTCAGCACCGCTGCTGGCATGGAGCCGCTGCCGGCACTCCAGCCTCTCAGTCAGGCCCGACGCCGTCCGGCCTCTTCCTGACGCAATTCCTTACCCCTAACGCGATTCCGGCGGAATTAGCCAATTGTCGTGCCTGCGATCGCCCGCGGCCGACCTCTGGAGGGGCTGATCTGGTTACGGAGTGGCCACCGCCAGGCCCGGCCAGCCCCCGACCGGCCTCTGAGCAGTCCCGAGCTGGCCTCTGAACATCCTCCTCAGGCCTCAGAACACAGCCTCAGGTCCTTGACCGCCTCTGATCAGCCTCGGACCGGCCCATCAGCTCCTGACCAGCCTCTGACTGGCCTCTGATCACCCTGTGACTGGTCTCTGACCAGCTCCTGGCCGGCCCCTGGCCAGCCTCTGACCAGCCTCTGGCCTGAGACCTCTGATCAGGCCTCAGATCGGCCTGACTCGTCTCATCAGTCCTAGACCAGCTCCCAGGCGTCCCCTGACGTGCGCGGCCGCCTGCGACAGGCGATGGAGGACAACCAGGGCCGGTACGGACCGGAGTGCGACTGGTGGTCGCTGGGCGTCTGCATGTACGAGATGCTGTACGCCGAGACGCCCTTCTACGCCGAGAGCCTGGTGGAGACGTACGGCAAGATTATGAACCACAGCGTAAGTGACTGCTGCTGCCGTCGGCATGTGTGGTGTGCTTGGGAACTGGGAGCCGTGCCTCAGCCTGTGCCATGATTCGTTTGGGTGGATGCTGCCTGTCTGCTATGCAGACGTGAGCGCAGATCGTATGTGAAGCGCTTCAGCTGTGAGCGCGGCGCTAGAACGCGACACGTTTCTCGCTGTTGTCCCCAACGCCGTCGTCCGTGTCCGTGCCACCATCCTGTGTCGCCACCCAGGCCGCTGGGGCGCCGTGACGCTCAGGCCGTGCCCGGATGTGGCCGTCGGCGTGTCGTGCGTGTCCGTGCGTGGTCCGGTGTGTCGGCCGAGGGGCCGCCCGGCGGCGACAGGCCGCGGCCGCACGCCCAGCCGCCTCCCGGGCCGGCAGATCGATGGTCGGCCGGGCGGCCCCGTCAGCGGCGGTCCGGCCGTGCCGCCGGCCGACCGGCGCCGAGGGCTCCCCGCTGGCGGGGCGCGAGCGCCGAGTACCTGGACGGCCGAGTCCGAAGCGACCGGGTCGCCAGCCCGGCGCCCGTCTCAATATTGATGCCCTCGCTATTTGACGAATGGTCCGAGTCACTTACCGCTCGATGTGGTCATGGACCTTGAATAATGCTCGTGTCGCCGCACCGTGGCAGTTGTGACGCTGTCACCTCAAGGCTGGCGCGCGCCCCGCTCGTGTCATCCCGACTAAGATAAATACAAATATCCCGCGCGACCCATTTCTCAGTCAAGCTGGCTTATTTTCTTAACAACACCTCTCATTTGCGGCATTAGAGATTGTCCAGCGATGCCAATTAGTCTCCGTTACCCCCATTTGCTGTGTGACCGGCGCCATCTGGCGGGTTGAGCTGCGGCACTGAGAGGGGCCCGGTGAGATCACCGCCGCTGCGCGCTGGCCTCGTCCCGGCGTGTAAACCCAGCGGCTCTCCGGGGCGGGGCGGAACGACGCTACCCTCAGGTGCGCGCGGCTCGATGGCCGGCGCCGGAGCCGACGGAAGGGAGGACTCACAGGCAAACATCCTCAGATTCCGAAAAATCCTTTGTAGGACGTTACCCGGCCTGGTGATGCTCCTCGTGTTGGTGGCAGTCCGTCCACTGTTGTGCCTCTGTACTAGCGGCGTGCTGTGTAAGCCGCCTGCCTTGTGCACGGGTCTAGCCTTAGGCCCGTTTCGTTGCTAGATCGGCAGTAGAGGGTTTGTCGGGACTGGATTCAGCGGCCAGGGGCGTGTGCTGAGTGTTGGCCACTCGTCCGCTTCAGAACTGCCTGGACTTCCCGGCCGACGTGGATGTCTCGGAGAACGCAAAGGACCTGCTGAAGCGGCTCATCTGCTCCAAGGAGTTCCGGCTCGGACAGAACGGCATCGACGACTTCAAGGTGCCCACCCCACTCCCGTCCATTGGGCCGCGCCGGCGAGCGGCCGTGGCTGCGGCGTTGGTTCACGTGGCGGTCGTTATGAAGGTGTAGCGGCGGTCTCGCAACTCGCCCCGTCTGGCGGCGAGCGGCCGTCGGGCCCGGTGCGGGCCGTGCCCGGTCTGGCGGCGAGCTGCCGTCTGGCCTGGTGCAGGACGCCGCCGGTCTGGTGGTGCGGACCGCACCCGGTCTGGCGGCGTGCTGCCGTCTGGCCTGGTGCAGGACGCCGCCCGGTCTGGCGGTGCGGACCGCGCCCGGTCTGGCGGCGTGCTGCCGTCTGGCCTGGTGCAGGACGCCGCCCGGTCTGGCGGTGCGGACCGCGCCCGGTCTGGCGGCGTGCTGCCGTCTGGCCTGGTGCAGGACGCCGCCCGGTCTGGCGGTGCGGACCGCACCCGGTCTGGCGACGTGCTGCCGTCTGGCCTGGTGCAGGACGCCGCCCGGTCTGGCGGTGCGGACCGCGCCCGGTCTGGCGGCGTGCTGCCGTCTGGCCTGGTGCAGGACGCCACCCGGTCTGGCTGAGAGCTGCCGTCACATCAGCGGTGGGACCTGGTGCGGGACGCCACCCGGTCTGGGTGAGAGCTGCCGTCACATCAGCGGTGGGACCTGGTGCGGGACGCCGCCCGGTCTGGCTGAGAGCTGCCGTCGCATCATCCGTGGGGCCTGGTGTGGGACGCCGCCCGGTCTGGTGGTGCGGACCGCGCCCGGTCTGGCGGCGAGGCGCCCCCGGGCCGGCCGGTCACAGCAGTGTGCTCCCTCTAATCGATACAGTCTGGCCGGTCCCAGCCCCCGAGAGGCGCCGCTGACGCCGGCGGCGGCCGATCGGTTCCCTGAAAACGGCGCTGATCGGCGGGGATAGCGGCAAGTGTTGGGATCAGCCGCTCGGTTCCAGATACAATCGGATGACTAAACCCGCCGTTCCAGCGACAAGGCACGGCGTAGAGCGGTGTCGTCTTGGCAGTTTTGTTCGGTTGCAAAATGATAGGCGTGTATTCTAACCGTTATCTCCAGTTAAATTAACGTAGCTTATTAGCACATACGTAATAAGTAGTATCCATAATTTAAAGTTGTGGTGGAGTAATGCCCATCATCAACGGTGGAGAGTTCATTTGAACGGACCAGTATAAACAGTATACGAGAGCGGAAAATAAATACCACTCATCACGTTAAGCAAGCTCCACGATTGCATTGCCTAACGCTGGTGCGGCTGTCAAGCATCGCCGCTCTATGGGGTCGTTGGCGTGACCCTGCTGCCGTCATCGTACGTCGCGCGGGTAGCCTTGATGCGACTCAAGCGTTGCCGACGTCCTCCGGTCAGCGCCGCGCGACCCCCCGCGCGTCTGACGTCATCCGTGTTTATGCTGGCCCCGAGCGGCCAGTTTCTCGGGTGGAACAGCCGTGGAATGGCCCCTCATCCCGGGAATAGTGTTTGCGTCAACTGCTGGGTACGGAGACCCTGTGGTCCTTGTGATATTCTGGACATGCCTTGCAATGTTCGCATTTTGCCCGCCCCTCCCCACCCCGCCTGAAGGTGGGGCTGGGATTGCGTACCCAGCGAACTCTGTGTGGGCGTTGGCGCCGTTATTGTTGACAAACCCCGCACCTCGACATTTCCCTGGATCTATTTTGGAAGTTATGGCCCGATCGGATATAATCAAAATGTTATCCGGAACAGAACCTGAGTGATTTTTTAAAGGTTTTGTAAAAGGATGACACCGAATGAAAATTTTCATCATGGACAATGATGTAAGCTTTCGTCTTGGCCAGTCATGGGCGGTGGTGGTGCAGGGCATGACGTCACAGCTCACAGCGAGTGTACCTCCGCAATCGGCCGTATGCCCGCGGGGTGAGGTGACTGAGGCGGTCCAGGGCCGCGCCGGTCCGGCAGGAGACGACCCTAAGGCCCGGCCGTATGCCCGCGGGGTGAGGTGACTGAGGCGGTCCAGGGCCGCGCCGGTCCGGCAGGAGACGACCCTAAGGCCCGGCCGTATGCCCGCGGGGTGAGGTGACTGAGGCAGTCCAGGGCCGCGCAGGTCCGGCAGGAGACGACTCTAAGGCCCGTCTCAACGCCAGCCTCCGCCAGCTTAGACCCAGTCCGGCCTGGCGTTAGACTCTGCCAGCTTAGGCCCGGTCTGGCCTGGCGCCAGTCTCTGTCAGCTTAGGTCCGGCGCCAGCCTGTGCCTCGATCAAGCCCAGGCATTGTACGACAATCCATGCAAAATATCTGCATTCGTTGTTTGACTTTGATGGGACTTCGAGAAATGACAGCTGGCTCTTTGTGATGAACTTGTCCAATGAAATGTCATCGGGCTAAAACCCAGCGATCGTTCCCCCCCCCCCCCCCCCCCCCCTCCTCCCCTCCCAACAAAAACCGACGAGCCAAACGTTCGACGCCGACAGTTCAGACGTGGTGACATGCTCAGCCTGGTGGAGCCGCCTCGTGACGTTCGGCCTCGCGACGCCGTCAGCTCCTCATGTATGCGACACTCGATCGCACATCCGCGCCGCGCAGGCAGCCGCGCGCGCGTCCGCTCGTCACCTGCGTGATCGGGCTCACTCCGTGGCGAACCGCTGGCTGGCTGGCTGGGGCGCGGTGAGCGCTCACACCTGGAGTCCGGCCGCTGACCTGCCCCTCTGGCCGCAGAACCACCCGTGGTTCTCCGACATCGAGTGGGAGACGGTGCGCGACTCGACGGCGCCCTACGTGCCCGAGGTCAGCTCGCCCTACGACACGAGCAACTTCGACGTGGACGACCTAGACGTGCGCAGCTCGGAGACGCTGCCGCCGACCACCAACAACTTCTTCACGGCGCTCCACCTGCCGTTCGTCGGCTTCACGTTCACGCAGGGCAGGTGCGCCGCGGTCGGGGCGCGGCCGGCGTTGGGCCGAGGCGGGGGTCGGGGCGGGGCCGGGTCAGGTCAGGTCGAGCAGGTGTCGGGGCGCGGCCAGCGTCAGGTCGAGCCTGTGTCAGTGGCGTGGGCCGCGGCCGAGAGGTGGTGTCGAGCACACAGGTGGCCTGTCGTGTGCCGTGCTGCCGCGGGCGTCTCTCGCCCGTGGACGCCTGACCGCGTGCGCCGCCTCCAGCCGCATCAGCGACAAGAGCTGCCTGATGTCGAGCCTCTCGCCGGAGGAGGCCGACGTGGACGAGCTGTCGCGCGTGGCGTTCGAGCGGCGCATCCACCGGCTGGAGCAGGACAACAAGGACCTCACGCGCCGGCTGGCAGGTACGGCCCGACGGCGGCCAGCTCTCTCTAATGCTTGGGAGACGCGACAGGGTCTGACTCCCGGTCACACTGGTGGTTCCGTGTGGGGCTCTGTGTTGTGCTAACGTCGGTGGCGCCTGTCCAGTGAGTGCCCGCTGCTCGTTCCGGCCAGCTGACCCGCTGGCTGTGGTGCTGTGCTGCCTGGGATTGAGCGTGTCGCCCCGTGTGGACATCGGCGTCGAGCCGCCGTCGTCGCGGACGCGGCCGCTGCACGTGCTCTGGTCAGGCGTGGTCCGTGCCGTGCGTGTCGGTGATTAACGCTGGCGTGGCCCCACGGGCAGACACCACGCGCACGCTGCAGGCGCACGTGCACGGCCCGCTGGCCGAGGGGGCGCCGGCCGCCGCCGCCGCCGCCACTGCTGCGCCCGACTCGGCCGCCCGCCAGGCCGAGCTGGACGCGCTGCACGATCAGCTGCGGCAGCTGCAGGAGCGTAACAAGGGTAGGTCGGCGGCGCGGTCGATGGCACGCGCCACTGGGTTCCCACTCAGCTGTGGAAGCTCATGGCGTGACAGACCGGGAGCGTTATACCCTCTGTGCGGTGCCCTCAGCGTAGGGATGACCGGCTTGGTGCGGTGGTGATTAAACGGCTCCATGTTTTGGTTGCTGGAGGTGTCACTGATAGCCCCTGATTGACTGTAAACAAGTGGCCGTCGGTTGTTATGGTCACCGCCCGATGCCGGCTCTGGCTGCGGGGCGTGACGACAGGCCGCTGCAGATGACCGTGGCCTTCCCGCCGCCGGCGTGGGCCACCAGTGGCCGCCGGCGGCGCACGGGCTCGGCTGGACAGTGTTGACCTGACCCAGTCGGCGAGCCCGCCTTACACCACGAGACGTGACCGTTGTGAGCCTGACCGGAGCGGCATCCGACCGTCAGCTCCTGTGGTCCCTAGGGGACCACTGACATCGGGCTCTGGGAGTCACCGGATCAGCAGTGCTGTCCGTATATGCCGCACCGTTCCGCCGGTGTACTGAACGCCACATGACTCCGTGCGGTTCCCGCCACCTCCGCTGAGGGCCGAGCGCTGGGCGCGTGACCTGGGCGTCGCCGGCCCGTGCAGCGCCGTGTGCCGCCGCCGTTCCGTGCTCGGAGCGTGGCGTGAGCTGACGCGTGGCGGGCCGGCCGTCTCGGCAGAGCTGGACCAGCAGCTGATGGGCGAGCGGCAGCAGACGGCCGACGTGTCGCTGCTGCGTCAGGAGCTTGACACGGCCGAGTCGGAGCACGACAGCCGGCGCCGAGAGCTCGAGCGCACGCTCAAGGTGAGAGCCGCAGACGGCGCGCCTGCGCAGGCGGTGCGTGCCATTCGCAAGACCTGAGGCATCCTTGTCCGTTGTTGCTTCTTTGGCACGGTGGCGTCAGGATGCGGTTGAAGCGCTGCTGGAAGCTGGAGCCCACATTTCAAGGAAGTCAACTCGTGCTGAACCCGCGGTACGGCAGTAGCCGCGCTGGTGTGCCTGTCGATTGGACACCCGTCCCTTCTCGCCGCCGGCGCCTCATGACGCCTGTGTGGTAACACTTACCTTCCCCCCCCCCCCCCCCCCCCCCCTCCCCGCCCCGCCCGTCCCAGGTGATCACGGCCGACCGGGACGGCGCGCAGAAGGAGCTGCTGGAGGCGCAGGAGAAGCTGAAGGGGCAGGGCCGTGAGCTCAGCGACGCGCTCGCCCAACGCAAGTTGGCCATGTCCGAGTACGCCGAAGTCAGCGACAAGTGAGTGATCGGCGGCGTCGGGCGCGCGGCGTGTAGCGGTCCGTGCAGCGGAGCCGCTCTGCTCTGTACGGTTTGTAGCTGCTGGTAAGGGATCAGCTGATATTATCGATCAACACTCGAGCAGGCTGCTTCGTGCACTTTGTCACAGCGATCATATGGATACTTTGTTGTTGCTTTTTGTTTTGTGCACAGCAAAACAGGTAAATGCTGTTTTGTGATGATAGAGTAGAACTGCCTTCTCGGTAACATTGGTGGCGGAGTGGATTGATCTGTTTCATGGTAGGGTGGCGTCGCAGACACGCCTGCTCGCTCTCAACCTGCCCGTGCCCCCGTCATCTCTCCCCGTGCCGCGCACTGAGCTGGGCCGGTCGCGACGCAGACTGTCGGAGCTGCGCGCGCAGAAGCAGAAGCTGTCGCGCCAGGTGCGCGACAAGGAGGAGGAGGTGGAGACGTCGATGCAGAAGCTGGACGCGCTGCGCCAGGACATCCGGCGCGGCGAGAAGCTGCGCCGCGAGCTGGAGACGCGCTGCGAGCAGGCCGAGCAGGAGACGCTGAAGGAGCGCCGGCTGCGACAGCGCAACGAGGAGGCCAGCCGCACGCTGCACGAGGAGCTGGAGGCGTTGCGGCAGCGCAGCTGGGGACCGTCCGGCGCCGCGCCCGACTCCGGCGCGGAGCTGCAGAGGTAGGCGCGCCGGCCGGCGGCCGCAGGGAGGCCAGGGGGCACGTTCCGGACCTTCGTGCCCGGTGGGCGAGGGGCATGGGTGGAGTGTGCAGAAAAGGTCTGGATTGTAAGGTCTGTGGCTGTCATGTTCAGCATATGGCGGCGTGCCGTATTGATGTAGTGGGGTGACCGCGGTGCGCTGGGGAGTCGCCCTGCCGAATACCAGCGTCGCCACGCGATGGCGCGTGTCTGGACTTCACCGCCGTCTCCCGCAGGCTGAAGGCGGAGCTGGAGCGAGCGGAGCTGGAGTCGCGCGAGTCGGCCCACCAGCAGCAGAGCCGCTTCGCCAAGGAGATGGCCGCGCTCAGCGAGCAGCTGACGGACGTGCGCACTGAGCGAGACTCGCTGCGTCAGGAGGTGAGCGGCAGCGCCGGCCGGGCCACCGTCGCTGCCCGGCGGCGGCGGGCTCGGGGCAGGGCCGGGTCTGGCCGACCCGGCAGTGGCCACCGCTGTGCTGGCAGCAGGCCGTGTGTGGCAAAGGTTGGATTGGGACATGCCTGTTAGAATTTGGTCTAGCAGTGTCAGCCGCTGGCTGTGGGCGGCTTCGGGTGTCTGTTTCAGTTATGAGGCCGCACTGCCTGATCGGTGAGGTCAGGGCCGTGGCAAAGGCGGGCGCGCAGCGATCGGGCGTAACTGACTCGCACCTCCGGGCCAGGCGCAGTGTGTGTCACATTGGCGCCCGTGTGCCTCGATTTCTGCGTGCGTTTGGTCTTCGTGCGCTGCCCTCGCGGTCCGTGTCTGCGCCGCCGCTGGGCCTGCCCGTGCCGAGTCATACCAGCCGGGTGTCAAATTCAGGCGGCACACGGCTGTTGCAGATGTGCGCGCTGAAGGAGCGCCAGGAGCAGGTGCGCCACGAGGCGCTCAGCGACACGGACGAGGCGCTGGCCGACCTCAAGCGTCGACACGACCACGAGAAGCTCATCCTGCAGGACGAGAACCAGAAGCTCATCACCGACATCGACCGGGTACGGCCGACGCTGCAGCGGCTCGCCTGTCCTCGTCTCGGCCCGTCAGCAACCCTGTCGGGGTTTGGGCGTGGCCCGGCCGAGTGTTTTTGCATTTCTATAAGAACTAACTTCAGAGCTGGTTTAGTGTTTGGGGCGGACTGATGGTTGAGCCCCGTATCCTGCTTTGGTCCCCGAACCCAGCGTGTCTCGCGCGTCAGTGCCGATGCCGTCATGAGGCCTACCTGGCGTCTTCGGATGTCCGGGCCGCTGCCCGCCCGTCTGACGGCGTCCGTGCCGATGCCCGTCTATCTGACGACGCTCGTTGCCGTTGTTCGTCCGTTTGACGGCGCCCGTGCTGCTGCCCGCCCGTCTGACGGCGCCCGTGCCGATGTCCGTGTGTCTGACGACGCTCGTGCCGCTGCCCGTCCGTCTGACGGCGCCCGTGCCGCTGCCCGGCAGCTGTCGGAGACGCTAGCACGCCTGCAGACCGAGAAGCGACAGCGCGAGGACGAGTACGAGGAGCTGCGCGCCAAGAAGGAGTCCGTGGCCCAGTGGGAGGCGCAGATCTCCGAGATGATCTCCTTGTGAGTGGTGCTGGCCGCGGCGTGGCGGGACGTGCGCTGCCCCCTCCTCCGTCCCTTTCGGCCGAGAATCACCAGGCGTGGGTGTCTGACTGTACCTGTTGACTTCCTGCGGGCGTATCCCTGTCGCCAGTTCTCAGAAGTGGTCTAGATTGTGGGGTGCAAGGTGGGGTGGAGTCATTCACTGTGACACTGGTCTTCATCTGCTGTAACTGTGATTCCTGCAGCTGCGTGCATTTTCTCGCTTTGTCCTGAAAGACTGCTTCATGTTTTTAATCGTTACAAGTTGTTGTCTTTCAAGTAATCTCATGAAATATTATGCAGTACCTGAGGTGCCAGGCGGAGATGGGACAACTTGCGGCCTGCCTCGGGCGTTTTTGTCGCCGTGCCCACGCCGCCGGCCCCTGACACGGTGCGCTCCCGCCGCCGGCAGTGTCAGCCAGGAGAAGGACGCGCGCAGCTACCTGCAGGCGCTGGCCTCCAAGATGACCGAGGAGCTGGAGGTGCTCAAGCTGTCGGGCGTCTCGACGCCGGCCGCCGTACGTACACCTGGGGCGGCGGCCGCGGCGACAGCGCTCGCCCGTCACGCGGCGTCGGCTGGCCGTGGTGGCGCGGGGTTTGTGACTGCTAGAGGTGCGGCCTGAGCAGTTACGTCCACGTGGAACCCAGTGACGACCATGGACATCACTGAATGTTTCTTCTCGCGCTCCTTAGCTGTCGGGAGCTGCTGTTCACCTGGCCTCTGCTTGCACTTGCGTGTTCTTGTGTCCTGTTCCAGCAGCGTTGTTGTTTGGAACGTGTCACGTGCAAACCTCCGCTCTGTCCGTCAGGAGAAGAACTGGCGCAACCGGCGGTCGCAGAAGCTGGACAAGATGGAGCTGCTGACCCTGCAGTCGTCGCTGCAGTCGGAGATCCAGGCCAAGCAGTCTATATCGGGGGAGCTGAGCCAGTGTCGCGCCGAGCTCATCGCAGCGCAAAAGTGAGCGGTCGACCGCGGCCGCGAGCCGGCGCCCGCCCGCCGCTGCGCCGACGAACGACGGGGGTTCCCGCGGGAACAGCGCCGTCCACCTGCCACCCTGTGGCGGGGCGTGTCAAACGCCAACTTTGAGGGCGGATGGGAAAGATACGACTGTAAAGGTCACCACTGGTTGGTATGGTGGGGTGGGGGTGGGGGAGCAACTGCGTAGAAGCGGTGCTGACTTTGCATGTATCTTGGGGGGCACACTCCTTGATAGCCTTTTACCATCTGTGCCAACAAACCACTTGGACGCGTATATGTGTGCGAGTTGGGAGGGGAAGAGGAGGGTTATGTCCACCACAGTGGCAGCCAGACGAATGGGAAGCAGAGCTGCAGGCCTTCTCCACGCCTGTGCGCCCCACGCTCCGCGCCTGCTCCGTGTGATACGCGTGCCATTTTACACGGCGTTTGTGTGTGACGTGATGTGACCTATCCGACTGTAGTGGGCGGCATCGGGCGTGCGCGGCCGCGCCCTGTGTACCAAATGTGACGTGAGCGTGCGGTGTTCGGCCGCAGGGGCCGTTCGGCCCGTGTGGTTCTGCAGTGCTGTGCCGTGTGTCGTGCGGCCGCAGGGGTCGTTCGGCCCTTGTGACACGTGTCGTGCCGTGCCGTGCCGTGTGTCGTGCGGCCGCAGGGCCCGTTCGGCCCTTGTGACACGTGCCGTGCCGTGCCGTGCCGTGCTGTGCCGTGCCGTGCCGTGCCGTGCCGTGCCGTACCGTGTGCCGTGCGGCCGCGGGGCCCGTTCGGTCCGTCTGACGCGTGCCGTACCGTGCCGCGCAGGGCGGTGGGCGAGTACAAGCAGAGTGTGGACCAGCTGGCCCTGGAGAACCGGCGCAAGGACGACCAGCTGCGCGACCTGCAGCAGCGGCTGACCGCCGGCGACGGATGTAAGCGGCCGCCGCCCGGACCTCACGCTCTCACTCGCCCCCCGCTGCTCTCTCTCCAACTCTTGGCGCTCTCTCTGTCTCTGAAGCTCAGCTCCTCTCTTCGGGCTCTGTCGCGTCTGGCTCCCCGACACGGGAGAGCCGTCTGCACCTGGTTCACCAGTTTTTATTAGTTATTTTTGGGGCGGCGACTGCTCTGCCTGAAGGCTTCCCTGCCGGCTTCCAACGCCAGAACAGTAACCGGAGCGGGAAGCGGGCGAAGATGTAAAATTGGATAGGAAAGTGTGGCTCTTATTTTGACATTCTGTTCGTGTATCTTTATGCACACCGTTTCAAAAGCATTGATGTTTATTTATTTCGTTTCAAACGGCCAGTGTGAGCCACGCGCTCATTTAGCTACTCATTTCATTGATGCAATCGGCCAGTGTATATAATTGATTCGTATTCCGTCTGCATTCGTTTTGCGTTTGCTTTTTGCCTTCGCGCCGCTCATATCAGTATCAACTTGCGCTTAGTATGCTTCACAAAGCCATCGTTCTGATGTGCGGGGGTGCCTTGGGTGCGTGTTGCGCGGGTGTGGACGTGGCGCCGCCGGTACGGGCGGCAGGGGGCCGGCATGTCCGCCCCGGCCGCCGTCTGACGCGCCGCTCCTCTGCGGCAGACGGGGTGCCCGTCTTTCTCGGGGTCACCTCATGTCTGTGGGGCCTGCTTGTTCTTCTGGTAAAAATCTATTTCTGACGACGCACGCAGCGGGGACGGCGCGGCGTCCCGGGCCGCAGCTCGCCGCCGCCACCTACCGGGGTAACGTAGCTCGGCCCCGCTTCCGCCTGCCCGCCTGCCTGTCCGCCTGTCTTCTGTCGGTCCGTCGGGCGCCCGCCCCGCCCCGCCCCGCCCTGTGGTGTGCTGTCGCACTGGCCGCCGCCCGCCACGCCCTGTCCGTAGCGCCGCCCGCTGACGCTGGATGGCAGCACTGTGCCCGCACCTCGTCGGCACCGGACGCAGTGGCCGGCTTTGCCGTGGAGTTTGTGTGCGTGCGTGCGTGTGCGTGTGCTGTATTTTTGGGTAGTGGTCGGCACTGTAGTGGGCACGGCGTCGCCGGCACCGGCGCGCCGTAGACACCAGACCGGGCCAGCGCGGCGGCCCCGCCCTCGTGCGCGCCCCGGCTCGAGTCGCCCGGGGACGCGCGTGCCGTGCCGCCCTGTGCCGCCCGGCTCTGAGCTGCCGCTGTCCGTGAATCGCTATGGTCCAGTCCTGCCACCGCCGCCGCTCGCTCGCCGCGCTCAGACGTCCGTCCGACCGCGCTCGGAGCGGCGCCCGAACCCCGGGCGTGCGGCTCGCGCTGGAGCCGTCCGCTCAGGTCCCGCTGCGGGGCCGTGTCCGCCGCGTGTCCGGCCGTGTCCGGCGTGTGACGCAGTGTCCCCGTGTCCGCAGTCCTGGACCGGCCGCCGTCGCAGATGTCGTTTCTAGATCAGTTCCTGAAGGAGCCGCCGCTGCGCCGGTCGGCCGGCGCCGGCGGCAGCGGCAGCGTCGAGAGCGAGGAGGCCGACGTCGAGGACAACCGAGTGCCCAGCATCGCTTCCTCAAAGTCCGAATACAGCATGGTGAGTGGCCCGTGGAGCTCCCGGAGCCTCTCCCTCGCAGTGGTGGCGGTGACGTAGCTCCGCGCCTTGTGCTTTGTCGTCTGAAGAGGCCGGCGCTCGATGTCCTCGGCGCGGTCCTGGCCGCCGGAACGGTGCGCCGGTGGTTTTGTCCGCGCGTGACGCCGTGTGTCCTGGGTACGGGGCGTGACGCTGTGCCGGCCGGCCGACAGGACCAGAGCCCGGCGCACGAGCCGCGCCCTGCGGCCGGCGGCCAGGCGCAACCGCAGCTGGCGCCCAAATACAAGTTCCATCAGTTCCGCGTGCGCACGTTCAGCTCGCCGCTCAAGTGTAACCACTGCACCAGTCTGATGGTGAGTCGGTCCCGCCTGCGGTCCGGAGGTGCGTTGCCCGCAGCCTTTCGGAGGTGTAAGGGCTCTGCCGTAACGAGCAGATGTTCACTGGATGGGTGACAGGATTTCCTCACTGCCTGCCCTGGGCGGCGCGAGACTAAGACGCTTCGTGGTTTGGCTCACTTAAAAGGGCTGGAATGCTGAGCCGGATTGATTGCCGCAGTAATGGAGTCACAGTGTCGTCCGTGCGTCCCACTCCGCAACCCGTGTGCTGCTGCGGGCTGTTGACCGCCGGCGGTATGGCCGTGTGACGGAGCTTCCGCCCGCCGCCGTCAGGTGGGTCTGACGCGCCAGGGCGTGGTGTGCGAGGTGTGCGGCTTCTTCTGCCACATCGGCTGCAAGGAGAAGGTGCCCGCCATCTGCCCGGTGCCGGCCGACCAGAGTGAGTGCCGACCGAGCCGTCGCGCGCCTCGAGCGCTCCCGCCCGGGAGGCGGCGATTTCGGACCGCGGCTTGTGGCGGCTCCGACCTTCTCAGCCTCTCCCGAGTCCGCCACGGCCCTGAGCGTGACGTCTTAGCTGTATAGCACCTCCGTTGTTTTTTTTTTCTGGAGCGGCTGCTGGACCGCTTTGGAGTTGATTGGCTCGCGTTCTGTGCTAAACCACGTCCGCCCGTTAACTGGCTTTTTGCGTGCGTGTGTGTGCTCAGTGTCGGTGTGGTGCTACTGCTGATCGCAGCTAACACACTGACGCCTGTGATTTTTCAGCCAAACGGCCCTTGGGCATTGACCCCACCCGGGGCATAGGTACCGCCTACGAGGGCTATGTCAAGGTGCCCAAGCCAGGAGGAGTCAAGAAGGGCTGGATGAGGCAGTTTGTGGTAGTCTGTGACTTCAAACTGTTCCTCTACGACATCTCGCCAGATAAGTGAGTAAATCAGGCTGCGCGCGCGTGCCACTCCGTCGTATTGCACTGGCCGCCTCTGATTAGAATCGCTCTGACTACTGGATAATGTGCATGCGTAAGCACGATTAAATGTATTGCACAAGCCACTGCTTGGCTGTCTTCAGTGCTTCGCCTTTGAAAACTGCAGGTGTCTGGAAATCGCAGCTTCAGCTGTATTAAGGTGTACGGGTGCTCTGATCCCGACAAGCAGTGTTGGTGTCATGTGCTGCGGGCGAGAGCGGCGCCTCGGAGGCGGCGGCGCCCCACGCCCACCAGCGTCTGACTGGCTCCGGTCCGGCCATTCCCAGGAACGCGCTGCCCAGCGTGTTCGTCTCCCAGGTGCTGGACATGCGGGACGAAAACTTCGAGGTCACGCCCGTCAAGGACAACGATGTGATCCACGCCAACAAACGCGACCTGGCCTGCATATTCCGGGTCAGTCGCCGGTGCGGCGTGGTCTCCTGGCGCCGCCCGCCGGCTGCTGAGCGCTCGCTACCCACCGGGCCTCTGGCGCGCCACCTGGGCCCGGATGGGTCACTGGTGCCGCTTGGCGGCTACTGGGGGCCCACTACTCACGGGCCTCTGGCGCGCCACCTGGGCCCGGATGGGTCACTGGTGCCGCTTGGCGGCTACTGGGGGCCCGCTACTCACGGGCCTCTGACGCGCCACCTGGGCCGGGATGGGTCACTGGTGCCGCCCGCCGGCTACTGAGGGCTCGCTACTCACGGGCCTCTGACGCGCCACCTGGGTCCGGATGGGTCACTGGTGCCGCCCGTCGGCTGCTGGGGGCCCACTACTCACGGGCCTCTGACGCGCCGTCTGGATCCGGATGTGTCACTGGCGCCTCCGTGTTTTGCTAAGTGCATTTGCGTGTATTGTGTCATGCTGAGTAAATGAGCTGGGGGCGCGGTGTGACTGCTTTAGGAGGCCGGAATGTTAAACGTGGTGGCCGAGTATCAAAAATGTGCCTGCAAGACTGTGCTGGATGAGTTCACTACCAGTTAGCGACAGCTACCCTCCCCAAGGAATTTTAATGATGTTTCTTCTCGCCAACACAAACACTCGTCTGACCCGTTGGATGCACTGTGGTCGGTGGCTCCGCGAATGGTCCGGCTCCAGCTGTGAACACAGGCCCGGCCCGCTACGTCACCGAACGACCTCCGCTCGGGTACACCCGGCGGCGGTCCGGCCGTCACGTACTGGCACCGTCTCCCCGCCAGATCACCTCCTTGACGAACCCACCGGGCCTGACAATGACACCATCTCCCCGCCAGATGACCGGGCCTGACACTGACACCGTCTCCCCGCCAGATCACCTCCCTGACGAACCCACCGGGCCTGACAATGACACCATCTCCCCGCCAGATGACCTCCCTGACGAACCCACCGGGCCTGACAATGACACCATCTCCCCGCCAGATCACCTCCCTGACGAACCCACCGGGCCTGACAATGACACCATCTCCCCCGCCAGATCACCTCCCTGACGAACCCACCGGGCCTGACAATGACACCATCTCCCCCGCCAGATCACCTCCCTGACGAACCCACCGCGCCTGACAGTGACACCGTCTCTCCGCCAGATCACCTCCCTGACGAACCCACCGCGCCTGACAGTGACACCGTCTCTCCGCCAGATCACCTCCCTGACGAACCCACCGCGCCTGACAGTGACACCATCTCCCCGCCAGATCACCTCCCTGACGAACCCACCGCGCCTGACAGTGACACCGTCTCTCCGCCAGATCACCTCCCTGACGAACCCACCGCGCCTGACAGTGACACCGTCTCTCCACCAGATCACCTCCCTGACGAACCCACCGCGCCTGACAGTGACACCGTCTCTCCACCAGATCACCTCCCTGACGAACCCACCGCGCCTGACAGTGACACCGTCTCTCCACCAGATCACCTCCCTGACGAACCCACCGCGCCTGACAGTGACACCATCTCCCCGCCAGATCACCGGGCCTGGCACTGACACCGCCTCCCCGCCAGATCACCTCCCTGACGAATCCACCGGGCCTGACACTGACACCGTCTCCCCGCCAGATCACCACCTCCCTGATGGACCCACCGGGCCTGACGCTGACACCGTCTCCCCGCCAGATCACCTCCCTGACGAACCCACCGCGCCTGACAGTGACACCGTCTCTCCGCCAGATCACCTCCCTGACGAACCCACCGCGCCTGACAGTGACACCATCTCCCCGCCAGATCACCTCCCTGACGAACCCACCGCGCCTGACAGTGACACCGTCTCTCCGCCAGATCACCTCCCTGACGAACCCACCGCGCCTGACAGTGACACCGTCTCTCCACCAGATCACCTCCCTGACGAACCCACCGCGCCTGACAGTGACACCATCTCCCCGCCAGATCACCGGGCCTGGCACTGACACCGCCTCCCCCGCCAGATCACCTCCCTGACGAATCCACCGGGCCTGACACTGACACCGTCTCCCCGCCAGATCACCTCCCTGACGAACCCACCAGGCCTGACAATGACACCGTCTCCCCGCCAGATCACCACCCTGACGAATCCACCGGGCCTGACACCGACACCGTCTCCCCGCCAGATCACCTTCCTGACGAACCCACCGGGCCTGACAGTGACACCATCTCCCCCGCCAGATCACCTCCCTGACGAACCCACCGCGCTTGACACTGACACCGTCTCCCCGCCAGATCACCTCCCTGACGAACCCACCGGGCCTGACAGTGACACCATCTCCCCCGCCAGATCACCTCCCTGACGAACCCACCGCGCCTGACACTGACGCCGTCTCCCCGCCAGATCACCTCCCTGACGAATCCACCTGGCCTGACAATGACACCATCTCCTCGCCAGATCACCTCCCTGACGAACCCACCAGGCCTGACAATGACACAGTCTCCTCGCCAGATCACCTCCCTGATGAATCCACCGGGCCTGACGCTGACACCGTCTCCCCGCCAGATCACCACCTCCCTGATGGACCCACCGGGCCTGACAATGACACCGTCTCCCCGCCAGATCACCACCTCCCTGATGGACCCACCGGGCTTGCGCAACCATACGCTGATGCTGGCCGACACGGAGACGGAGAAGACCAAGTGGGTGGTGGCGCTGAACGAGCTTCACCGGATCCTGAGGCGTAACAAGCTGCCGGACCGGGCGGTGTACCGAGCGCGGCAGCTGCTGGACCCTGCGCTGACGCTGATCAAGTCGGCCATGTCGGCGGCCGTCATCGACCCCGACCGGCTGGTGGTCGGCACCGATGAGGCGCTCTACTGCGTCGACCTCGACAGGGAGGGTCAGTCTGCCGCGCGGCCGCCGCCCCCTCCCCCCCCCCCCCCCACACACACACCGAGAGCGAGGGAGCATCGTGACGCTGTCGGCAGGGTAGGGATGTGGGTGTGGTTTGGGCGGCAGGTGGCTGCTTTGGTTTTGGATAGACCTCAACCTACAGTTGCGTAGAAACCAAACGATGTGTACCCTTGTTAACCCAAAGAATGTTAGCCTTTCATATGCATATGATGAGAAAGCGAGGAATGTAGCATGTTTGGTGTGGGCTGTTGTGTTTTTCCCTGTTCCGAACTGAAGGCCGCCCGACTCGTGCTGTTGCCGCCTGAGGGTAGTCCTCTCCCGGCCCTGTACGGAGTCCGTGCTGACCGCTGTTGTCTCCGTGCCTGCCGTTGCGCAGAGATCGCTCGCGTGGGCGACGGCAAGAAGATCTGGCAGCTGGAGTACCTGTCGGACGAGCAGCTGATGGTGGTGCTGGCCGGCAAGCAGCGCCAGCTCCGGCTGGTGCCCGTCCGCGCCTTGGACGCCGACGACGTGGAGTGGACCAAGGTGCGTGCCGCTGTCGCCGGCCGCTGACTCACCAGCTGACGCGCGGCGGCCAACCGGCAGCGCGCCGCCGTGCCGGGCTGGCTGCGTCATTACCAAGTCGGATATGTTTGTGATGAGGTGTGGAGGGGCCCAAGGCGTGCTCCCGGCCGGCTCCTGTGGCGAGCGAGGTGATCCGGCTTCCGAAACGGCGCCGGAGCAGCTGGTCGACTGCCCCCTGCAGTCTTGGGAACGGTAGAAATCGAGCGCATAGTAACACTACCGGACCGCTTCTACGCCCCGTCACCACCGATGGATAAAGACCGCTGCGCTTGCGGCTTTGTGGGCTGGTCTCTAGGCTTCGGTCGTCGTTGGCAGGTTTCCGACACCAAAGGCTGCATCACGTTCGCCACCGGCCTGCTGAAGCAGGGTCCGCAGCCGTCCTACTGCCTGTGCGTGGCTGTGAAGCGACAGGTGAGTGGGTTCAGATCGGCTCCTCCGCCCGGCCTCCGTCCTACTGCCTGTGCGTGGCTGCGAAGCGACAGGTGAGTGGGCTCAGATCGGCTCCTCCGCCCGGCCTCCGTCCTACTGCCTTTGCGTGGCTGCGAAGCGACAGGTGAGTGGGCTCAGATCGGCTCCTCCGCCCGGCCTCCGTCCTACTGCCTTTGCGTGGCTGCGAAGCGACAGGTGAGTGGGCTCAGATCGGCTCCTCCGCCCGGCCTCCGTCCTACTGCCTCTGCGTAGCTGCGAAGCGACAGGTGAGTGGGCTCAGATCGGCTCCTCCGCCCGGCCTCCGTCCTACTGCCTGTGCGTGGCTTCGAAGCGACAGGTGAGTGGGCTCAGATCGGCTCCTCCGCCCGGCCTCCGTCCTACTGCCTCTGCGTGGCTGTGAAGCGACAGGTGAGTGGGCTTAGGTCGGTCCCTCCACCCGGCCTCCGTCGTGCTGACTCGCTCCGATGCCCTGCGCTTCCTTGCTCAGCAGTTCCGATGATGTCGTTGACGTTGGAGCTCTATTGTGAATGTGTACTTGAGCTGATGGAAACAAGCGATGCCAAATAAGCACCGTGCGGTGGCTGTGCATTATGAACTGAACCGGGCTGCGCGCGACGGTTAAAAGCAGCGGTTTGCAACCCTGAGTGGATGTGAACCGCTGTCGTGACGTTACGTGCCGTGACGACCCGTCTGGCGGTCGGCACGCTCCTGGCGCGTCCTCGTCAGCCCCCGTCTCCATGGCTTCTCTGACCGGGCCGCCTGCCGCCGGCGCAGGTGATCATCTACGAGATCAACCGGAACAAGGGCCGGCACCGGCGCGTGCGCGAGATCCTGCTGCCGGCGCAGCCTCAGTGTGTGGACGTGCTGGCCGAGGGCCGGCTGGCGGTGGGCTTCCCGTCCGGCTTCACCATCTACAGCCTGACGGGCGACCAGCACCCGCAGTCGCTGGTGCACCCGGACGGCCAGACGCTCGACTTCCTCGCCCACAACCCCGTGGACGCGCTCTGCTGCATCCAGCTGCCCAGGTACGCCGCAGGCCGGCGCAGGCGCCCGCCCGGCCGCGATCGCACACGTGCATCGCGACGGAGCGGGAGAGCGAGGCTGACGAACGCTGTTTCGCGTTCGTCCGGTCATTTTCCCCTTTCGTTTATGGTGTGTTGTATCGTATGGTATGTTGTATTGTATATTGTTTATCGGTATATTGTATATGAAGTGTTGTATTGTAATGGCATGGTGACGCGCGCTCTCCGCCGCCAGGGGAGAGTACCTGCTCGTGTTCTCCAGTCTGGCCGTGTACGTCGGCATGGACGGCCGCAAGTCGCGCGAGCGCGAGATCCTCTTCCCCGCCATTCCGGTCGCCGTTGGTACGTACAGTGTGGCCGTGCCGTGGCGCGCGTGTCCAGCGTGAGACGGTTGCGGTGCTGACGCCGCGTGTCGGCGGTGTCTGTTGCGGCCACGGTGCGGCTGCGTAGTGGGTGTGTGGGTCAGTTAACGTCCAGTCGTCTGGCCGTGACGGAGGTGTGCAGAGCAGCAGTGAGTGTGGTAATGCTCGTGAAAGTCTGGAGCCGGTTGGTCCCCTGCGCTGACGGGATGAAGTGATTGGCGCCAGCATGGCGAACTAGGTCAGCTCTAACGCTGGTCAGCGTGGTTACGTCCTGTCGTTGAGATGTAGCGCTATGCTTTCAGCAGTTTGTCATGCAGTGTTCTATATTCCGAAATGTATGATGTTGCTACCGTCTGCCCTTGCTTCCGTCGTTAGTGTGCGTGGGAGTGCGTACGTGTGCAATGCAACCCTTTTCGCTGTAGAGTAGCATCGTCTGCTGTAGCAGTGACTCACGGTGTCTCTCCGTAGTGAGCGTCTCGGTGTGTGCTCCGCGCCTCCCGGCTCTACGTGTGTGTGTGACGCCGTGTGTGCGCCCGCCCCGACAGCGCACAGCGACGGCCAGCTCCTAGTCTACAGCGAGACGCAGGTGGACGTGTTCGAGGCCGGCTCTGGCGACTGGGTGCAGACGCTGAACCTGCGGCGGACGCGGCCGCTGGCGCGCCACGGCCTGCTCAGCCTGGCCACCGTCTCCGACCTGCCGCACGTCGTCTACCTGAGCCACATCCACCGCCACCCGCAGCTGGTCAACGTCGAGCCGAGCGGGCCGGGCCGGCCGGCCGGCCGCGCCGCGCGCCGCCGCTTCTCGGTCCGGGAGCACGCCCGCACATCGCGCGCGTGAGTGACGCGCCGCGCCGCGCCGCGACGGCGGGCGCTAGCGATGCGCCAGGCCGATCTGGAGCGCTGTTTGGCTGTTCGTAGTCCGGGGCCGCGCTGTCCCGTCCGGTGGCCTGGCGTCGTAGGTGACTGGCGCGCTGGTGCGCGTACGTCATTTGGCGCTGGATGGTCCAGGACATGATAAGGAGCATCTGGCCACGCACTGGGGCCGAAGGGGCAGTGCCACCTTGCAGGCAGAAACTAACTTAAGTTACTTGGCGAGTTGGTCATGCCCGATCTAGACTGGAACATCACCTCCACATCAGTCCTGATTCGCTCATGGATCATGTACACGGATGTTTCGACGAAATGGGAAACAATGACGGAATGACAAGGTTTGCGATAAGGTGTGCTTGTGTTATACCCATCCGCGACCTGGGTATTTCTAAGCCGATATCCAAAACCAATGCGGCGCATCATGGCGCGGCATGCGCTCCGGTACGGGACGGTGGCCTCGCCTGCCGCCAGCAGCACCGAAGCCGCGCCACCACTCTGGTGGCGAACCTCCCGGACCGCTCGAACCCATTAGCTGGACGCCGAAATATTTTTTGCTGCCCTACTAGAAGCGAGGTGGTGCTGTTGCAGCTTTGACCAGCGTTTGTCGCTTGGAATTTAAGACAGGTGACCTTGCATACGGTATTCTTCGGGTAGTCTAACTTGTAGTGGCACACAAAGTGGCAGCTACCAAGGCACACTTAGTACATAGCATGTTTTCGTAGTGTCCAAAGGTGGCACTTTCCCTTCGATGTAGCGCTGTGCCCTTGTCTGTCTGAGTGCGGAGTGGTCTGTGAAGGGCGATAGGTATCTGTGGGGCCGCTGCCAGTGGAGTCCCGTGACGACATGCACTTACGGTCCACTTCTCACGGGAAACTCTCCAGACTACTGTGAGGCTTGCGGATGCACTCGCCAGGTTATCCGGAAAGACAATTTGTGCGGTACCGCTCCGCGAGGATGTTACGGAAGCTGCTCTGCGGAACGCATTTCACCGTTGTGGCGCCGGGCATTCATAACGCGCTCCCGCAATCAAAATCTTTGGCATTTTGGTCGTTTCGTGGCTTTGTGACCATTGTGAAATGGTGCTCGCAGTATAACACTGGCATGAAGCGATTGCCCTTCCCTTGGCGGTATCGTCCGGGGCCGTGATAGTGATGCGCTCAGTCGCTGCGCCACGCTGACTGCGGCCCACCCGTTTACAGCAGCGCCCACTCGGACCGAGACCGTCGCAGCAAGATGATCTCGCTGCCATCCAACTTCAACCACGTGTCGCACATGGGGCCCGGCGACGGCATCCAGATCCAGCGTCTGATGGATCTGCCCACCACGCTGGAGACGGCCGACCAGGCTCCCCCGGCCGCCGCCGCCGCCGCCGCCGCCGCCGCGGCTGTCGCCCAGCCGCAGGGCATCCAGAGGGTGCGCAGCATGTTCCAGCCGGCGGCTTCGGGCGGCGGCAGCGGCGGCGGCACACGCGGCCGCGGCTCCGAGCCGCCGCGCCGCTCCGTCAGCCACACGCCCGGCCACCCGCCGCCGCCGCTCATCCAGCACCCGGCGCACCTGCACCAGCCGCAGTCGGCCGGGCCGCAGATCTACCAGAACGTGCAGAACGGGCGGCGGCCGGCGCCGCAGGTGCCGCCGCCGGCGCCGCCGGCCGCCGCCGGGCCGGGCCGCGTGCGCTCGCCGGACGCGGCCAGCAGCGGCAGCGGCTCGCTGGCCGACCAGGTGCTGATGTCCGTGCAGCGCCACGACCGGGTCCAGGTGAGCGCGACGTGTGGCTAGCGGCCGGGTCCAGGTGACAGCCGTACGCGGAGAGCGACCGGGCCCAGGTACCAGACCCAGGTGACAGTGGCGCGTGGCGAGCGACCGGAGACAGGTGAGAGCGGCGCGTGGCTAGCGACCGGGCCCAAGTGAGAGTGGTACGTGGCAAACGACCGGGCCCAGGTGGGGGCGGCGCGTGGCAAGCGACTGGGCCCAGGTGAGAGCGGCGCATGGTGAGTCGCAGACGCTGGCCGGCTCGGCAGCTGGCCACTGGTGGCTTGATGGCTGCAGCTCACGTTTTGCTGCACTATCTTTGACAATGAATCGACAGAAATGCAGTCAAGTCGCTCTTTCTGTTGTGACTGTAGTTTTTCATCTCGTGAACATTCAGCGTGCACGCGTAATGCGACGGATATTCATCAACTAGTGCGTGCCGTCCTCCGCACGGTGACTAACGCGACGCGGTGTTGCAGGAGGGCCTGGACGACAGTCCCCGCCACAGCATCGCCTCCAACAACTCCAGCAACCTGAGCTCGCCGCCCAGCCCGGGCCGCGACCGCGGCTCCTCCAGCTATGAGAGCTAGAGCGCCGGCCGCCGCCCCGCGCGCCGCCGCCCACTGCAATATACCGTACTCGGATGGCACGGTTAGTCGTTTGTACAATCCGATAGGCAAGTAGTGGGGCCGCGACGGCCGGGGCGCCCGGCCGCCGCGCTCACGTGCTTCGTCCGGACGCCAGTCGCGCCGGCTGCCCCTCTCGGTCGGGCTTCAGTCCTCCAGATGTACCTCCCGGCCGGCCCAGGCGGCCCGAGCGCCCGCCCGCCCGCCCACCCGCCCTCTCGCTGCGCCTGGATGTGATTTACCATGTACGGTGGACGAACTGCTCGCGTTACGTATCAAACTGTGTATATACGCCTCGGTATCTAGCATTATTGGAAATAATATAGGTATTTATTATGTATGGTTTTCAAATTTTAGTTGCACATCGATATTTTCTACTTAATTTATATGCCTCGTTTTTGGACGCGGTGAGTGCGTGTGTTTCCCAGTGCCCGTATTCTTCTGTGCATGTGAGCGAATGAGTGTTCGCCGAAAGTGCTGTTTGATAGACAATAAAGCATGAAATGGATGTGTCGAGAGTTGCAATGTAAATACAGAATGCGCGAACAATAGGCTTTTCCTCGTCATGGATTTAAACGTTTGGAAAGCTGACGCGCCTCTTGGAGTAGCCCGATGCACAGAGGCACACGGCGACGTGGGCGACGGCCCACGCAAAATTATACGAAAATATGGGGGTGTTCCGGATGTAGGAAAGGAAGTGTGCTGGAACGAAAGTGCGGTCGTTTATAGCGATATGTTGCGGGTCCCTGTCCCCCGCTACGGAAAACAACGCGCGCGAAATAATTCAGACGCAATCCACACACAGGCGCGAACGAAGACGAACGGACCATGACAGGCCTTTTTATCTCGTATGGCTTGGCTCTTGGCTTGGCTATGGCTCGTTTGTGCCGAGTGTCACGCATTACCATACCGCGGCCGACCTTCCATAGGGTGCCGGTAGTGCAATGGCTGAGCTACGCATATGGGAAGCCAGAGGTGCAGGGCCCCATTCGGGTAACTACCCCTCCTGCCGGAACGGGATGCGAAAGACGCCACATCGCCTCAGCAGACGAATTCGTCGCATAGCCCTGGTGACGACATCATTCGCTTCACTCGCGCGCAACCGGACTGGCGCGAGACCTGGCGCGGAATGGCCTTACGGCGCACTGTCGCGGAGCCTCGGCACCATCGGGCGGCACGCGCCAATGCGTGAGCCGGCCCTGCGGGCGCCGTCCACTATGACTCTGACGCTGACCAGAGGAACATCGTACCTATTGTAAGAAGCCTGAATATGTATGTTACTTGAAAACCATGGCAAGAACAGACTCACAGGCTCCTATCAATCTACCGCATTGATTAAGACTAGCAACATTACAAGCTCAGCATAGGCTTGGAGGATGGGCATCATGCTATTTTTGAAAATGGGTATTTATTAGTTAACCATACATACATTTGTAATGTATCAGAATATGCAGCAAACAGACTGAACACCACACAATATCATGGTGGTGCTTTGCCTATGAAAAGAACTTCAAGCAGAGGTTATGCAGGGTACTTGTTTCCATAATGCCAGGGGGCTCATATACAACTCACATTATGTGATGTTGCCAAAACCAGCCCACAAACAGTTTCCAACTGATGAAGGTTGGATGCAACATGAAACACCATTACAAAAGCATCTAAGGCTAGACAACAGCAAGCAGATGCCAAGGCTTAAACACTTTCTGTTCCTTTTGCCCCATATACATGTTATGCCATGATCTCTGGCATCTGGGTACATATTTTCTCTTTTTCTCATACTTCTGTCCCACAGACACATTTCCATCATGCTCTGTCATGCAGATACACTGACCTACACACTGGACTTCCCAAATATATTGTGGCTGGTAATTTACAGTTTAATTAGATCACCTGTGAAGCTCCATGCAGCTTTGAAAAAGTCTAGACCTTTCCTCATTACCCTCATCTGCCAGACTTGTCCATAATGACATTCAAATCCCATCACTCCCATTTTGTCTCAACTATTCATGGCCTAGGAAAGGAATGAGATGGGGTTAGTCAAGCCCACTGGAGATGGCCCCCCCCCCCCCCCCAAGAAGGGCAAAGGTGAGTAGCATACCTCATCTGTGCATAAAGAATAATCTCTGTTGACCTGGCTCAGCACTTAGGCACCAATTCATGAAATATTAAGCCACAATGCACAAATATATGGTTTGCAAACAATGCATGGTATAGCAGCAACATGGCTGTCACCTGAGCCTGGTACTGAAATCTCTCAAAGCACTGCAAGGTCATACTTAAATAATCTGTAAAATACATCCACTGTGTGTTGATACCTAGGTGGTATTGGTGCACCCAACTTACTGGACATGCACATGCAACTCAATGCAGGTAAGGTCATGCTTAATTGTGAAATTACCTTTGCATAGAAATCGGTTTGAAGCCAGTCTGCAAAAAAAACCACCCACAGCACCAGATGCCTACACAACATTGACTAGCTCAACAGCATGTTTGCATGTACCAAACTTGTGGCAGGCCAAATCATGCTGCCATTTCAGATCATAAAAAAATTTGAGCATGTTTGCCAGACATTAATTCTTAACATCACAATTCTTTGAAACAATAGCTCTATTATCAAGTAAGTCTTTGAAAAGTACTACTATTATGCCATATTTCTTTGGTAAATTATGCAATTTTCACAATCTGGGTTGGGGTGTTTTTGCTCGAAATAACCACACCATGCTAATGCCTTGGAACATTAGCTCCCTATGTGCCAAAATTGGTGGGAGCATCAACGCAGATCCACTTCCAGACCACAATGGTCATGGATAATGAGATTTTGCTTGACATGATAATTTTCCGATAATAATGAGATTCTAATCGCGTCTTATATTATTCATATTAACGTCATACGTTCCTCACACAATCTGCACAAATACCCAGCGCAAGTACGGGTAATCAAGTGTCCAACCAACAAACAAACACGCGCCGTTTTCGTTATATGTTCGCCGTGTTTGCCTATGACACTGCCCCCATATCATCCGTCTTTTTATGTTACCTACTAAACTAGTATAAAATTGGTATTATTGCATATTAATAAATTCATAAATATATATTTAACTTAACTGAATTGAGTCTTATTATGTTTTATGTTATAAACTAGTGTCTCAAGCTTAGTTTTCTATCGAAAAATGGGCGTTGTGAAACATTACAAATTTACCAGAAAGAAGCCAACGTATTGGCTAGTCTATATATCTGGAATCTGACACATTAATGAACGACAAAAGACATAGATATATTTTCAAAATATCTTGGACGAATGACTCTATGTTTTTGATGACAAAAATATTCCGGGCACCGTATACAAGGATCGTATAAACTAAGCCCGGCATTTCGTGAAGTTTATTGCTGCCATATCCTAGCAGAAACCAGTCGCAGCTCTTTCTGAGTCATCGAGCGGTCGCTCTCCTCGGTTTGTGTACTGTGTGCTGTGTAGCGCGGTCGGCGGTGGAGCGTTGGTGCTGTGCTATAATCTGAGTATCGGCACAGACGACAGGCATTTGAGGTGTCTAGCTTTCGTTTTTGGTAGAAATGGATTACGAGCGCATGGGCAATCCAACGGCGGCTATGGCCAACCCGAGAGAAGATGCGTCAGATGAAGAGAAGGCATCGGATGCAACCGTACGTAATATTGGATCTGGGGATGCACTGACGCCGGTGGAAGTTAAAGGGGACGGCCATAATGTTGAAGGGAAGGAAGGACATTCGGTGAACCTTTCGGACTTCGATCCTTTTGGCCGGAAGTCACCTGAGTTAGCATTGGCATCTGGACACCTGGCCACGGCACAGCAACAGGACAAGGGAGATGATCCATTTGGTGTACTTGAGCAGCGATCGCGCCGCCGACGCTCTGAAACCAGAAGAAAATGAACCTCATGCCCATTCAGGGCTGGAAGAAAAGAGCGCTTCTCAGTTCGTGAACGATGATCCCGCGCATGATCCAAGGTCCCATGATGAGCGCGCGCAGGAGGAAGGTCATATGTCATCGACACCACCTGATTCTTCTAGTCACGGATATCTGGAGGGCGATGCTGTCATTCCAGTAAGATCAGATTCACCAAAAGAATCCTTTTTTGAATCACCTAGAGAGATGGACACTGTCGCGAAGCAGCCTAGTGGTGTTGAAGTTTTTGAGCCAAGAAATGATTCCGATATTGATCCGAATCCTTACAGCTCCTTTAACGAACCTACCACGAAAGTGGATCCTTCCCCCTTCGACGTGTCCGCGCCATCGCATGCTCCTGTGGTGCCTGAACACACCAGTCATGCCTCGGACCCCTACAGACCTGACCCTGTCGCTCAGTACCAGGATTCAACAGCTGCTTTAAGCGATGCGAAAAAGGTCTCCTCGGACGAGTTGGAGCCGCCGCCTCTGACCCCTGAACCCCAGCCCTCCCCAGCTATCACTGCACACCAGGCGCTGCCTGCGTTCCCAGAGGCGGAAAGCCCCATCATTCTCGAACCCGCTACCAAACCTGACCCCGAATCCGACGAAGAGATCCTCGCCCCCATCAATCCCGACCCGTTCCAGGGCATCCCTCCGACCGAGAAGACGGAGCTGGGCGACTACCGCGCGCCGCGCATCCCTTCGCCGTCATCACTGGAGGCCGAGCCGCCCACGCCCGTGGAGCTCAAGAGTTCCGGCGGCCAGCGCGTGGACGAGCTGCCGCTGGAGTCGCTGCGTGACCGGGACGTGCAGGAGGCGCTGGCATCCGTCATTCCGCCGGCGCCGGACAAGCCGCTGCCGCCGACGCCGGGCGACGAGTCCGCGGCGCCGCCGCCGCCGGCTGGCCGGCTCGGCCTGGGCCGCCGTCTCACCGGTGAGTCGTCGCCACGCCACGTGCCGCTTCGCTGGCCCGGGTAATGTCCCGTCGCCGCCGCCTTTTTTGTCTGGTCGGCCGTCTGCGGCCTCGGCTCGCGGGGAGTCGGTGGCCTCCGCGGCCCGCGGCGATGGGGGCGGGGCGGGGTGCGAGCTGCCGGCGGGTTTCCCAGCTGCGGGGCTGGCGGGCGCGGTTGCTCGTTTTGATCAATACGGCGGCCGGGCCGGATTCACGGCGCCGCCGTCGCCACGGTCGCCGGCGCCGGCCGCCTCGTCACCGCCGGCACGCCCTGTGCCCGTCTGGGACGACAGGTGCTGCCCGACGCCGCCGACCGTGGCGGTGGTGACACGCGGCCGCGGCATGACCGCGCTTGGGCCGGGCATTCGGCATGCGAGTCGGGCGAGGCGCGGCTGCGGGCCCGCTGGGGCCCGGCCGCGGATCGGGCGGGGCGCCTCGTGTTGACCCAGCCGGCCGCCGAGTCCACAGTGTCACCACTGTGCTGCCGTGTCATTTGTTAATGAGTGTTTGCTCGTCTCCTGCGTCATCGTGTCCCATGACGTGTTTTGGCCGCCCCGGTACATAGGGTGTTAGCGAAATGAAAGGCACGGTAGGCATTGGGTAGCCCCGGAGCCAAAGCCGTCAGTCATTCTGGAACGTGGCTACCGGGCATTGCAAAGGCTGTGCTACCGCCATACTCGTATTTATTGCTTTTGTGTCAGTGGCAGCCACGGTGGCCCGCTGCGACGGCTGACGGCTCCCTCCGGTGAAAGCTCTGATCGGATGGCTGAGTCATCACTCACTGTCCGCACAAGCGCCGGTCCACGACTCGATACAGTATTAAGCCAGCTAGCCCGATCCCGGCTAGTGGTGTTGAAGGGAAGAGGTGTGTTTTAGGGAAAATGCGACATTTTATTTCACCTAATATCAGGAGCGATCGCTAGATCATCATTCACAATCATTTTATATCAGCATTGGTCTAGAATCGCACTTCGGAATGGTTTGGTTTGGTTTTGGATTTGAGCCCCCTTGGCCAGCAATAACTGCTTGAATGATATAGGATAAATGGGGGTGGCGCGTGATGGGGTGCATCTGGGAGATCTCCGCTTTCTTGACTTGCCCCGCGCAGGGACCTCTCGTCGGTGTATGTGGGCGCTCGGGCGGAGTCCTCGCCGAGAGGCGCGTAAAGCCCGCTCAGGGCTGATTCATGCAGCTCAGCCCGGTCCAACGAGGCGTTGCGAGGGTTTATAATGAGGCGGTGAATACTGAAAGGAGGGCGAATGTTCGGAATGTTAAAACAGACCACAAAATGTTCTGGTCATTTCGCTGTACGGAAGAACACCGTGTATCCCAAATAACCAGACGGTCAGGTAGGGATACTCGGATTGCCTTTGATGCCGGGTTGTTGCTCTCCTCTCCACCCTGTCCACACCTTCACCGGATATTTGTCCTGGTCGCTGTGAACGTCACCTCCATGAATATGGGTGCATCCGAAGCAATGCAGGATAGCAACATTCGACTGTAAGTGGCCCGCTTCTGGAATTATTCCCATTAATACTGGGACAAGAATTCGTATGGAAGCGGCGTTGTTGTCAACCACCAGATCATCATGGCAGCAGCAGTGGGCCATTCTGGCAGCGGACACCGCGTGTCCCGCTGAGGGCACCTTGGTCCGCCTCCATCTCAGTCGCCAATCTATTTATATCACTTGCAGCACTCCTGTGGCAAATGTGCACTAAACCGGCCAAGCAACCAGTCGAGATCAGCGTACTCGTGACAGCTGTTTGCTGCCCTTGCAACATGACCGGGGGATGGGGGAGGGGGATGGGGGGTAGCTGCAGCTGGCGTTACCAAATCGTGCCGGCGGTGCGGTGGCCCGCGACCCCCAGATCAACAGTCCCCGCCATCGACCCCAATTCTAAACAAAATCACTGTGCGAGTCGGTGCAATGGCTGCTGAAATTCTGACTCCAGGCTTCCTCGTGACCATAGCAACCGGCCAAGCCCAAATGAGCGGCTCCAAAGTACGAATGGTGGATCCGGGCAGTACGTGCTATCGCGTCACTCCGACAGTCCAGGCCACGAAGTCGGTTGGCGGGGGACAAGGGTCGGGCTTGTCCCGGAAACGCCTCAGCACAACCCTCTGGGCTTAGTGCCGGTGACATGGTGTGCGGTGTAGGCAGATACTCGATCAGTAATCGGAGCGGTAATCGGCTACATTTCGAGCTAACCCAACCTGTGTCGTCAGCAACAGGCAGTTACGTTTTAAACTAACCCAACTGGTGCCCGCGGGGATGGTCAGCTACACTCCAAACTAACTCGGCCAGTATCCGCGTCAACCGTCAGTCACGGCCGTATTATCACGGGTCATCAACCGTCAACGCCGCGGTGCCATTTTCGTGTGTGTTCGCCAGTCCGCTCGTCTGGCTCTGACTGCTGCTATACTGGTCAGCGGTGATACGCGCCGGCTCTGACCCAGCCGGGTCATCAGCGTCTGGGGACGCCGTAACGGCTCCAGCAGGTCCACTGACCCAGCCGGGTCATCAGCGTCTGGGGACGCCGTAACGGCTCCAGCAGGTCCATGTGTGTTCGCCAGTCCGTCTGGCTCTGACTGCTGCTATACTGGTCAGCGGTGATACGCGCCGGCTCTGACCCAGCCGGGTCATCAGCGTCTGGGGACGCTGTAACGGCTCCAGTAGGTCCACTGACCCAGCCGGGTCATCAGCGTCTGGGGACGCTGTAACGGCTCCAGTAGGTCCACTGACCCAGCCGGGTCATCAGCGTCTGGGGACGCTGTAACGGCTCCAGTAGGTCCATTGACCCAGCCGGGTCATCAGCGTCTGGGGATGCTGTAACGGCTCCAGCAGGTCCATGTGCGTCAGATGGCCTTAAGAGCTGTTAAGGCTGTAAGTGCGTGAGAGTGTTGTATGTATGTAAGTTCTGTGTGTGTGCTGTTAGAGCTGTGTGTGATGTGCAAAAGGCCACACGATATAAATATGTGGACCTCTGAAAGGGAGTGTTCCACATCTATATGGGGTTTTGAACTGAGATAGCCATCTTGACGACCTTTCGGTGCTGTTCACAATCCCACCCTTTATGAGACCTAAGCCCCTGTAGTTTGTGAGCTACACGCCCGCGAACTTGGGGAAAGGTATGTGGGGGAGGGTATTTCAAGGTCACCTTGGCATTCACGACGTCATAATAACGCCATCCAAATCCTACCATTCCATAAGCCACGCGGCGATGAAGGCCAAGAAAGATGTAATTTTTGAGGCGTTCATATCTGGCGTTCATGAGCGCGATTTCCAGACGTAACGGCCGTCAACTGGCTCCCACTGTTGTGCAAAGTACGGTGAGCAATCAAACCATGACGCATTGGGAACTATTAAACAGACAGAGAGTGCTTTCTGGAGCAGTCTTTTATATTTAAAAAGTATACCAATGATTATAAGTGAGCTTGTTTTATCATATCTGATGCTTACTGCATTGTTTTCAAACGTGAAGCATACCCTTTAAGATCAACCAGTATGCAAACCTTTACAAGTCCAGGTGTACCCGAACTCACTAGTGGGTTCGCGAGTCAGTTCATTTAGCTCTGTAAATCACCTCAGAAACGTATCTCCGCTGGAGTTGTCACATATCTAATACCACTCATATGTTTTCGAACTGCCGTTGGCACTGCGGCTCGGTTTGGAGCCGTAAAACTCTTGAGCAGTTTGGTACAATGTGGTTAGCGTTCACTTCAGCATAGCGTGATTTGGTTCGGAGCCAACGAAATGCAGTCGACTCCTATGCCTTGAGATGCCTTGAGAGCATAGCCCTGGAGATCTCTATCATTCCGCTCGCCAAGCATCAGCGGTGGGATCGCCGTCGGCCCATTCAAAACCCAGCACGATTTCTCAGCTTCGATCCACCGAGGTTTTTCCATCTCTGTATGAGTTGTGGGGACAGCTGGATTTCTTGTCGGCGGTTATAACGCCAAGCAGGCGCTTTGTGTGGTGTCAGCAAAGGGCGCACGCCATATTGTTGCGCGGCTTTGTCTTGCTGCGCCGCACCGCTGGCTGCGTCCCGTATCGACCGTCGGTCGCGCCCCGCCTCTCGTGACGCCTCCCGGAGGAATGTGTCACCTCAGACGGGACAGGGCGCGGGGGTCGGCGGGGTCGGCGGCCCAGCTGCAGGCCGGCCCTCTGAGCCGGTCACCGCGGCCGCCGCCAGCAGGCCGCGGCTCTCGGGCGGGTAGCCAGCGGCCGTCTGCGCCGTCCGCCCGGCCATACTCCCAAAAAATGGCCGCGCCCGGCGGCCGCGATCGATCGCGGCCGCCGGCTCGCCTGGGACAGGGCCGAGGTGTCGGCAGCCGCCACCTCACCGGCATCGTGTCTGGGGGGCTGGGGCGACCGGCCCCGTCGGACGCGCTCAGCGCTGTAGCCTCCCCAGAGCCCCGTCACACCTAGCCAAATTCACTTCACACGCCGGCTTTGTCACTTGCAGAGGTCTCGCCGGGCGTTTGGAGCCCAGAGTTGTCGGACTCGGGGGGGCTCCGGAGCTGTGCCCTGCTTACATTGTCAGGGGGCGCCGCTCCCGGCGGCACACCCTGACCCCGCCCGTCGCCGCTCAGCTGGATCAACAGGGGCGCCGCTCCCGGCGGTACACCCTGCCCCCCCCCCCCGCCGCTGCTCAGCTGGATCAGCAGGGGTCCCGGCAGCACACCCTGACCCCGCCCGCCGCCGCTCAGCTGGATCAGCAGGGGGTTCCCGGCGGCATACCCTGACCCCGCCCGCCGCTGCTCAGCTGGATCAACAGCGGGGTTCCCGGCAGCACACCCTGACCCCGCCCGCCGCTGCTCAGCTGGATCAGCAGGGGGTTCCCGGCAGCCCACCCTGACCCCGCCCGCCGCTGCTCAGCTGGATCAGCAGGGGGGTTCCCGGCAGCACACCCTGACCCCGCCCGCCGCTGCTCAGCTGGATCAACAGCGGGGTTCCCGGCAGCACACCCTGACCCCGCCCTCCGCTGCTCAGCTGGATCAACAGGGGGTCCCGGCAGCCCACCCTGACCCCGCCCGCCGCTGCTCAGCTGAATCAGCCGGGCGCCGCCCTCCAGCGCGGGTAACGGGCCAGTGGCGACCTTTAGCATCCGCGCTCGGTGTGACGACGCGTCACAGATCCTGACGCGGCCAGGTCACGGACGATAGCATCCTGTAGCTGGTGCTGCCGGTCGGATAGTAAACAATGCTTGGCTGTTGTGATCCGCTCATTAATCGTGTTCATGCCCAGCATTCGGTTATTGTTCTTTAGTTGCCAACTGCTCTTGGTTTTGTCATGCTGTTCTCTGGCAGTGTAAGCCCGAAGAAGTCCAAGGTCTTAAATCAAAGTGGCCACTTGAGGAATCAAAGTGATCAAAATGGGTTCACGACCTGAAAGCCCCCGCCCTCCCCCGAATAAGAATAGGACCCCCATATCCATGGGTGTAACCATGTCTCTGAGATATTGGGGGACAGCTTAAGATTGGAGGGACCAACTGGAATCCGGGGATCAGCCTGACCTGAAAATAACATGCTAAATGAGCAACTTAAAACGCATTAAAACTCCCTGGCGAAATCCTTTTCCGTGGAAGTTGAAGTCCCCAGATCCTTCCAGCTTCCCCCTCCATTCCAGCGGTTGTACCTGTGCCTTCAGTGACGAAGGGACCTTGGCTTCCCTCCCCTTCCCCATGCCTCGATCTGGTCCCCTTCTGGACAAAATGTGCCGAAGATTGATACGCAGAAACTCGACGCTTCTGGCCGGGAGTTGGTTAGAGTGTTGGCGTTAAGTGCACAGGGAACTATGTGACATTTCAGATGTTTTGTTGCATATGTTGATCATGTCATGGAACCTACGATCAAAGTTGAGGGATATTTATTTGTATTATTTTGTAAGTGTTCCGCCCCCACCGGAATTCTGAGCATTGCCGCCCCCTCAATGTCGGCTTGAGGCCCCAATATATTAGTTGTGATATTACAAAACTTGAGGGAAAAGATCACTATCACACAGTTTGTTTTCGGTGGCTATCATCTGCTGGTGATTGTCATAACCACTAGCTGCCCAAATAAAAAACTTTTTATAAATGGTACCAAAAAGGGAAATTACATTCGACAGCATAACTTGGGCTAAATCCATTGAAAAACGTCCAATCATTTACAATTTATCTTTCAGTGGTTGAACAAAGCTATCTGTTCGCGATCTGGTGATGGACCATGGTCGCCTGTTTATGGTCTGGCGATAGACCGCAGTCGCCTGTGCATGGTCCAGTGATGGACCGCAGCCACCTGTTCATGGTCCGGTGATGGACGGCAGTCGCCCGTTGATGGTGCGGTGATGGACCGCAGTGGCCTGTTCATGGTCCGGGGATGGACGGCAGTCGCCTGTTCGTGGTTTGGTGATGGGTCGCAGTCGCCTGTTCATGGTCTGGTGATGGACCGCAGTCGCCTGTTCATGGCCTGGTGATGAACCGCAGTCGCCTGTTCATAGTCTGGTGATGGACCGCAGCCACCTGTTCATGGCCTGGTGATGAACCGCAGTCGCCTGTTCATGGTCTGGTAGTGAACCGCAGCCACTGTTCATGGTCCGGCAGGAACGGCAGTGACCCGTTCACGGTGTCGTGACTTCCGTAGTGCGGCTGAAGTCGTTGGCTCCCCCGATCTTGGTGCCGGGCTGGCCCGGCTGCCCTCCGGTTCGCCTGCTTCGCCGCCTGCAGTGGGCCAGCTGGCCTGTGGCGCTCCACGCCCCGTATTGGCCTTAACCGTAGGTGGATAAGTGATTGCCAACAGCTGTAGCAGCGATCGCGAGCGACAGCGGAGGCATGTCTCAGACAGGCGCAAGGCCACGTATGCTCGATGAAACACTGGCGGGTGGCAGCATTTCGTGAGAGCTTTTACAGAGATACTATGAACGGGCCTGCTCATCATGTTCAGATTTCCAAGGAGCTTTGACGCTGCACACGATTTTTGCTCACCAAAACAGACAGAGTTCTGAGTAGAAGACATGCCGATTGTTGGACTGCAGTTGTATTCAGATCATTTATCGGCTAAATCCCGGTATGGGCATAGTACATGTATGGCAGCTAAACAACTTAAGGTGATGAGTGATTTTTAAATGAACTAACCGCATCCCTCCGGTGAAGGCCGCAGTTCGAGCGAGTTTGATTTGGACGACGAGAAAACCTTCATGTCCGGAAAGCCGGGCTGGGCCGGGTCCAGCTGTCACGTCCTGTGGAAGGCTGCATCTGTACAGGGCTACACGTGCAAGCGAATAATGGCCCCATGAATCGCAGGCGCGTTATTTTTCAGCAATAATAAGTGCAGTTCTCGAAAAGCTGCCCCATGCAACTCCTCGGGCATTGGTGTGCATGCTGTTCCATCAAGCCGGTTTTTCCTGCAACAGTGCGGTATCATCAGTATTTCGCCTCCATCGCTCGACTTACGTTGCAGGTGCAATGTTGCAAATTTCAGAAAGTTGAAGGATATAGGATTGGTGGCAGGTCTGGACGATCCGGCGTCACGGCAGCGCGGGGCTCACACATTCTGACCGAAGAAGGGCGGATAACCCTACTGGCAATTGTGGGTCGATGCATGCATACCGAGGCTGCCAGTAACAATGGCATTGTGGAAAGTCGCGCGCCTTCGTGCGCGAACCATGGGTCGGCCCGTTTTGGGGCGTTTCCCGGAGTGGCGTCAGACCCCAGCGACCAGAGTAGGGCGAGGTCGTGAGCCCTCCAGCACGATGTAGGCCAGTGCACCGGCGTCAGCTCACAAACAGACTGAGTGCGGTCCAACGCATAGTCGCGACAGCAGGCGACCGGACCAGTGCCACCCTTTTCCCAAGCGACGTGGAGTAAAATGTATTGGTGCCTAAAGCAAGCAATAAGTAATAATATACTTTATACAGATATGCCGTGTTTATTGTGATCAGTTTTCACCCTAGGATGTCTCATATTTTGGATGTTTTGTTCGTAATTGCCCAAATGTTGAATTAGTAGTGCTTTATTGAGACCGTTCTGTAGCCTGACCACACCAGACCCAAAGGCGGACATTTTGAAGCAGTAACCATTGCTTGTGGCTTGCGTGAATTATTTTGACGAGTGGGTTCTTCGGCGCATTAATGCAATTCGTTAGTATCTGTTGTAGGAGAAGCTTGACCTCATTAGCTAACTTTTCCATGTCAGGTACGGAATGACAATTGACAGCTCTCACAGCTGTGGTCGTCTCGCCCGTCCCACGCAGCACGGGACGCATGATTGGTGTCATATAACCACCTGGCCTGTGGAAGGCCGTTGGAGACGAATGCACTGTTGTGAACCTGATACATGTTCTATCGGTTCGAACGCAGCAACAGCTTTGGTATGACTGAGCCGATTCTGCGCTGCCATCTTCGTTAGGGCTCATCTTGAACATGTTGGCAATCCGCAGCTGCCTATTTCTGTGAGGACGGGCGTTGGCCTGTCCGCACTTACTGAAGCAGGTGATGACCGAGATGGGGCTAGCAGCAGTCGGGGCGTGCCATAAATCCGAATCTTGCGTCGATTGTGTGCCGCCCGCAGCCGGTGTTTTCTCAGACTTGCTCACAGCTGAGTAACGTCCCGTCGCCTCCTGACAAATGGTTGGCACGGCTGCCGCTCCTCGGCCTGTCGGCGGCGCCTGGCGGCCAGCTCGACCGCGTCGTCCGGTGTCTGGCCCGCCTCGGCGCGGTCGACAGGTCGGTCGGCCTGCGGGGTCGGACCGGCCGGCGATCGATGGTGACCGATGCAGCCCTGCAGCTGCCGGTGACGGCAGTGGCCGCTGACCGGTAGGAGCCGGCCGGTACGGCACCGAGGGCCTGCCGCCGGCGCCGGACGACTGCCAGGGGGCGGCCGGCTCACCGGCCCCGTCCGGCTCCAGGCCTGCCACGCGTACCGCCACTTCAGGTCGGCCCCGGAGTTACAGGGCGTGTGCAAACGGCCCGCGCGCTCAGGGGCCGAACTTCCGGGCTGCTCCCACGTGCCTGACATGTGGCCGGCTTGAATTGGTGGGCTCAGGAGCCCGAAATCTAATCAGTGTTTGTTGGAGCAGTGGTGACAGGCTTGCTGGAAACGCTGCGCCCACTTCAGCTGGCTCTTCGTACACGCTATTGGATTGCCGTGGTACCCTGCAAGTTCTGAACGTTCCCCAGAGAGACTGATTGGATGTTTTGGATGAACTTGCACCGCATGACAACATAAATTATGAACAGCTATTCGTGAGACAAAAATCTAGCAAAAAAAACACATTCTCCCACCGGATAAACACATACCAATAAGTCACATCTGTAGTTGGCTATTCTTTCGAAAGAATTGATGCATGCCATTTCATTTTGATACGCGCATTACCGTCATTTTAGTACGTTTTAAGCTTTCCCCTGCATAACACTGTGCTCAAATGCATTTCAGTTTGCGCCCGCATACCACTTCCATCCCATGTATTCGTCCGAACGTGTTTAAACTCTCATCTCCCTAATGCATTCCGTACCCGAATTTAGGATACAAAGGCCTAAAACACTACGTCGCTTAGCACTGCACAATCTATAGCGTCCCTTTCGCTTCAAAATTCGTACAGAGACAGCGAGGTCGTCGGAAAGCCGCCAAAATACTCACGCACAGATGTCAGATATAGACAACAGCCGTATCTCTGACAGCCGAAAGTAGCCGCAGCTTTGTTATCGCCGAAGTACAATACATTCCTCGCTCCCACACATCATCCGTCCATCCACGTCGAACATAAACTATTAAGTCCATTGGCATGCAGCAGGCAGTGAATTGCATGACGGCCCTGGGCGTCAACTTTGAATTTAGCCTTTGCCGCTGGCCTCGTATCCAGATCGGCTCAGCCGTCTGTCTGTCGGCGTGGATCTCAGCTCGGTCCTAATTATAAGCATGAGGGAAATGGTGTAGAGGTTACATCTGGATGTTTCTCTGTAAAACGTACGTCGATAGGACGCCAGTTGATCCGTGGCACGAACGCGTTTGTCATGTCTCAGCCATGAAGGTCGCTGCGTTACACCTTAGTCATACGGATCGCCGCGTTGTACTGTAGCCACACGGGTCGCCGTGCTATACTTAAGCGAAGCAAGACGCTGCGTTATACTTAAGCCTCATAGGTTGCCGTGTATACTTTAGCCACACTTTTCCCAGCGTATACCTTAGCCACACATTTCGCAGCGTATACCTAAGCCACACATTTCCCAGCGTATACCTTAGCCACACATCTCGCAGCGTACACCTATGCCACGCATTTTGCCGTGTTATGCCTTAGTCACACAGGTGGCCCCGTTAGACCCTAGCCACACAGGTCGTCGCGCTTAGCTAAGCCGCACAGGTCACCACATTATACGTTAGTGACACAGGTCGCCGCGTTATACTCACTCCGAGCAGATCGCCTTTTGGTTGCGGCGTGCGTGATGGTCTCATCCCCCCCCCCCCTTCTTGGTCACAAAGCAACTATTTGATCAAATATTGCACACTGTGCTGTGTACATCTTCCCCTAAGCCCGGATTTACACTGGCGCCTACCATCCCCAGGGCATCGCTGTTCACATATCGCTGAAGGTGATAACACGACTGTTCCAGTTTGCTTTTGCCTATCCATGCTTTCTCTGTCTCGAGCTTTGATGCCCTCACCAAAGTTTCTACTTGGCAAACAATTTTCTTGCCGACTCATGGTGCGTTAAGAAGCCTTGCTCCCCGCTTTCCCCGGCTGTTTACCTCCGGATCCGGGACAGTCTGGTATGGCGCAGGTCGCGAATAAACCTAGTAAGCTACTATTTTATGTCTATTATTTGCGAGCATGTCTTTTCTGGGAGTGAAGTCTTACCTGTTACCATGCCAATATCTTCCTTATTCTTGCTAGAAGGGTCGCTGCCGACTTGCGTTCATGACCGATAACAGATGCTGCCAATGTTGACAGTGACATACACAATATATACCGATACAGCTGTATTTAAAGCTGACTTTGATAAGCATTGATCAGTTCTCGAAGGCCTGGTTTGGCGGCACCCTCATGATCACTGGAGACGAGGGCACAGAACAGAACATATCGGCAGCGTGACCTGATTCGAGTGGCCTTGACACATTCCTGACAAAGCCACACTCGCGCCAGATCCGTAGTGCACTAGATCCATGCATGCACCAGACCCACACACTTCCGGTTGCACACGCTTGGTAGGTTGTGAGGTGGACGAATGAAGATGTCAACGCACTGCGAAATAATGTCCATGCACTGTGACAGACAGAGGAAACACAAGGTGGTCGCATCAGACCAAGTTTGGAAGTCCCGAGCATCACCTGAATGTCATTCGTTTCGTTCTGTCTGATTATGTTCCGTTGTTTACGTTCACGCAGGTTCTTCCACACAGGGTTTTATGAGCACACAGCTCGATCTCAGAATCACACGATGTTTTCTCGAACTTCAGGAAGGCCCCACGAACCGAACCCTCTCGATACGGCGCACGCTGACGTGGCACGTCATAACCGCGCGGAGCCGTTCACCTCGCTGTCCAGCACTGCCGAGCCAGCAGCAGTGCGGGGCTGAGCTGTGGCGTGAGCCGCGCTGTACCGTGCGGCGGCGGCGGCGGCGGCGGCCCGGCCCGGCCCGGCCCGGTTTGGAGGGCTGACTCACCTGTCGCCGTGCGCTGTTGGCCACCCTCCTGACGCCGCCGGCGGCCCGTCCGCCACGGCCGCCAGCGACACCAGGCGGCCCGGGGCAGCGCCAGAGGGGTCGCCACACTCGTCGGACAGGATAGAGCGGATGAGAGGGCTCTTAAGAACGGCCGTATGCCGCCTCTCGAAAATTTGTCCCATGGGCTGATCTGATCTTGTCAACGGCGGGCCTTCAGGCCCTTTGGGATCAGGTGTCCACAAATGAGATGTATGTTCGTGTTTCCGTGTTCCCTCGAAACTGACACGGCGGAGGCGTGGAGGTGGGGGTTCGGGGGACCGTGGACAGTAATCTCCAGAGGGTGTGATGTGCAGGTGGTGGAGAGCGTGTTACCGGCTGACGGTACCATCAGGCGAGCTGAGCAACCAGTGACCACCATGCAACGATTCGTGTGGAACGGAAGCGCGCGATGATCGCGCGTTGAAATAAAACTTGCCATGGCAGGCGTACAATGCCCACGTTGGAAGGAAATCGTTGTTCCCATTGACGTGCAAGGAATGTTCAAATAAGGAAGCACAGACCGGCGGGGGTGACCGTGATCTGCAATTATATTCCGTCATCTAGCGTACCTGTCCTTTTCCGCCATCATGTCATACCTTTGCCTGGCAGGCTGGGGGCCACGAGACTGCCACTGCCTCCCGCGCACCTGTGTGTGCCTACTTTTCATGTGCAGTCTCGACCGGTCTCGAGATAGTTCATTTCCGGTTCTGTGACATGCCAAAAGTCGTTGCTCTGCCTGGTGATCTAGGCCCGGCGCAGCTCCCTCCGCATGGCACAGCCAGCTGGCGTGCCGGCCGCGGCGCCGCTGCGCCTGGCTGGGTGGGCGCTGGGCGCGGCGGGGCTGACGGCCGGCCCGCCGGTGGAGCCGCGGCGACCCGTCGTCAGCTGACTGGAACAGCGCCCAGCCATTGTTTGCGCTGCTGGAGCGGCTCCAGCCCCGGCTTGTGCATCTCTCTCTCTCTCTCTCTCTCTCTCTCTCTCTCTCTCTCTCTCTCTCTCTCTCTCTCTCTCTCTCTCTCTCTCTCTCTCTCTCTCTCTCTCTCTCTCTCTCTCTCTCTCTCTCTCTCTCTCTCTCTCTCTCTCTCTCTCTCTCTCTCTCTCTCTCTCTCTCTCTCTCTCTCTCTCTCTCTCTCTCTCTCTCTCTCTCTCTCTCTCTCTCTCTCTCTCTCACTCACTCACTCACTCACTCACTCACTCACTCACTCACTCACTCACTCACTCACTCACTCACTCACTCACTCACTCACTCACTCACTCACTCACTCACTCACTCACTCACTCACTCACTCACCTCACTCACTCACTCACTCCACTCACTCACTCACTCACTCACTCACTCACTCACTCACTCACTCACTCACTCACTCACTCACTCACTCACTCACTCACTCACTCACTCACTCACTCACTCACCTTCACTCACTCACTCACTCACTCACTCACTCACTCACTCACTCACTCACTCACTCACTCACTCACTCACTCACTCACTCTCTCACTCACTCACTCACTCACTCACTCACTCACTCACTCACTCACTCACTCACTCACTCACTCACTCACTCACTCACTCTCCGCTCTGTCTATAGGCAATCGGGTGCGGACATACTGCGGAGGCTGCGGTCTTCCCGACGACCGCACAGAATATGACGCTCTCGGGTTACACAGAGACACCGTTAATCTGCCCCGGAGGCGCCACCGCTGCCTCGTCCCACCAAGAATTTCCGTTTCCGTGATTTCACGTTCCGCCGAGACGCGTTTGTGCCGTGGTTCGCCGTTGGCCTGTCTGCTATCGCTGCTCTTGTGTGGGCACACGAGTCTGAATTTACCTAGGCGTCAGCTTGCCCTTAGCCGGTCGTGCTGTGTCATTGCCGATACATCTACCCAGTCTCGGTATGCGTTTAGACAGATTCCTGCTACCCTTGCAAGTTCCTTTCGTATTCCGTTCGGACTTTTTGCCTCTGCACCTTCCCTTCACATCCCAACGAATTGTTGCAATCTGCTCAGATGTGGAGCCCACTCACTGCCATAACGACACCACCGCAATGTGATCCTTCTGCATCTACGCTGTCTTCCAACTCTCGCGGCGTGCCATTGTCTCCCTTCACCGCGCCTCCATTCCTCAGCAGACAGTTCATCGTCGCGCCGCCGGTCGTCGCGGCGGTGGCTTGTGACGCGTCGCTCCGTCGGCGATAGCGGCGCGGCCCGCTCGGCCGCCTCTCGTGACGGCCGCCACGCACCGGAAGTGGCCGACCGCCTCCGGTCGGAGGCCGCAGGCGCTCTGTTCTGATCCGGCCCGCTGCCGCCCGGTCCGCAGCGCCGTCTGCCGTGCTTCAGACCAAACCTGCCGCTCCCGGCCGGGAGCGACAGACCTGGGTTCGAATCCCGCGCACGGCTTATTTCCTTGGTTTTATCGTGCGGTTGGCATGGCACGGAGCGTGACGGATGGTCTTGCTGCTTCACTACGTTCGCCGACAAACAGTTAGAACACGCCTCCCCCCCCCCCCCCCTCCTGGCTGGCATGGCCCGCGAAATAAATATCCGATGGAGTTTGGGATGCTTGCCGCGTCGTCGCGATCCGGCGTTAATATGATATCATCAGCCCAGCCCACGCTCGGCCCGGACTAGTGGGAACGGCTGGCGACGGTGATGCAACACCATAACGTCATTTCTCGGCACATGCAATTCATTCTCAGGGGCGCTGTGCTATCGCGGTCTATACAGCGGGCTGGCAACAGGGACCCGTCCCACGGGGGTTGGAGGGCCCGGGGAGCAGGTCCCAGCGGGTCCATCGGCGCGGCTCCTCCCGCGATCAGCCCTGTGACTGTCCCACCGCGGCCCGAGGCGCCTTACGTCGGCGAGTGGCAGGCCGGTGTCGTCCCGCCGCCGCCGGACGTGCTCCAGCGCGCCGTCCTCGCGCTGGAGACCGCAGCGGGCTCTCCGTCCCGGCCTGTATCCATACACGGACCAAATGTAGCTGGGCTCTGACGTGCTGTACCGACATCAGCGGGATGATTCACCCAAGACAGCAGCCGGATGACTCACTCAAGACAGCAGCGTCAGATCTGCACGTATGTTCGGGACGAGTCTCCGGCATTACAGCGCCGCTGCTGATTTGACCCTCGTGGCTGTGGCAGCTTGCACCGCGTTAAGCCGAAAATAAAGGTGTGGGTGATTAACATGCTGCCGCATAAATTGACTGCACTCGATGGTGCAAGTTCGCGATCACAAGGTGCGGGTCCAGTGGGTCTAATCAATGAGCACTAAAGCTCGTTTAGATCCGTACATACATGACTTGTGGACTGGATGAATAAATTATCGAAGTTCTATGTCTGACCATCACTTGTCATAAGTAAGCCTCTGGGTGAACAGCGAAGCCCACCGGACGCGGCACTGGGCGTGCTGGGGCGGAAGTGTTCCAGCTGAAACGGGAAGTCCTGACTGAAATGGCCCCAGCCCAGACAGCTCACATGAGCCGCCACAGCGTTCGATTCCCCGCGGTGCCCGCCCTTTCTGCCAGGGTGAGAGGTAGGCGACGCCGTTTAGCCTCAGCAGCTGAATGCGTCGTAAAGCCCCAATGACAGACAGAGCCGCCACAGCGCAGGCAGACCTTCAGGCTGCGGCTGTCCGACACGGCGCAGCGGCATCTCGTCACGCGGCGCTGGAGGTGGTGCGGATTGTGGCTTGCACGCACTGTTAATGTTTGTTTGAAATTTGGGTTAGCTTAGCACTTGAAATTGCTACGCTGCGTTCAAGTTAATCATGCGGATTTCACCGCTGCGGCTGCAGCGAGTTGCCATTGTAGGCAGCCGACTGATGTACATTAGAACGGCGGCCTAGTCACTCACAGGCTAGGTCTGCAGCAGCGGCCTTGCATTTGACTGGCGCCTTTCCCGCCGCCGCACGCGGCAGCGATAACCTTCAGCTGACCTAGCCTGTTTACCGACGTAGTCTCCATCGGCGCCCGGGGCTTTGCGCGACGTTGTGGTTAGCGCGCACCACACGCCCGGCCGCTTACATTGGCTGGGCTCCGTTTGGCTCCAGCGTCCTAATCCGCCATATCGTTTCGCGCAAACAGAATGCGGTAGAATTGCTGGTGCTCTCTTTTTAACGGTCTGCCGGCGCCACGGGAGTTATGATAATGTATGGGTGACGTCGAACACCCGTGCATCATGCGTCCGTACGAGGTTTCTGCCTTTCTGTTCCGCAAAATCCCCTTGTTTTTTGTCCCTCGCTTCGACCTGCGTCTCTTGCGTCCCTCCTCCTTGTGCGCCTCATTTCTCAGTCGTCCTCGGTCAGTGGGACGTCTCCGACCTGCGTCCTTCCCCCTTGTGCGCCCCATTCCTCAGTCGTTCTCGGTCAGTGGGACGTCTCCGACCTGCGTCCTTCCCCCTTGTACGCCCCATTCCTCAGTCGTCCCCGTAGAGCCCCCGCGGCCCCCTCCTGCCTCCGCCGCTGCGCCCGCGCCCCATCGCCTGCGCGGAGGGTGCGGAAGGGGCGCGCGATTGGCTCCGGTCGGCGCCCACTTTGAAACGCCGCCACGCGATTGGCCAGTGCCGTCCTTGGCCGCGGGTGGAGCCCTTTGTGTCCGCGCTGCACGTGATCGCCGTGTGGGCTGGTGTGCGCGGCGGGTAAACAGGGGTCGGCCGGGTGGACGATACACCCCTGTCGCCAACGTGCAGGCTCGCGAGTTGGTCGGAACTGTGACGAGCGGCTGGGTGCGGGTGCAGTGCGGCACACGACTGAGACTGTCCGCGGGCGCTGTGAAGACGGAGCCGAGCAACACGCGGTCGTACAGTAGCAACTGACGCGTGCGCCGGCATATCCTCCGGCTCCGTAGCACGCCCTGAGCACATACAGGCGCTGCGGTGCGGTGCGGTGCGCTGGGGCCGGTGCAGCGCGAACTCTCACTCGAGGGTGTGGACGTGCGGGAGCTGCTGTGATAAGAGCGCGTCAAGGACCAGCGAAATGGAGGAGAAGCCTGCCGCTTCGGGCTTCTGCCATGTCGGTAAGGTCACTCACGGCGGTCGCTGTGTCCGGGACATGTACCGGTCAATTGGACGTCAGACGACATTCTGGCCGTCGTTAATCTGCATGAGTTGAGCCGGCGCGGTGCAGGTCGCCAGCGACGCGCCGAGTCCGCCGGCCGGCGGCGCGCGCCGACAGCGCTGATGCTGGGCCACTCGCCGGCAGACAGGACGGCCCGTCGTAGACCGAAGCGAGCCGGTCGCCCGTTAGAGCAGAGGATGCGACGTGACGTTATCCGCGTGAGCACGGTCGCGAGGGGAATGGGTGACAGGGGGGCCGCGAGAACGCGACACGCCGAATCCATTGGGATGGCGGAAAGGCAGGGATAGGCTGATGGCAGATGATTGAAATCCGTCCTTTTATACACCGGACGAAGTCCAGGGAACTTGGAACGGGGTGCGTGTCGCCGGCGTCGGTCTCGCACTCCCCAACACGGTCTCAATCAACGAAATATAATGTGAAACGGATGCGATATTGACATCAGCAGACGAACAAGACATTTGTATACAATATTAGCATCTTAAAATAGCTCTATTTACCTCAAAATGACATGATGACGTCAGAACAATAACATTGTGTGGCCCCGTGCTGTTCCGCCCGGTTCTCTTCTGTCACCGACCGTTTGTAAGGTTCCGCACATGTGACTGAGCTGTTCATCAAATACCATCAATTGTCAGCATGAGACTTGCCGGGCTTGATGCGCATGCAATTTTCATCAGGTTGGCAGTGATTTTGTGGTTACGTGATGTCATCGTACAATCAGCTGGAAGTTTTGGCAATCTTCACGATCTTCGAATAATCAACTGCCGGTCAAAGCGCAACTTTATGCGTCGGTTGATGCGAACTGGGCGGGGCAAGCGCCATTTCTTGTCATTGCATGGCCCACGCTGATGAATGAAGGTGCTGAATAGATTCAAAAATGTCTGGTGATTGTACAGATACTAGGTTTGTGTAGGTTGCATAATATGTGCATTTTATTCCTCATGTTTAGGAAGTGCGAGGTTCACGTCTGCGATGCCACGACGTGCATCTCTGTCCAAAGCATTTGTGATGCTTCGCTATCATCAGAGGGCAATGCATCTTGCGGTTGTAAACGCAGTAGCTTGACTTGCCGCACGCAGGTGGCCCTTCAGTTCATCGTATTTTTGTATCGGTTTGTGGTTGCTGTGGTGAACTTTGGTTTACATGGTGACTCAGAAAGCACGCGGACATTTTGTGTATGGACCCGGAAAGGCGTGCTGAATTTCCTCCGGGCCTTGTGGCGTTTGTTACAGAAGCCAGGAAACCAGCCTGGAGCTAGAATGCCCCGACCCAATGATGTATTGAATGGGGAGAGGGAGCAACGGGACACGTGCTCCCTCTGTTACCCAATATCGGCATACATAAATATGCATGTGAATAAACGTCGATAAATGAGGAATCGTGGTAGGCACTTATAGCTTGTGAGATTAAAAACAAGCGTTGTCATAAGCCTCACGATGAATTTCTTGCTGTTGCGGCGCGCTGAAAAGATTTGTTCGGTAAGAACACAGTTGTACCACCTCCCATTGCTAAATCCTACGCACGCCCCTGCTCTGACCCATGGTTCATCCGAGCTTCCGTCGCTGAGCCCTGCATGGCAGGGGTTCATGCCAATAGTATGTGACTATGTAGAATGGTCCCACTGGAAAAAGTGATAACCAATCAACGCATTGAAGCTTGAAGCTGAAAGAAATATTCTGCTGCTGCAGCTATTTTGAGGAAGCAATGCTGCCCAAGCGGGGAGCAGTAAGGTGCCAAAGTACTGGGCAGTGGGAGATACAAGTTCGAAGAAAACAGCCTTTGCGCATCGCACTGCCATCAACGGAATCACTGGCGGCCGCCGACATAACCGCGCCGCTTACCTCTGCCCGCAGGGTGTCTCAGTGAGCTCTGGCTGCGAGGGCTTGACCCGCGAGGTGAGCCGACAGGGGCGCGCGCGCGCCGCCGCCGGTGGCGCCGCCAGCCGGCCGCCGCCGCGACCACAGCGTCGACGCCGACGCCGTCGTTGCTAGATGTCGCGAGCATGATGCGTCGGCGGGCGCCCGCCGTTGGCTCGCTGTTCGATGTTTGCCGTGACGGGTCCAGAGTGGTCCGGTCGGTGTCCAGCTGGGCTGTAGCATTAGCGTGGCACCGATTGGAGGCTGAGGCCGACAGCAAGGAGGGTGCAGGACACAGCGGTCGTGATGCCCTGAGCGCCGTCGAGTGTAGGCGGCTGGGTCCGCGGAGAGTAGAAGGGAGGCAGCTTGCGTATATGTCGCACGAGAGCTCGGTTGTTGAATTTGTACCAGCAATCTTACGCATTGGAATGCATGGACAATGCGCTCGCACGCTCATAGGCTCGAATCAGCATATACCGCAGTTGATGTTCGAAGGTAGTGCTTTCTCCGAAGTCATGTTTAGAAAGGAAGCTTGCATTGACTGTAAGAAGGCGTCCCTAACCTCAATGTCCGTGGGTATCCCACCGGAGCTAGAATGATGCTCGGACCGCATGTTTTGTTCCGTTACATATGTGAACGTTTGTGGTGTTATCGGAAATGCCTTAAACTCCATGGACATATCTCACGGTGCAATCTCCTCCTGAACTCGGCACGTATTGCAAATGCTCACTTTTGGGCATCGCCGTTGCATGTTCGTTAAAACATGCATAATGGTGTCTCCGTAGTCGTGGACGAGATGATTCGGGATCCGCACAAATGCCCGAGTCGCCTTGCAACAGAAAACAGCTGGCATTTGACGCCACTAGTCATCAAACCCGTAATTACGACGTAACATGTTGGCTGTTTCCACCCCTTTATCGGGCTGTTAATGTTTCCTCCTTCTACGGATGAAATGTGAATAAGGAATGTTGAACGAATTGGCTGCGTCGCATCAAGTAGTACTGAGGACTCGGCAGCGTTTGTGTGAGTCTCACGAGTGCTCTCTTCTGCTGTGGAGCAAGGCGCTTCTTCAGATCGAGGACAATGCCGGGTGTGCGGCGCATCCGGAAGGTTTGTCTAGGGCTCCTGGCAAGTGTTTCATATGAGCCTTGTCGGGACTGCGGCGCCCCATTGGGATGCTTCGTTTCCGAAAATGTTCGTTCCTCAGTGAACCGTGTTCGGTTCGTTGTTTATGTGCGACGAGCAAAAACGCTGCTCGCTACGAGCACTGCAGTTGACATCGATGGGCGCGGCGCCCTGGCAACTGAACGGGCTATCTGACGCAATCGGGTCCAGCCCTGCCGCCAGAAAAGTTATGATGACATTCTCGCATTCCTTTCGCTCCACGGGCGGGAGGGTTCTGTTCACCCACGTCCTCTTTTGAGTCAACCTGCTGAGACTACTGAGACCACGCTGTCGCTGGCGACGTTCAGTGGAAAGCCAGGCTGTCCTGGAGGCCTGTGGTTGCCCAGGCAGTCCTGTCTGGTTGTCCGGGCAGGTCTGTCTGGTTGTCCGGGCGGCCCTGTCTGATTGTCGGGACAGGCCTGTCTGGCTGTCCGGGCGGCCTTGTCATGCTGTTTGTGTATCCCAGTGAAGCCGGACTCGATCGCTCCCGCCGCTGCCGCCGCCGTGAAGTCTGCCCGCTCTGGAGCGGAGCGTTGCGCCGTCGCAGAGCGTCCCCATCGATCGCCGCCGTCGCCGACGGGCCCGGCCGCTCCGCGCGGAAGCGTCGCCAGCGACAGTACCCCGAGGACGCCGCGCGCCGCCGCCGACGTAATTTTAGCCGGCAGCCACTTGGCGTTGTCACCGCCGTCGCCGCCGCCGCCGCCGCCACTGCGTGGCGAGGGATGCGCTAGTGTTGGTCGGTCTGCGGGTAGAGCTGGGTCGTGGGGTGACTGTGTGAGCCCGTCGGCGAACGACACTCGGACAGCGATGGGGGCGTGCAGGGAGAAAGGTGAGCGGCCTTGTGCCGGTGTGTGGACGCTGTGAATGACTGAGGGGGTCCCAATGGGTGACCGAAGCGGTCGTCTCTGATGTCCCGGAGCGGAGGGGCGTGGCCGCGGGGTCCGTGCTCTGCTCCGGACTGGGCTGGGCGTCGGGCGCTCTCTGAACTGGGCGGCGGTCGGCGGCTCGTAACGGCGTGCCCCCCCCCCCCCCCCTCATCACCCGGGCAAGGGTGGGCGGAGCGTGACGGCCGGTTGGTCCCGCCGTGCTGCCGTGCCGCCGCCCGCTGACCGGTCACCTGTGCACGGGCACCTGTACCCCGGACCGAACCTTTGTTTGTAAACACGCGCCGGCACACGCTGCGTAGTGCGTATTGATTGGCGTGCGTGGGGGCGGGCGGTGCCGGACGGAGCCTGCGCCGCCTGTGGGGCGGCCGCCCGGCCGGTGCGCCGCCGGACCGGCATCGATCGCGTCTGGAGCGGCCGCCGCCCGATTTGGGCCAGCGGCGCCGGTCGGCCACCGAGCGGGCTTACCGGACGGCTCGGGGCGGCATCGGCACCGACCTGCGAGGCGGGTCCGACTGACCCTTGGCCTGAGTCCCTGAGCGCCGGGCCTGGACTGACCGGCTGAGCGGAGCCGAGCCTGACGGCACCTCGTGTGCGTGAACACTCGGCCTGGGCGTGGTCTGATCCGCGGGGTCTCCCTCGACGCGCCGTGGAGTGCGCCGCGGATCCTCGCCGACTGCCGGCCAGCCCCCCGGGCTCGCCTCGTCGCTCGGTATTAATGTCCACTCAGCTTCGTTCAGCCTGCCCGGTCGTAACGCCTCAACTCAATCAAGTCCGGCGGTATGGGGGCCGTCACCGGGTTGGCGGATGGCATGCTCTCGGGCTCCGGCCATGTCGGCAAACTATCCAGCATTGACCTCTTGACCTGGTGACCTTGACCGACGGGCTGGCTGATTGAAGAGCGTCCCTGACCGCTGGGCCGGACCCTTGTTATCCCCGTAAGCTGGCGCTATTGGTTGCAGCGCACGCTCAGTCCGTTGTCTGGCCTGCAGCGGCATATGCGAAGTCCCGCAGATCTGCGACAGACACAAACTGGCCGGGACGCCGTTGTTTTGTTCGTGGCTGAGTTCGGACCAGTCCAAGTCGCGGGACGAGGCGCCGCTGTGTGAACGGGCCTTGGTCGCCGGTGCGCCGGAGCGGCTGCAGCGGTCGTGCGGCTTCAGCTGGGCCCCGCCAGCTGTTGACGTTGGCGGGCGGCTGGCAGCGCCGGGGCGCTGTTCTGCCGCTGTGTGAACGGGCCTTGGTCGCCGGTGCGCCGGAGCGGCTGCGGCGGTCGTGCGGCTTCAGCTGGGCCCCGCCAGCTGTTGACGTTGGCGGGCGGCTGGCGGCGCCGGGGCGCTGTTCTGTCGCTGTGGGGTCGGGGGGTGGCGGCGCGCGACCCGCCGCCGCCCGGGCCGACGCTGGGCGAGCCGCTCCCGTCGTTTGCTGGGTGGCCGCCGTCGCCCCTGCAGCCTGAATAAGCGAATCAACGGAGGCTGGCTGTGGCTGGCGCAGACCGGAACGGAACCAGCGCCGCGGCCGCTCCCACAGCACGACACCGGGGACTTCCACATCAAACTCGCCGGGAGCAGCGCATTCCGACGGGGATGACCGATCGGGCCCCTGGGCCCAGCCCTCTGACCCCCGGCAACAGCGCGTGCGGCCGGGGGCGGCCGCCGGTGACAGCGCTGGCCGCCGCCGGCTCGGTCGCCGGCGGCCTTCCTCTGCTGGCCGCAGTGCCAGCGGCCGAAAATAGCGCGCCTCCACTGGCGGCGGCGGGACCGCGCCGCGGCCGGCAGAGCGGCCGCCGCCACTGAGCTGAGACTGCCCCTCGCTGCCAGGTAGGACTGCCGGCCGGCCGTCTGTCACACGGCGGACACGTGCCGGCGGCCGGCGCGGGCTCCGGACCCGACGCCGGCCCGGCCGCTCCGGCAGCCGGGTCGCGTGACGCCCGGCGGCTGGCGGTGGGCTCAGACCCCCGGGCGTGTAGGCGGGCTGTAAACTGCCGCTGCAGCTCAGCGGGGAAAGGAGGTGTTCTGTCGATCCCTTTGTGACGTGGAGCTGGACCCCGGGCTCACCAACATGTAAAGCGGGTTCGGTTGACGACTGGTGGCATAACTGCCATCGATTTGATTTCCATTTCAGAAAACGACGGTGTAAGATTTTCATACAGCTTGCGTAAAAATATGTGCATGTGGTTTGGCTGGGTTCACGAAAATGACCCTGAATTTGATAAATTCTGTACCGAAATGGCGTTGGGTCGCCATTACAGCGAACGTTCGTCGTTTCGGGCTCAGAAAGCCCCCATGGGCCTCCTGCAAACGCTTACCCCCCCAGAATAGCTCCTGGCCGACTTGGCTTCTACCCGCCGCTCTCTGCCGACCTCTGACCGAACGTGTGACGTCACGGCCAGCGTCAGCTGACTGCCGGCCCGGCGTGGGAGGAGAGGGTGCGGCGGCGCACATTCCGGGCCGGCGCGCCCGGCCCGGCTCGGGCGCCGGGCCGCCTGAGTCACCGCCCGTGTACCGTGATTCACGGGCGTCGGCGGCGCCGCGTCAGCGGCGAGCCGGCTCGGGCGCGGCGCGGCCGCGGTGCGGAGGGTCTGAAGCCGCGCCTGGGGGCGGCGCGGAGATGGCCTGTGCCGAGGTTACGCCCCGTCAGCTCTGCTGGCACAAGGGCGTGTCTGGAGGCGGAACACGCCCGCTAATGGCGCCCATGGCTGAGGCTCGACGTACTGGGATACACACAAGGCGCTGGTTGTGTGAACGTGTCGGCTCGTCGACGCTCCAGTTTGTTACCAGGCCAGCGCTAACCAACTCCGACGTCTGGTCGGTGTGCCGAGCAGCGAATGCCACAGGTGCCATCCATTCTGCGATGGCGAAACCTTTTGTTTAGCTATGTGGGACGTGCTGCGGTTAGTCGACCCTTCCAGTGTAGGCGTTTGTTGGCAGTCCATGTGGCCGACCCTCCCACTCGGGCCTCTTCCCGTGCGGCGGTGACTTTTGCAGCCAGTTTGTCGGTCGGCGGGCCCCTGGCGCCTGGCCTGGGCGGCCGGCCTGGGCCCCCCGACCTTGGCCTTGCCGTCCCGTGCCGGCCGGCTGAAACTCGGCTCGGCGGGGCGCGGGCGAACCGCGACTAGCACGAGGAGCGGCCACCCCCGTCAGACGGGCGCCGGCCGCTCTGGGGGCTGCAGCTGCATGCATGCACTCTAAGCGTGCACTGTCCAGCCCGTGCTCAGCGGTCGGCCTCGACCCGGCAACAAGATGTGGACGACATTCCCCGGGTCCCCGCCGGTTTCCCCGGCCGGCGACACGGCCGGGCGGGTTCTGCCATCCTGGGGCCGCCCGGGGGCCCCGGGCCCCGCCGGTTTCCCCGGCCCGGCGACACGGCCGGGGCCGGGTTCCTGCGGGGATTGTCCCGGGGGACCTGGAGCAACCGGGTCCCGCCGGCCGGGCCTGCGTGAGCCGGGAGCGCGGCCCGCCGGTGCCTCGGCGCCCCGGTGTCCCGTGACGCAGCCTCGTCAGTTTGTCCGGCCGCGGGGCGCGGATATTTACTTGACGCGGTGCCAACCGGCGGTCGGGATCGATTCTCGCCCCCTTCGTCGGCTGTGCAGTAGGACCCGTGCACGGCTGACGGCGCGGAGCGGCCCGCACCACGGAGTCACCACGGACCCAGGTAGGCTGGCCTCGCCCATCCGTCAGGTCCCCGTCGGACTGGGAGTCCCGCGGGACCTGCCGCCCACGAGAACTCGGTCTGATCGTGGTGCGCCGACCCTGCCTGATGGCGACAGTGGCCAGGTTGCGCAGACCACGCTGTCAGAGCGGCCCAGGTGAGTGGCGCCCCCTGCACGCGGCGCTACGTGCCGCTGACGTCACGGGAGCAGGTTCCGCGTGGCCGGCGCGGCGGCGGCGGCCGCGGCGCGCCGCCACTCGCTCTCTGCCCGCCCGTCTGCCGGCCCGCGTGTCCGTGTGAGGTGCCGGCGCCCGAGTCCAGCGCAGCGCCCGCAGTGCCAGTCCAGTCGCCAGCCGCCGCCATGGGACGTCGTAACCAGCGCTACAGTGCCGTCGAGGAGGAGGACCTGCCCGAAGTCGGCTGCTGTAAGATGCCGGTGTTGGCTCGGGGAAGGGATGGGACGGGGCTGACAGCTGTTGCGGGCGGGCCGCGGCGGTGCCGCCAGTGCGCCGGTGCGCCGGCGCTGACTGACCTTTCGGGGTCACGCGTGGGGACCGTGGCCGGAGCTCCGGCGCCGGCCGCTGGGCGTTGAACCCGCACCGCCGCCGGCCAGGAGGAATGCTCCCATTAGGTGCGCGCCGCGCCGCCCGCCGCCGCCGCCGCCGCCGTCGCCGGCCGGTGCGGAGCCCGCGTCCAGCACGACCCGATCTGCCGTATGGCGGGGCGGCCTGTCATACATTTACGCCCGTGCCGTCCTGTCGCTGCTCCGCCACGCTGCCGCGGCGCCGCGTCCAGTCGTTGGTTGGGCGGCATTGCAGCCCGCCGGTCCGCTGGTCCCTCGGCCGTCTCGGTCGGTGGCGCGGCCGAGGGTCTAACCGACCGGTCCGCTGTTTTGCGAGGTTTCCCTGACTCCACGACGCGCCGGCCGTCTGTCGCAAGCAGGAATGTCTGCCAATAGTCCAGCGGCGGCTCATTGGGCGGCCGGCGTACAGCGGCGTGCAGCGGCGGCCGGCTGGTGTGCGATGGTCGCCGTCGGTGGCCGCGTCGGTCACTCCCTGCTATTCTGGGCACGGCGGGTCTTTGGTGGTGTTTGCGGCCTGCCCCGCGGGAGGATCGGCTCAGACCGTGCCCGGCGTTGGCTGTTTGTTCCGCGCTCTGTCGCCGTGCACGCCGGCCCGGACACGTCACCGCCGCGGGGCCGACGGCCGCCAGCTGTGCGACGCCGCCCGTCCGCCGCCGGGTAGTCGGACTGTCACGCCTGTGACGGATGGCCGCCGGCGCTGAACCAACGAGTGCAGGCGGCGGCGGCTGCCGGCTTCACGTGTGCAGCCGCCCCTGATTGCCCGGGCGGCGGCGGCGGCGGCTGCCGGCGGCGGCCCCGCCGCACCTTTCGCCCTTCACCTGCCCGGTTGCTAGGCGACTGCCAGGCACCGCCCAGCCTGCCGTCGACTCGTCGACGCTGTCTCGGTCAGTGGGCGGCGGCCTGCGGCCGCACGGAGCGCCGTGCGTCCCCTGGCGCCGCGGCTGCTCCTGCCGGCCCAGGGCTGCCGCGGACGACCGACCCGCCCGTTTGTGGGCACGGCTGATCTCACGGGCAGTTGGCGGTCTGCCGGTTCTGGGCACGGCTGACCGCACAGGCAGCTGACGGTCTGCCGGCTTGGGGTATGGATGACGTCACAGGTAGCTGACGGCATGCGCCCTAAAGCCCAAATAAAGCCCAAATAAAGCCCAAATAACCAACCAACCGGTCCGCCGGTTGGGGGCACAGATGGCGTCGCGGGCAGCTGGTGATCGGCCGGTTCTGGGCACGGCTGATGTCACAGGCAGCAGCTGCCTGTCCGCCGGCGTTGGGCACGGATGACGTCACAGGCAGCTGATGGTCCGCCGGCGTGGGGCACAGATGACGTCACCAGCAGCGGACGGTCCGCCGGCCGACACGTGCGCGGGCAGGGGGACTCAGTGCCTTAGAGTGCCTGTAATGCTCCGGAGTGCTCGAATTACTGCGGGCGTTGTGAGTCACGCGTAGCAAATATAATGTTGCTTTTACATGGCTGAAAATCAGGAGTTGCCCGTGCCGCCTGCTGCCTGCTGCCGCCGCCCACGCCGCCCATGCCGTCGCCATTTGCCCATGTTCATACTCATTCGCTTTTCGTGTTCATTTGGTTGGTGCTAATCTGCTGGGGTACCGTACGTTGGTCTTTTTCCAAATGTATTATGAAAGACTAGCTCACAAGAATGGATCGGTTCTATGACACTCCATCGGCATCGGCCAAAGTAGGAGTCCATCGACCACTCGGCATGTGAACTGGGTGCGATATGACTGTGAAAACAACGCGTGGTGCAACCAGGTAAATTGATGTTCCATCTCAGTTTGATAAGGCTAATGCCTGTGCATGAAGTAGCGTCGCCAAGGTTGTGTCTACTTGGATGCTTTGTTAAATGCCTTTTTGGTAAAGAGCCGGTTAATGTTACAGTGTTTGATGTATGTTACAAGGCCACGTGGTGTGGCCTTGGTCGTGGTCTGACATCACTGCTGCCAGAGACCAGCTCCACGTGCACGGGGCCATGAGCTCGGGCCTTTTGGCGCGGCCCAAACACGCGATCGCTGCAGTGGCCTCACTCGGCAACCCCAATCCGTTGACGGAAAATGTCCCTCGTGGCACGCGAGCCGGACGTGTTTTTTTTTTTCTTCTTTGTATGGCTGCAGCCCATGCCGCGCTACAAGGCGTCGCTGCCGGCAGTCTGTGGGTCCAGCCGTGCTGCCGCGGCCGGCGCCGGGGCAGGGGGCGCGTCCAGCCGTGACAGCGGCGCCGCCGCGTGCCCGGCCGTGACCGGCGGCAGGGGAGCCACTCCGCCTCTCCCACGGTCCGGCCGGCAGCGCACTGCTGTGTCGGTGCTGGGGCGGTCGGCTGCGCAGCCCGCCAGGCTCCGGGTCCGGGCTGGCGCCACCCCAAGCCGGCCGTGACCGGCGGCAGGGGAGCCACTCCGCCTCTCCCACGGTCCGGCCGGCAGCGCACTGCTGTGTCGGTGCTGGGACGGTCGGCTGCGCAGCCCGCCAGGCTCCGGGTCCGGGCTGGCGCCACCCCAAGCCGGCCGCGAGTTGACGTCACTGTTGGGGTTCGGGGCTGACGTTCCTGAGCGAAGGGCACCGAAGGACATGCGATTTGATCCTCAAGTGGCCTTTGCTCTTGGGCACTAGTCGAGGGAAGCGAAAACAGCGTGCTCACTGGACTCTTCCATCTGTGACACGCGCGTATCAGGTGTCAGTTTTTGTACAGAAACTTGACCGGTTCGCATGGTTCAAGGGGCATCGTGTTTCGGTGCGTTCTGCCGCTGTGTGGAGATAGCGTCAGGTCCGGCGGGGTCGTCCCGGTCAGACGGGAATGAGTCCTGTCACGGAGCAGTCGCACGTGGCAACCCGAGAACCCGGTCAGCCGACACGCTGCTCATCTCACGAACGGTGCTGAGGACCTCGCCAAACGTTTCGTTGGTCGTGAGGCGTATCGCCTGCTCTGTCATGGCCCGCCCGAGCATTCCCCGCCCGTTATATGGCGGGAGAGGGCTGAAGCTTGCGTTTACATGGCCGACATCGGCCGTGCTCGTTCCGTGTCGGGCGGCCGGTCGGAGCTGAGGTGGCCAGCAGCCCGTCAGAGGCCATGTGGGTGCTGTCGGCTCGTGGCCCGCTGTCGCCGGCGCTGCGTGGCACCGTCGGTCAGTGTTGCCGGGGGCAGGAGGGCTGCCGCGGCGCCGGCCGGCCCCGCGGCAGCGCGCACACGTCCTGCGGCACGGCCGCGGCTCCGCTCGGTTATGCTGAAGACCGCGGCGTTTCTGAGAGGAGAGAGACGCGAGGCCGCTTTCAAGACACAAGGGTGTGTTGCCAGTAGCAGCATGAACGCCTGAGACGACAGGGAACTTGGTGAAGAGTTGTGATGCGCGGAGGACGCACAGCGTTCAGATCCGCGTTTGCTGCGGTCGCCGTCAGTCGGGACCCCCCCGTGGCTGACCTTCCCCGACCCCGCGCATACCCGACCGGCAGCCAGGTCACGGCACCCGGCCGGACGGTGGCGTCATCACCGGCACCGCCGCCGAGCTCAGGCACAGCGGAGACCGCCGGAGACCAGAGCGAGAGGCCCACTGCTGGGCCGTGTGTGTTAGCACGTGTTGCACGTGAATCAGCAGAAACAGCTGTGTTGTTTCATCAGTGCGTGGTGTTGTTGGGGAGGCCTGCTGGTGGAGAACTGAAAAACGGCGGCAGTATGTGTTTCGCCTCAAGTCGCGGCGTCGACACCGTCCATAGCGCTAACTTACAGAACCTAATGAACGCTTAATTGTGAGCATTTAAGGTACAGATCATCGCTTCGTCCGCCTCAGTGTACATCAACTCTCGCCATGATTGGCGGGTTTTTTTCGCAACGCGGACTGATGGGGGGGGGGGGGGCGTTGATGTGACCCCCTCCTGGTGTTTCCAAAGTAATGAAGATAGAACTTTGGGGAAACCACCAGGAGGTTATTCTGAATGATATCTCGCGATTGGTACTGATTTTGATGCTGATAGGTCAATAACTGACCCCATCATGGCAGGCCAAATGTCCAATTTTCCAGAAAACCTTACTTCTTCAGGTTTATAACATAACATTATACCTGCGAGACCATGCGTTGTGGCGACACGAAGCATAAACAGGCGTGTTTCTAGTTTAATCATAAATGCTTTGGTGTACATTTGTACGTGTTCTGAGTATCCATTTATGACATATGAATCCGTTAATGTGGCGATGTCGGCCCGCCACGCGCGTCCCACGGCATTGTTGGTTACCGTCCGCGGCCCGCGCGGGCCGTAGCAGTGTTCCTCAAAGCTGCAGCTGCTCTGTAACCAGAAAAGCTTTAGAACGCGGTTTTGGTGTCAAAACACGTGCAGTGCATTCCCATGGACTACTGAAAATTTGGATGCGATCACACAAGGCAGGCTGCCGGACGTAAGAGCCATCTGAAGGGTGTGGCCGTCTCTGTGGAGAGCGTTGATCCGTGTGAGCCGCGCCGGCGCCGACGACCGCCTCAGGGGTGTGTGGCTCCGACGGTGGCCTCCCTGACTTCGGCCGGAGCCGGCTCTGACCCGCCCCTGTCGCCGTTGCAGTGATGGAGATCCTGCTGTGGCGCGACCCGAAGAAGTCGGGCGCGGCGTTCGTCACCGGCCTGGTGGTGCTGGTGTCCATGCTGTACTTCTCCTTTATCTCGGTGGTGGCCTACTTCTCGCTGGCGCTGCTCACCGTCACGCTCGGCTTCCGGCTGTACAAGACGGTGCTGGGCACCGTTCAGAAGACCAACGACGGACACCCCTTCCAGTGAGTACCTTCTGGGAGTAGATCTCTTCCAGTAGGGGGTACCTCCGGATTTCCAGGAAGTGTGGCTCCGCGAGCGACGCCCGTGATGTGTGTGGCTTGTGTGTGTCGCCCCATGCGGGTGAAGGCGTGGAACCAGTGAGTGCGGACCCCGGGAGGGACATCTTCTGTGGGTGACTCTGGGGATGCTCCCCTGCCCGAGGATGGTTGAGGCCTCTTAGAAGTGTGTCCCTTTGGTATCTTGGGTCTGATCTGGTGTTCGGACTTTATCACAAACAGTGCTTGATCTGTTTACCCAACTTTCATCTGGTCCCGGCGGTGACTGGTCCCGTATCACGCGATAACGAATTATCAAGGCGCAGATGGGGTAAGCGTATGGTTTCCGCAATGTTTGGTTTCTTATCTTGGGAGCGCTGGAAACGTCAAGAACCCTTTCGTTGACGGATGCCTGGTCATGCGTACATATGCACATACACGGCAACGGCCACACACACACAGACACACACACAGACACACACGCACGCACGCACACACGCACGCACACGCGCACACGCACACAGACAAACGCCTCCCAACGTTCAACGTCAAGTGAAATCGATGTCTAAATTAGCATTGGCGAAGAAAGTGAATATCTGTAAGCTTCGAAATGTCTCGTGCACGATTCAGTCGGCAAATTTTTATGAGGAAGTGTAAAAGGAACAGCCTTCGGACCAGGTTTAGATGAGAGCTTGCCCCTTCCATAAAATTATAGTGTTTTAGCGGGTGTGTGCATTCGGCGTCGCTGTTGCTTAAACTAGTAAAAAACAGCCCAACCTTCCAAAAAGTTACTCCTTTGCTTGTCATTCCATAAAGCATTGCTAAGAGGTCCATCTCGCAGCGGGCGTAGCCACTGATGACTGCCAGGTCCCTGGTGACTGCGGTATGAGTCGCGGGGGACGCTCCCCGTTGCTCACGCTCCATCTGTGTGTGCCTGAGCACAGGTGTGAAAGCCTACCACCGACAGTGCCAGTTTTTGCTTGAGGGCACTGTTGCGTTCTCGCGGAGCACCTGTAGAATGACCTCTAAACCTGCCTGGGGAGGTCGTTGGCCCGTATTGCTACGTCTCTGATGACAAGGCGACGCAGCCTCTCCCTTCTTTGACGGCGAACCCTCCCACCCGCATGTCCTACACCGTCCGTCGTTTTGTCCGGGAAGGGAAGCCTGCCCGACACGGCACACATTTGGAGGGTTTCAGCCGTAAGTGGGGCGCGGCTGGTGTCCCCTGAGCTGCCGGGCAGGTCGGAGGGCCGGCGACGGGTCGGCCGGCCCCCGCGCCGCCGCGCCCCAGGCCGCCCGACTCTGTCAGTCATCGATCGCCGAGCGTCGCTGCAACAGCGCCGCTCGTTACACGGGGCCGTTATCGACCGTCATTACATGCTCCACGGCCCCGGCGGCCCGCCCAGCGGCGCTGAATGACGCCCTCAGCCGCGGCGGCTCGGCATCGGACGGGGACCCTGGGACGGGGACTGCTGCCGCGCGATACCCGGCTGTGTGGGATCACTGGGTCAGGAGGTCGGGATGCTAACGGGGATCACACGGTCCCTGAGCCCGCTCGCAGCGCCCAAAGCGTCGAGCGGAGGACATTGATCCGGGGGGACCGGCCCATTGACCCAGTGACGGCCATTGGGCGGGGCGGGCCCGATGGCCGGGATCAATGAGTCAGCAGGGCTGGGCGCCGACTGGCAGCCGTTGCGTGAAGTCGACAGGGCCACCTGTGTGAGTAACCGAATGACGGGGCTGTTGCCGCGAAGTTTTCGGGCGAGCGTTGCTGCCAGGGCTCAGGGCGGCGATCCGGCGCAGACTCTGACTGCCGTCCCGGGCGGTCGGAGTCGCTGGCCACTGCGCCGGCCGCTGCTGAAGCGTCGATGGCGCGCTGCACATGGCACACACGCTCCGCCCCGTCCCTGTGTCATAGTGCGGCCCGTCCCTCAACGGCCCGTCGGGCCGCTGAGGCGGCAATCGGCCGATCGGTCGGCGGCCGCGCGAGCTGCTGACTCTGCGGAGGCTCCCCTTTCCTGACTACTGTACAGTATGCTCGGGATTGTGAGGCAGCCGTGTTGCCTTGTGCGGGCGGGTGGACCGTGGCGCTTTCACAGCAGAGGCACCGTTGCCGTGCTACACACGGCACGCGCGCTCAGTCCCGTCCTCGTCTCATAGTGTGCTTGCGTGCGCGGGTCGCTGGGGAGGCACCGTTGCCGCGCTACACACGGCACGCACCCTCCGACCCGTACCCGTCTAATAGCGCGCCCGCGTGCTCCGATGCTAGTGTTGCCGCGTCCAGACGAGTGTCCAACTCTGGCTGCTACCCCCTCCCCTGTATTTCTGTCGCAGGCACGGCACTTTGTGGGTTTGGGCACGGATACGAAGTCTCCTATCCCCTTCACACGTCCCCCTGTCCGTGTGTCGACACTCACCGCGTGCCGCCCTGTGTGTGGAGATTGTGTGGTGTCTCCGTGGTGTGATGGCGTCCGCTCTCAGCTGCGGTCGGTGCCCTGCGGCGACGCGGCGGCAGCCACTGCCGATCTGACCTCGGCTGACCTCCGCAGGGACCTGCTGTCCGTCGACACGACCGTCGAACAGGAGAAGGGCCACGAGATGGCCAACAAGGTGGTGGCCGAGCTCAACTGCTGCTCCAGCACCCTCAAGGACCTGTTCCTGATCAAGGACATGTTTGAGTCCATCAAGTTCGGCTTCGCGCTCTACCTGCTCACCTACCTGGGCGCCTGGTTCAACACCATGACGCTGGTCATCATGGGTGAGCGCCGGAGGGCTCGTGGCCCATTGGGCCGCTGAGGAGGCAGTCGGCCGCGCGAACTGCTGACCCTCTGCGGGGCTCCTCTGCCCTGACTACTGTACAGCATGCTCGGGACTGTGAGGCAGCCGTGTTACCTTGTGCGGGCGGGTTGACGGCGGCGCTTTCACAGCAGCGGCGGCACGGGCTGGGGCTTGGACGTGTCGGTCGCTCTCCGGGGACCTGCGATGATGCCTGTGGCGCCGGTGTCGGGCGCGGAGATGACGCCTGGTCCCAGTGTCCCTCTCACGCCCAGAGTGATGTGCGGCTCTCACACGTGTGATCTGGGATGTCCTGGACTCACGTTTAATTCGTACTTGTTTCAGCCTACGTGGCGATGTTTACACTACCCAAGGTGTATGAGCAGAACAAAACGAAGATCGATGAGGTCATGGGACAGGTCAAGGAGAAAGTCGGCGAGATCTCAGCAAAGTAAGTAGGCCTCCGGACAGGCCTCGAGCGTGTTTGGCACGTTCGGTGGGGGGGTTTCGCCCATTGCAGCATTACATCACGCAGAGCCTTGACGCTACTCCGTGTCGTGCTTCCTATGATTCTGATGGTCTGTCCCGCGTGAGGCAGGGAGTGATGTCGAGGTCATGAGGGGTACCCCGCGAGTCTGCTGGCCAATGGAAATCAGTCTGATCGATGAGCAGACGAGTGATGCTCTGGTGGTAGCCGTTCCCAGAGCCCAGCCCTCATTCAGCGGGACAACGAGTGCGGTCTCAAGCTGGCGTCGCGTACGCCTGTCCAGTCGGCCGCCGTGTCCATGTACAACCGGGTCAAGCCCGACCAGCTGTGTGTGCGTTGCTCATTGTCTGTGTCGGTTTGCACGTGATGCCGCGGCGAGCCCCACATCCACCGCTGACCTGACCTGACCTTCGCTCGCAGGGTGAAGGCGGCCATCCCCATGGGCAAGAAGGCCGAGCCGGTGACGGAGGAGAAGAAGGACGAGTGAGAGGCCGGGGCGGGCGCGCGCGTGACGACGTGAGGCGTGACTGGTGCGGGCGTGAAACATGACTGCAGGCCCCGCGGGCCCGGTGCGGCCGGCCGTTGGCCGAGTGCCGCGTGCTATGTGCCGCTGCGTGAGCGTGAGGGCGTGCGGCAGGTGGGGCCGCCGGGGGGCCTGGCGGCCACCAACTGGTTTGTTTTCTTCTCTCTATTTAAGCAGCCTCGTATGCAAGCACAGTTGTAAATAAACTGTTCCCGCTGTACATCTAAACTTACCCTGGTCGTTGGATTGTTGCGTCCCTGGCATGGGAAGAGATGAACACGTTCGTAAATCACGATGGTTAGCGTCTAATAGCCGCTATTCGAGTTGCATGTGCGATTGTATCGCTCGTTCCGTTCAGTTGAAGAACCCGTTATATAGCTATGGTGTCTGTACAGCTTCCGTCACGCGCAGACTTCCTTTGGTTTACGTGCTTTGATACCAATAAACAGGAAATGTGAGCTTGTCTGTCATTGCCGAGGTCTTGCACCACATAACGGCGGTGGCTACGGCAGCCCGACGTCAGCAGCTTCAGGCGGATACGTCGGAGAGCCCCTGAGAAAACTTTATTGTCAGATGTGTCGCTGTCGGTCGAATGTGACTGTCGTTTGCGTTGCTAGACGCGAATAAGAACTTTGTTATTATTTCAGCTCGTAATCGTAATGCATCTGATCGCCCGCGCGGAATAAAAATATCGCCAGCATCCAAAACAAGGCGCGTATTGACCGTAGTCTAGAATAGCCAGAGAAAATAGAGGTCCTTCGACCCCGCACTAAAAAAAAAAAAATGAGGGCCTTACGTAATGTTTACATTCTGTTACTGAACACTCCCATGGGTAGGATGATGAATGTCATCCGCATTACTGCGAATATCAGCAGGATTTGATGTCATGTTTGATGAGGGCGAAACGAGTATCTTGATGTGGTTGCGAGATGTAGAAGAAGCGAGGTCGCAGCTCTGCGACGTCGAGGAGTAACTATGTCTTCATTCCTGTTTATGAGCGCCTACACTTGGGCTCAACAAATCACCCACAGGCGTTCGGACAATCACGCAAGTTTTTGAAAGTATTGTACCTTGGACGGATACGGCGATGCTGGCCGCATTTATCACACAACGTGGAGAACTGCCAGGTTCTCACTCCTTTATTTCCATTTGAGTCCCATTAAGGATCAGGAGTGTACCGTATTCAGTTGGTGGGATTCCAGTCCCCCCCCCCCCTCCCTCCAACTTTCCCATTAGCACCTCACCCAGCTTCGAGAGAGAAAAGGGCAAATCCGTGATGAAATTTGATTCCTCACGCGAACGGGATGATTTTAGACCTTTTCTTCTGACTACACACCTAAACTGACATTGAAAAGCGTCATTCCACTCCGAGCTTTTGCAAACATGTACTTGAAACGTCAAGAGCAGGGTTCTTTGAGTCCCTTGTAATGTGATCCAGCAGAGCTCCTTCCAGTCCCCGCAAGCGATCGGCGGTCGGCGTTGCTCTAATCATTTCGAAATTTTGTATCACAGATGTAGCATCGGCACGTGGCACTAAAAAAGAGGTACAGAAACGGCCTCTTCATCCTGGCGCCGACCTGAGTTATACAGAAGCTTATGCAGCAAGGAAACCTTGATGGCAAAACTTCACGGCCTGCTACCTAGTGGCAAGTTAAGCAACTATAAGTTATCGTCATGTTTGCTAGATGGCTAGCTCTCCAAAGTAGTAAACAACCTGCACTCAGCTGTTGTAGAAATTTCCGTCTGGTTGCGGCGCTGCTATTGGCCTGTTGTCTGAGCGGAGTGTCCGTGAAAGGTGGGAGGGTCTGACACCAATGGTTTAGCATCTACTGCCTGCGTCAATTTGTCCCCAAAATCTTGCTGAGCAGTTAACCATGTCCAAGGTTCATCCAACAAACAGTGAATATGAGAGGCGCAAGCAAATCAGTGTCCGTGGCATCGCACAAGTTGAGAACGTCGCAAACATAAAGAAGACTTTTAATCGTCATGTCCATTACACCTTGGTGAAGGACCGCAATGTCGCCACGGACCGCGACTACTACTTTGCACTTGCGCACACTGTGCGTGACCACCTGGTCTCTAGATGGATCAGGACGCAGCAAAATTACTATGAAAAGGATCCCAAGGTGAGTCTCCTTTTTGCATAAATTGTGGGGTTATTTGTCCTCCAAGTATGTGAGTACAGTGCCTATATCAGGAAGCCTAAGTACATACCTACTGAGTCTAAGTAGGTGCCTAGTGACATGTATCCCTCAATGGTGTTGTACCTCACTGTATCCACCTAGTTCACATGTGGCAGTGCCAGTGGCATTTTGAAGGCATGGGAACTGGGATGTTAGGATGGCTATGATGGCTCAAATCCTGAACATTTGGGCAAATTTTCTGCTAAGTTTCTGTGGGTATATGAGAAGAAGTAATGCAAAGTGAGACCTGGGCAGCAGTGCCAAAAAAACAAGCTTTCTGGTCAATCATTCTGGGCAATTAACCTGTGTCTTAGGCTAGAAACTGCTTGTCAGGCTTCTTCAGGTAGCTCACCAACTTTGTAAGCTAAGATTATTTCATTGCTGAAAAGTTGATGGAGCAAAAGCTGCTGTAACCTGTAAGGTGCCTTTTCCCATTATGTGATGGGGGGGGGGCTTCTTTTAATCCTCTCAGCTTTATAAAGTGGAACTCTGCTGGTGAGTTCAAAATGCAATGCTCCATCTCCACTGCTAATTGACTTTACGTTTTGAATGCATAGGCTTCGCTAGAAGACCTTTGATAAACATGTATTGTGTAAGCCCTGAATTCACCATTTAATCATAAACTTTCAGCTGAGCTGCAAAATGTTGTGGGAAAAGTTTGACTTGTCATAATGATCTGCATGGTCTGCCTCACCCTCTGACCTTATCTGGCCTTGAGGTTCACTCCTATCAGCCACAGGCCATCCCAGTTAGCCACAAAAAGGCAACAAGTATAACAACTCAAACCCAGCTCGGCAGGGGTTTGTTGGGAGGTAGGCTCTCTATATCATGGACCTACAGGTCCATGGTCCTACATCACAGGTCCTACATCACAAATAATGGGTCATAGTGTTAATGCTTGTTGCATGTTGAGCATAATTGTTTCAGTTGTAGTGTCATCTTGCTGATGGTGAGCTGTGAGCAAAATGTCCTGTTCCATTATATGTATGCATATAATATAAGAGGAGTCATGCCAGAGATGCTGTTTTGGGTATACCAAAGTGCCTTTAGTTTTTACACAATTGTTAATAGTAGGTACTATGTTTTTGTTTCATATTAGCAGTACTTGCAGCATCTGTCTGACAAAACCTGCAGCAAAATCAAAATGATTTGTCAGATCATGTTGATGGGGTTGGTTTGTTGAGATCATGGACCCCACTAAGCAGTGGTCATTGTCCGATTGCCGGCATTACCATCTGGTCATAAAATTGTGTCAGTGCAATGGCAGAATTTTGCAGCGAATGCTTACAGCTGAAAGCCACACAATGTTTACCACCACTGGCATGCCCTTTGACAGCACTTAACCTTTATCACAACCTCTATCACTGACCACAGGCCATTCCAGTCACAGCTTGCAAAATAGCAAAACAAACAGCCAGCATCTTAAGTGGCTCAAACTGCTCCCTGTGGGTTGGGTAATGAGAAGGCAGGCATTCTACCCCACTAGACAGGCCTGCATTTGGTGAGCAAAAATTACTGATAGTGGAAACATGACAGATAGTAATGCACCCATTAGTGGGGCTGATGCATCTTTAGGATAAACACTGCAGTGTACAGAGTTGCACAGGAAAAATAATATGATTTTTTGATAGCATTGCAGAATGCCCCAGCCTATGGGTATGTAAAATGTGTTGTAGCATCATGAATGCCAGGCAGTTGAGCATGCACTTGATCATGGGGATGGTGATCACCATCATCAGTTTCACATGGAAATGAAAAATTGCCTTACTAGCTCCATGTGTTTGACATGTGAAAAGTGGGCAAGGAACAGTCAGGTGCATGTATGTGTGGCCCCCACTTGTCCCGCATCCAAAGGAGACCCTGGATATGACTGGTCCTGACTGACTGGTCCTAAATGCCAGCTCCTGGTTCCACATTTTCACTGATTTTGTTTGCAAGTGCCAGACCAGGGTTCTTAGTTGTTTCTGTCTTGGCAAGCAAAATATGCTGGTTTCTCATTTCCATTGGCACTTTAATGAATACATGACCCTGGTTTGGTTTATGTGCTGTTTCTTTCCAGACACCCATTTATGGTTCCTGTTGGCTCACTTTCAAATGACCAGATCCTGGTTCTTGGCTTCTCTTTGGCTCATTTGTAAAGACCAGCATGGGTTACCACTGGCAACACAGGCTACCTAGATACTGGCCAGCCTTTGATCCGCGCAGTGTCGTGCTGGGGCCTGCGGTCTAGTGGGCCACTGTGTTTGGCTGCCTTTTGCCACTGGCCGGACGTCAGAGTCAGCCTCACGGCAAGCGTGGCGACACGGCCGGCGACCAGGGGCGTCCTGTGACCGACCACGTCCGCTCGGGCGGGGTCCGGCCGAGGCCCGCTCCGCTGGCGCCACCCAGGGCGAGCGGGCCGCCGTATCACCGGCAGCGCTGCTGCGCACAAGCAAATGTGTGTCCCAAGCATGGGACCCGCATGACGCAGCCGTCTGTGACGTCACATGTAACTGTATCGGGACAGCCCTGCCGATGAGGAGCAGGCCTCGGAATTTTGTCGTGTGAACTCTGACCCATCCGTCCGTCCCGTCACGCGTCTTCCTGCCGCGGCGCCGGCGGGGCGGGGCGGGCGGGGGGCGTGCCTCGTCTCCCGGCCTCCCCAGCGGCGCCGCCGCCGCCGGTCAGGTCGATAGCCGGGACGCTGCAGGGCCGTGCGGCGGCTTCCGCCGGCTGACATTGCACAAGGTCACCGCTCCGGCTCGCTCTTGAGAAGGTCACCGCTGAGCGCTGGACGCCGCTGGTGATGGGAGCTCCTCCTAACGCTGGTGGAGGCTCTAGCGGGGATTAGCTCTGGCCGTACAGAGCAGCTGCGTGGCTGGACTCAAGTTGTCTTGTGTTGATATATGCTCATGCCTGTATCAACGCAAGACAACTAGGTACCCTGAACAGAGGCGTAATGAGTAAAGCTGAGCTCGCTTATGAGGCGCTCTATCAAATGACTGGACATGCCTCTATACAACATTTGAGACGAGCGAGGCATAGCGATTGGCACCGAAATACAACTGCGATATTCATAAGCTCGTTCACCACACCACCGGTCGCCTTAGTAAATCTGGAACTTAAGCAGGATGGGCTCACTCTGGACGAGGCAGCTTTATAGCTGGTCGTGGACGATCTTATTGCCTGTAGATCTGTTGGCACCGGCAGCGATAGGTGAAGGCAGGGTGGAAATCCGGTTGACTATCGTCTTGTGCACGTCCACACGCGTCGATGTGAGGCGATCTCGTGTGAACTGACTGCTATCCACAGGAGGGCAGCATTTTTGGGGCCGCCAGACGCTCGCCACACGCCGAGATTGACACCCGCTGTCGGAGCGTTATGCAGCGTTACGTCGCAGTGTCACGTCCAGTTTGGACCTACGCCTAAGCCGCTCTGGGTTCTTCTAGTCTAGCTTAAACTTCAGCTGCAGCCGGATCCGGCTTTTTTGTGCGATTACGTGCGTGTGTGTGCGCGCCTGTGAAGGGCGGCTGGCCCGGTCATGGCGGGCCACGTGTCCCGGTCGTGGCCGGCTGTCGCGTGCCGCGCCGGGTCGGGGCGGCCCCGGCCCCGCCACTGTTACCAGGCGGCCGCCGCCACCGTTCGGACAGTAAACCGTCTGCCGCGGCTGCTGTAAGGGAGCGGCGCGCGCGCCGGACGGCGTGGGGGCAGGACTGATGGCGGTATGCAGCAGTCAGTCCGTGTCGTGCTAGCGAGACCAGATTAGAAATGAACATCACATTTCTGCACACAAACGCGGCTTCACAAATGTTGCTGTTTCCTCTTTTTTTCTTCTTTTTTTTGTCAAATACCCGAGTGAATTAGACGAGTCTTCCGACGTTTAGATTTATTATAATTCAGGATGTGCAAACGGTTCCACAGTTTTTTATGTTAATTGAAACCGAAGTTTTCACGCATAATTTTTCTTCACGGCCGTTATATCTGGAAATTGTGCTCACGAACGCCAGATCTAAACGACTCGACATTTATATTTGGCTTGGTCTTGATCGCCGATTAACCAATGGAACGGCAGAATTGGAATGACGTTATTTTGGCGCCATGGATGCCTGGGTGACCTTGAAATAGACTGCATGGAAAGGATTCACATTTTACGGGCATGCAGCTCAGAAACTAGAGAAGTTTAGGTGTTGAGAAGGGCAGGGCTTTGAACTGCACCGAATGATTTGCATGATCGCTATTTCAATTCAGAATCTCATACAAATGTGGAACACTCCCTTTTAAACGTGAAGTGGATGCATATTTTTCTAATTTGCTCCAGCAACATCCATTGCTATACGATGAGCACAATGCAACCAACTGGTCACGTAATAATTGGCTTGCAGTTGAGTCTAGCCTTCAAGGCGACGACGGGGATGTAGTGACAGACACGCTCGGCTCCGGACCGGGCGGCACTGTGTTCGTGCTCCCGTCGCACCACTGCCGTATCCCACATGCAAACTAATGCAACCATCCTGTCTCGGAATAACTCTGGCAATGAGTGGGACATGAAGCCCCAGTCATTATTATTGTAAGCCCAGCATTACTCTGTGCTTCTGTTGAACTTAATGCCAGGATCGAGTTGTGTCGTGCGGAATGTATTTCAGAATTGGGCATAGTCGCCTCCTAGTTGCTGCTGTATCTCTACTCGTACAAATCGCAAGGTCACCATGACGCACACAGTGCTAAACCGCTTGTTCCAGAACATCGGATGGCAGAACCTTTTTGAAACCAGTGAATAATTCAATGCATAACCGTATAGCTTGATATCATAATCATTCGCTGCGTGAATGCGACATCGGCTCAAGGCAACGTCGAGCGTTCTCTGGACAAACAGATCCTGACGACTGGTTGTATGTTAATTGGCTGTTCGGCGAACTCGTGAGCAGCCTATTATTCATGTTTTTGTTCAATCATTCTGTGAAAGCCCATTTACCTCCGATCTCTGCGGTGGAACCAATCAGTTCCACTGTCAGTTCCACTGTCGTCAGTAATAAAAACCGGATAATTTGGAAATACCAAAATTTTACCTGCATCTTGGATAGTTCACCGATACATAAGTTTCATCGCTTTCGATGATATAGACATAAGTTATCGCCCGTCAAACGTGTGCCCATGACGCTACCTTTCGAAAATCGCAGAGGCTATGACACGACGATGATGCCGCCCACTTTCTCCAGTCAGCTGGCGCCAGGCTGTTCATCTGATAGCTGTCACCAGGTTGTTCATCTGATATATGTCGGCGCGTATAGTTAATTATAACATATCACGTGTAAAAAATCACGTTACCATCGTGTTGTCAGGATATGCTGTTACAATATTATACCGTTAGGTATGTAGAGTGCGTATTTTGCTCTTGAATTTACGGCAGGATCGTCCGGCTCTCACCAAAGGATTGGACTATAACTTTCATTAATAATTAATTTCTTCAGCAGGTTTTGAAGACTACCTACGTTCCGACGTTTGACCCGTGGCGTAGCTCTAACAGTATCTTGACATGCGTGCAGCTGGAATGAATAGATAACACTCGGTTTCATGTCAGGAAGGAAAACCGTACAATTCCTTCAAACGTGTCGTGGAGATTCGCCATTGCGTGGTTCAGACGGACTTGGCGACGCCTGAGCTGACACCGTGCCTCAATAAAAACTGTCTTGATCCGTGGTGCTGATTTGCCCGTTAGAATGAAATAATGGATGGCGTTTTCGATTAACGTGATGAAATGGGATGCTGTTGATGAGGTCTCATGTGTAAACAATGAAACAAAATTTGGGACATAACGTTGTGAGCGAAGCCCAAGTTAGCGGCTGCGATATTTGTCAGGGTATACTGATGAGTCTGGCACACCTATGGAAGTCCATGAGTATCCATTACTACCGTGAAGATCCGTGACTGTCCAGAAACCCTGATACCCATAAGTTCACCGCACCGCTTCCATGTGAACGGATACAATGAATATCATATTTTGCCCGGATTTTATTGCCCGACTTTTTGCCCGGCTTGTTATCCCCATTGCAGCCATACTTTTTTCGAACGGGAAACCCGCCTGTTGGTTTTGCTTATCTTCTGGATGGCACATTGAACGGAAGAAAGGCTTATAGTATTTCCCCATCGTTGGCTGGATATTGCCTCTGGTGGTCCACGTGTCTCGCTGCCGTATCGAAAATATCCACAGTGCTCAGCAGAGCTTTCAAATGGCTGGGAACGGCGGTTCGTCCGACATCGGGTGGTCGATTGGACGGTCTCACGCGCCCGTTCAGGCGTCGGAAATGGCGCCGGCCACCTCCGGGCGCTGTTTGTCTGCGAAGTAGAACCCATTGACCTGGCTGGTGCAGGAGCGAGGCGCGGCTGCAGGCGGAGCGGCCTCCGGAGAGTATCTCCCCGGAGACACGGGCTTTTCATGGGCTGATTAAGTCCCGAATTATCGTCGGGCGTTGTTCCATTCCGCAGACGGGCTCGAAATTAGGCCAGCCACTCGAGCGTAAAAACTATTTTGACGTCGCCGTAGGTTGTCGTCCATACACACACAACATTAGGCAGTGCAAATATCACACATGGCGTCTGCATTCCCTGAAGAGCAAGGTGACGTCAGTGTACACTCGTGTATGTGCGGACCGCGGGAGTGTCTGTGTCCTGTCCCATCAATTCGGGTATGTGTGTGTACGCGGCATGTACAGTCGGCACACAGGCGGGAGACGGGGAGAATGTCCGCGACGAGCCAGCGGCTGCCGTAGCTCGCACTGGACCGCCGTGTGGGCACTGTTCCCACACCCTGCGTCCTCGACGGCGGGTGCGTGCGGGCACCTCGCCTGTCGTATATGGCGTGAAGGGCGAAAGCTGCGCCCCGCTCCCTTCTGTGAGCGGTCAAGAAGCCGCGGTGGCTCCCGTGGCGATCCGGCGCAGTGCAGTGGACTGAATCCAGCGCCTTCCACGAACGTCAGGCTGCTGCTGCAATAGTTTATTGTCATTGCCCGACTGCCTTAGGGCAATATTTCACCAGCGTCTGGTAGCGTCTGGACGGCTGCACCAGACGGGCATTGGTCGCGCGCTGTACAACTTGGTGTGCGCATGGGACGCCTTAGCAATCATGGTGAAACAGTAGTGAGAGTACCTTTGCGTGCGGTAACCATAGGAATGTAAAAGGATGTGCTCCGGGGTGCGTCCTTGTCACTGGACTCTGCGTGCATCGGCACGGTCTTGCTCCGTGGGGCGCAAAGGCAGAACTAGCTGTAGAAGATATTACGGTGAATATGTGCAGTGCAGTGTCCATTCAGCGTGGTATGACGTTCCACTGACAGGTCGCGGCATGCATTGTGCTGCGGGACGTCATGTCAGAGTATTGCTTTGATTTCTTAAATACTGTGGTCTTGGAATGACTTCAGCTGGCAGGATGATGACATGACTTCACTTAGGTGCGCGCTCTGCAGTATGTGTGTATTATCCCGTATGAGTCGCGGTCATTGTGTGTCTCCGTTTGGTCCCGCCCCCTCTCGTCGTCACCGTAACACGTCACTGCTTTTACCACGCATGGGTGGTGCGTTCGTGTTGCATTGTGTGCGTCCGCTGTATTGTATGTTTTGAGCTGCACTTGTCTGCATTGCAGACAGACGCAAACGCGGTGGCGAACGGTGCATATTTAATTGTGCCTCAATGCTCAACTGTCCTTGCCGTTGCAGCGCGTCTACTACCTGTCTCTGGAGTACTACATGGGGCGCACCCTGCAGAACACCATGATCAACCTGGGCATCCAGAGCGCCTGCGACGAGGCGCTGTATCAGGTAGGCCGGTCGACCCCGCCGCCGGCGCCCGCCGCTTTCTCCGACGGCCGTGTGACTCTCGCGGCGGCGGGCGGGCCGGCGCCCGGCCACCGCGGCCCGCCCCGCCCCGCCGATGGCGGGACGGCCACGGCGTGGCCAGGTCACCGAGCACAGACCGTCGCTGACCGGAGCACGACTGCCGACGGGCGCAAATTAGATGCCCAAGTTGGCCGTATGCTGCTGACGCGGGCAGCTGTGTCGGATGCCGAGGACTTTGACGCCCTGCCATGGCTGACGCGGAAAGTTTGGAGTGACGTCATGAGTACCATGTGTTGCAAAGCCGTCTTTGAAGCTACAGGCATGTGGAAGCATTAATGTAGTCAGTACCTCCCCAATGTACTCGGTGCTTCCGCAGAAGTTTTCGATATTTGTGAAGTAGTTTGGGGTTACCGTCTACCTCTTTATATGAACTGTTTCAGGTCCAGATTATTTGACCATTGTAGCATGACATCTCACTTGTACATTATGCTCGTGAATTACTGGAAATGTGTGGGTGGGAATGCACGAGCCAGCGGAACTCGTGCTAATAAGTGTTAATATTGTAAAAAAAAATCGTGCTCCATGCCTCAGTATGGCTGCTTCAAGTCGTTGTCATTGATATTCGATACTTATGAACGAGGCAAGTCCGATAGCTTGCGATTACGACGCCATGTGTCCAGAAAATCGTGATGAATATGCATATAGACTGTATGTTCGGCGGACCCTGCATTCCAGCTAAACTAGAAGCAGAATTTGTCAAATATCCATGTTGCATCTTCCACACAGGAAGACGTCTTAATTGGACTAAATATGGCCTTATCCGGCCATATCCGGAGTATGGCGTTGTTGAGTTGGTTCCCGTGGTGTAACCGTTCACGTCAAATTTTCCCTTCGTGGGGTGTAGCACGTGGGCAGGTTCACCGACACACACACACATTTTCTTCGTGAAGTCATCGGTCTCCTTCAGGAAGCTCGCCGCGTTCCGAGCAATTTTCAAATGAGATGCCTTTTGGCCATTAACCGTATTGTTGTTGATCGGCTTGCGCTATCTTGTGTCGTTTTAACACGCTGCTGTGTCATATATCGAGGTTAGTGCCACAGCCTTTGTCGGCTGTGACGCTGACCTCGCCTTTGCACGGCTGGTGACTCAGGGACGGATAATGTCCAGAGGCGGATCATTGGCCAGAGCAGCGGGCCCGGGCTGGGCCGGGCGTGTCAGCCCAGGGGCCCGGGCCAGAGTTCGGTCCAGGGGTTCGGGACCACAGTTCAGTTCAGGAGCCCGGGATATAGTTCAGTTCAGGCGCCCGGGCCACGGCTCAGTCCAGGGGCCGGGGTGATAGTTCAGTCCAGGGGCCCAGTCCAGAGGTCCAGATCACAGTTCAGCTGGGAATGGCGCCAGCCGGGAGGCGTGGCGCTCGGCTGTCACCGCTCTCTGTCCGGGCGCCAGGTGGGTCTGGACATCGAGGAGCTGCAGGACCTCGAGGAGGACGCCGGCCTGGGGAACGGCGGTCTGGGCCGCCTGGCCGCCTGCTTCCTCGACTCCATGGCCACCATCGGCCTCGCTGCCTACGGCTACGGCATTCGCTACGAGTACGGCATCTTCGCGCAGAAGATCAAGGATGGCGGCCAGGTGCGCTGTGTATATTTTGAACCCCTGCCCCGGTGCCGACTCAAAGTATGCCACATTTCCTTGGATTGTGTCAGCTGACCACTTCTTTACCTTCCATTCCATGGTCGTTATTTTCGCCCTCGCATCATGCTGCTTTCTGTTTTGATGTTTTGCTACCGCCTCTGTCGGCAAGCCATCATGACTGTTACTAATCTCCGTTCCACTTTGTCTTTATGTTTGTTCCAATGCGCCACACACCTTTTGGGAGCATGCTGTTTGGGACGTGCCGTGTTGACGGAGGTTACCTGTGTCAGGTCAGAAGAGTTCATGGCACGCAATTGTATTACCTCCCGAATCCGAGCAACTTAATCTGCTGGGACAATTTACGGTTCACAGAGATCCGATGTGTCCCAAACAATTTTCAAAATTTACGCAGGGAATGACGTTGTATTCCGACCGGTGTTGATAATTTTCAACCGTCAAAGTTTGGCAGTTGTTGCATGATTGCTGTCTTGTTATTGCCACAAGTTGAGGGAATTGTGCACTGCACTGACGCTGTTCGCGCGTGCAGACCGAGGAGCCGGACGACTGGCTGCGGTTCGGTAACCCCTGGGAGACGGCCCGGCCCGAGTATGTGCTGCCCGTCTGCTTCTTCGGGAGGGTCGACGACACCCAGTGGGTCGACAACCAGGTGAGTCGCGCTGCATGCTTACGGCTAGATCGCGACGCAACGCGGAAGAAGCGCAGGAATTTAGGATGCTTTTGTAACACATTCCCTGTATTGTTTAACTAGAAAGCATGTTTTTTTTCTCTCAGGTAGATGTTGCGCAGGCGTTTTCAAGCGAAAGTGCGACGAAATTGGAATCGCTGTCTTTTTGTCGATGATTTTGGATAATATGTTGTGCGGTGTTTCTCCGGCAGCTTCGCTCTGTGTTCTGGCGTAGCTTGCCTGCTTCCGTAAGCGCAATGTAAAAGGATTGCATATTTCGGTGCTTCCGGCTTGGGGTGTATCTTATGAGACATTTTTCTGACAATGAATTAGTTTGACTGTTCTGGAGGAGCTGCGCAAAATGGCCTCGCTGCTTATGTGGGATGTCATAGATCCTTCTCATGGCTCGATGGCCACAGCACCAATGCCCCTAATGTGATCCGGAGCGATCGCGCGCCCATGCCCCGGCTCATCAGCACGCCACGGCTTGGCGACCACCGCACCAGGCCGTGCCGTGCCAGGAATGGTGGGCCAGCGCGGGTCAGACACGAATGGTGGGCCAGCGCGGGTCAGACACGCCCGCGCAGCGTACCGTGAAGTCAGCGGCTCCTGCGGGCGGCGTCAGCCACTCTGTGATGGCAGCGCGCCGTCCGCGCACCCGCCGTGACACTCTGATGACGCTTGATGACGCTTGATGACGCTTGATGACGCCTGGCAGGTGGTGTTCGCCATGCCGTACGACACGCCGATCCCCGGGTACGCCAACAACGTGGTCAACACGCTGCGCTTGTGGTCGGCCATGTCGCCGTCCAGCTTCAACCTGCAGTTCTGTGAGTGCAGTGCCCGGCAGTCGGCATCGGGTTGGCGTGCCTTCTGTTACAGACGAGTAGCTCGGTCCTTTTAACCGGGTGACGGCTCCGCTTCAGGACGTTGCCGCATCCGCTGACCTCTGGGTTTGGATATGCGCTGCTCTGTTGGTGCTCGTTCTTTATCGTCGTTAGCTGGCGTTTTGTTCCAGCGCAACTTTCATGTAACCTGGGTTCAGGCATAACTTGTTGCTCTTCAGCCAGCGCAGGGCTGTTCATAGTCTCCTCCTGTCCGAGGCTATATAAGTGATACGCGGCTTATCTGACCATCGAAGCCCGAGCTGAATGCGAATGGCGTCCCGGGACTGGTTTCACGCCGGTTTTGGGTCGCTGGGTCGCAGATGCTGTTTAAGGTGGTTCCAACCTCGGTGTTTTCGGATATGCAAGCGTGAAGGACGTCATTGACATGCAGTTTCGGGCACAACGCGAACTCAAATGAAGTGTCCCGGGCTCAGCATCGGTTATGCTAATAATAGATGGGCCAGGTGTGCGTTGAGCTTTATGACTTAAGGCGGGTGGATTAACCCTAATGGACAAAAGCTGGTTATGTCTGCATGGGCTCAGGTCAATGCCGTCAGAACGTGTCATGCCGCAATCATAGCAAGTGTTAAAGTAAACGATTGCGATGACAACGGAGTATAGGTACAGACTAGCCGACAGGTATACGCATCCAGTGACCATGCTTGTCGAACGGGCGGAGAACTCGGATACAAATTGCCTGTTAGTGTATCGTGATTAATGACGTGCTAGTCCAGTTCCTGCCATCGATCATAAGGCGCTCCCCAGAATTCAAAGGCTCGTGAACTATGCGGCCTAGATTGAGAAGTGCATGTGTTGTCACTCCACACCAAGCATCTAATTTAAAATCGACGCATGTAACGACGTTGGCACCGTTGTGCTTTTGGTCAAGGCTATGTCTGCACGACAGGTCTGACGTCACCACTGCCTCATTCCAGTCAACAACGGCGACTACATCCAGGCGGTGCTGGACCGGAACTTGGCGGAGAACATCTCGCGCGTGCTCTACCCCAACGACAACTTCTTCGAGGGCAAGGAGCTGCGTCTGAAACAGCAGTACTTCATGGTGTCCGCCTCCGTGCAGGTAATGGACTGCCGAGAGCGAGACGGAGCGCGCACGGACGGTCGGCGGCTGCGTGACTGTGGTGGTGCGCGCAACACCGTGCTATGTGTGCGTCCGGGAAACCAGAGGTGTGGGGTCCGAGTCCTCGCGGTGTCCGCCTTCCTGCCAGGGGAAGAGGCAGGCGACACCACGGAGCCTCAGCAGCAGAGTGCGTCGTAAGCCCAAGTGACCACGGCGACGACCGTAGTATATGTGGTGGATGATTTTACTCCGTGGGTTTCGTGACCCTAATTTCACACAAGGGAGGATATGGCAAAATAGCATAGATGGAGAAGGGACACTTTAAATGATATATCAAGTGCTGGCTTGTGATGCTACGCGATTACGGTCAGGTATGGCCACTGCACCCCTTCAGTCCATGATAGTAAATAACACAGTAGACGTTGGCCAGTTCAGTCTCATTTACCATGGTGACCGCGCCTCTGCGCATTCTGACGCAATTTGCCGGCATTTCGGATGCGGTATTGAACATTCGCACACCCCAGTACCCTGAGGATCCTCAGTACCTGACCTGCATGATCAACGGTCATGCCCGTGCTGTCGTCAGGACATCATGCGTCGCTTCAAGTCCTCGCTGCACGGCAAGAAGCGCTCGACTTGCACCCCTTCAGTCCATGATAGTAAATAACACAGTAGACGTTGGCCAGTTCAGTCTCATTTACCATGGTGACCGCGCCTCTGCGCATTCTGACGCAATTTGCCGGCATTTCGGATGCGGTATTGAACATTCGCACACCCCAGTACCCTGAGGATCCTCAGTACCTGACCTGCATGATCAACGGTCATGTCCGTGCTGTCGTCAGGACATCATGCGTCGCTTCAAGTCCTCGCTGCACGGCAAGAAGCGCTCGACTTTCGAGACGTTCCCGGACAAGGTGGCCATCCAGCTGAACGACACGCATCCGTCGCTGGCTATCGCCGAGCTGATGCGCGTCTTCATGGACATTGAGAAGCTGCCCTGGGACACGGTCAGCACCACCTCCCCTTTGTGGGGCGGGCATTGATCGGAACGAGTCACGCTGCTTGTAGCCCGCACTGCATCGGCATTTTATTAATTGTTGCAGCTGTGCTACGTTCATGTGTTTTCTGGGCCGTCAATCGTGACTGGTAAATGATATGCCTCTTGATTGACTCTTGTTTCACGGGTTATTTTTTCTTGGCGTAAAATGGCACAGCAGTCACAGGGTCCGAACGTTGAAATAATGGTCATCGTCGTGATGTTTGCCTAGTTTTAATAGCGTGCATTCCGTTCATATTTAACAAGAAACATCGGTGAGAAGAATTGACCGCGGCCAATGCGGACAGTTTGTGTAAGCTACTGAACGGTACCTTGGCTCGCCACCTATATGAGTTAAGATTGTTGGCTTTATCAGTGTCCGTCCATCTTGGGCTGGTTTCGGAGCTCCGCACCTGGGATGATCTGCGCGTCACTGAGGTTGTGTTGTGCGCGCAGGCCTGGGACCTCGTTCACCGCACGTGTGCCTA
>NW_023596420.1:23502698-23567698 GCF_011947565.3 Pollicipes pollicipes | reverse complement strand
GATGTTTTAGGTGGTTCTCATAAATCCGTTTGCATATCAGCGTAGTATTTTATTTGTTTTATGGCAGGTCCGAGGGCTCAAATTTGTCGTTCGCAGGACATGGGAAGGTTATATTAATGGGATTCTGAATATATTGGTCTTTGAGTTGTGTATGGTACTGGCTTTGTGCTGTCCGCCGTGTTGAAAATGCTCCAGGTTTCAGCATCTCACTAGAACTAACGACTTATAATAAAAGGCTAAAAATGTCCCGACTGTTAATAACATGCCGATTGTTTGGCGCCGGGAGCTGGTGGGTAGCAACGGCCACAACACCACTGTCCAGCCAGGGGTTCTCAAAGAGGATCGGGCCGAGAGGCTTGCACAGCGGGTGTTGAACCGCAAGCTGGGCTAGTGGCTTGCAAACGTCGACGCGTTTCCAAGGGCCTGGCCGTGGGACGGCCTGGGAACCGGAGGTGGTACCGGCGTGGGCATGACCGAGGGGTGCGCGGGCGTCTATGACCGCGATGAGGTCTGCGACGATCCTCGTCAAGCGTAGGCGCTATTGGGTCGCTTTGGTGTAGGCTGTGGGTAGCACAAGGGCCAACCTTTGCAGCCAACGGACGAGTGATACCAGGATTGCACATGACGTATCCACAGTGGCTCATACTCGGCCGCTTAACTGACAAGGCTGTCGATATTTTCATGCTATGACAACCCCGGCTTGGGGTTCACTCCCTGCCACCCTTCCCCTTGCTCAAAATCAGCCAATCAGCATCGAAAGGGCGGTGGTTAACCCAGCATCTTAGCGCCGCATGCTTGACAAATGGGCTGGGCAGGTCAGATGTTTGGGCGCGGAGTCAAAGGGCAACGGATTAGCACCAACGAATTGCGCGCGGGGGTCGCTAGAGGGCAAAGATTCTGGTAGCATCAATTTACATTCACATCTCCCCCCCCGCCCCCTCCCCCTGAATGAATTTTGGAACGCTGTCAGCATGCGAGGGTGGTGGCCCAACCACCAACAATCTCGTGGCATTTCTAGACGCCTTTTGACGCCTGTGAACGGGGTATGTCAATTAGATCATGGCGGTCTTTGGAGCAGAAAATGTCCCGCAACAGTGCGAGTGTCTGGAATCACACCTGTTGCATAAGTCATCTTCCACCTGCTGTCTAATCAAGTCAATTTATCAAGGAAAACAATATTTTCAATAAGTGGTTTAGCACGAGACAAGTGTCTGCGGGCTTATTTCGCGGGGCGACGAAGCCGACATATTGAAAGCGCATGAAAAGGCCTGCTACATTCCATGGGCGATTTGTGTTTGCATTATTTCAGGATGCATTGGCATTTTTCATAGCATTTCCTGGTTGACCCAACCTCCGACTGCGGCATGTCTCACAGGAACCGGATGTGATGTGCTGACTTCCAGGGACGATTTGGATCATGGGAGATAAGCCTCATCTGAAAGTCAGCTTTCGTGTTGCATTATGGACCGAATCGTTAGCAGGCTTGACGGAAGCGGTCGGTTACCGCTCCCACCTTGTGATCGCATTGTCATATGAAGGCACTGCTGGGCAGACAGACAGGCCGAGACCGAGACCGAGGCCGAGACCGAGACCGAGACCGAGGCCGAGGCCGAGACCGAGACCGAGGCCGAGACCGAGACCGAGACCGAGACCGAGACTGAGGACCGAGACCGAGACCGAGGCCGAGACCGAGACCGAGGCGAGAGCGAGTCCGAGACCGAGGCCGAGACCGAGACCGAGGCCGAGGCCGAGACCGAGACCGAGACTGAGACTGAGACCGAGACCGAGGCCGAGACCGAGACCGAGGCCGGGACCGAGACCGAGACCGCGGCCGAGACCGAGACCGAGGCCGAGACCGAGACCGAGACCGAGACCGAGACCGAGACCGAGGCCGAGGCCGAGACCGAGACCGAGACCGAGACCGCGTCCGAGTCCGAGTCCGAGTCCGAGTCCGAGACCCAGGCCTAGACCGACACCGACACCCACATCGACACTAAGACAGACGCCCCCTGCGCAAATAGTACACAGATTCCAGTCACCATGTGGCACCAGATGAAAATAAAACGCTATACAAAATATCAAGCACTGATGATGCAAATGGACCAAAGCATCCTCATGAAAACAAAAAACACATTATGTTTAGGGCATCGTGTTAATCAGCACCATCACGTTTGCTAGAGAATTCATTCCTCACCTCAGAGTTAGTGATCGCCGGCGGTCATCATTCCGTGAGATGTCACACCCTTCACTCTCTCGTGATTGGTAGAGCGGAATCTTCAATTATCGGCTAAATTCTGCAAAAACTATCAATAAGCACAGTTTTCGTGACACCTTGACGGGAGTAGGTGTCCATGTAACAATGATGCTTTACGTTGGTATCTATGTTTGCAAACTTCGTGAGCGTTGTTAAAAACACACCAATCTGGTAGACATTTATTTACGAACCACGGCGCTTGGCGTGTCAGGGCATGCCAGACACAGAACAGTGCGTACTGTTCCTGTCACGCCCAGGTCAGGACAGCCAAGCTTGAACTAGACCCCGCAGGCTGCCCTACCACTCACAAAACGTGCCAGTCATACTGCAAGATGCGGAAATTGGGGCCGGCGCACATGCTGCGCGGTCTCAATGGAAATCAAACCTACACATGACCCGCTCAGCGGGCCATGTGCAAGCTTGAAGGATCGAAAGCACGTTCACCAAGCAGGCGACACAACTTAAACGCGCTTTAACAAAATGGCGGTTCTAAGTAACCCAAGGGAACCGAGCTTCCATGGCGCATCGCCACAATACGTCACAAATGCCCGTGCTTTTTTCAACATGCCCGTGCTTTGGCGAAATGGGCGCCCCACGTAAACCGAGATCACGATTATTCTATATGCATGGGGCGAATGCCGTCAGTCGGTTAAGAGTGCAGCCTCCTTCGCGCATAGCATCCCGCACCTAATCTGCAATAGTTGCGCCCACGTGGGTACGAATGAAAGGCTCATTGTTTTCCGTTAGCCGTTCGGCGCAGGCACCAGTACGTTGTTCAAACAGCCAACTTGGAGGGTACTTCATATCTCACCACGATAACATGTTCACTTACGTCAAATAGACATACATACTCGTACAATGCTCAATATTATTCCAACCCTGAAAAACGTGGACAGAAAATCGGCATTTGCGTGACCAGCTGTAAGCAGTCCAGTCCTAGAACTGAATGAGATCCTTGGAATTGGGTTCGAAATGCACCGACTCCACGATGACGTCGCCCCGGACTTCCACGGCGTCCAGCAGGCTCTTGGAGAGCCGGTGCGGAAACTTCAGAAGAAGTCGCCCATCGACGAACACGTCCCAGGATCCTGGCTGGCAGACAATCCTGCAGATATACAGAGATCGCGGTCAGCCGGAGAGGAGGCGATCGCTGTCCAACGTGGCTCCAGCCGTGGAAAAGGCGTCCTAAATGCTCACATCGCTGTCGTGAGATGTGCGTCATCTGGCCTTTCATTAGTTGTCCGGCCAAGTAATTCACACAGAGGTCAGCTGAAGATTTCCATGAGTCAGTGATATACAAGTAAGACTATACCAGCTACACGATGGGTTCTTATTTGAGACAGATGAATCACAAAGCCTCGAGCCAGAATATCACCGGATGACTCACCAGCGGCAGCAATAACGGAATCAGACGAAAAAACATCCATCTGGAAAGCCCGTTTGTTTACACCACGCCAGGAGTTCCGTTACGGAAACAGCGGACGTGCGCCCTGAACGACCTAGTGGTGACTGGCGAGGGCACCTGATGACGAAGTGTCGTCCTGCCCGGAACGGGAAGTCCTGGACGATCTGCTCCTTACCCCAGCCGGCCACTCGCGAATTGGCCACGATCACCTCAAAACAGTCCAGCACCTGGCGACACGGGGAACAGCTGAGCGCATGACCCGGTCAGGGCCGTCCTGAAATACAGGTTAGTTCGACGACTCGAATATGTAGATGCTTAGCGGTAATCACCACGGAAATCGTCAGTAACGAGGGTGTCTACGCTGCCAAGTCAGGCAACAACTCCCACACGGGTTTCATAAAACAACAGTCATGTCCCAATCGCTGTGGGCCGTGCGGAAAAGCCAAATTTGGTTAACAATTTTGACCAATATCTGATAACCCCCGCCCTGACAAGGAGATGCAACCATATAGGTTTTTTGAGGATACCTCCCGACATGTTGTGAAACCGATCCCCAACTTTTCATTAGCCTGTGGAGCATCCATTGCGCGTGTTTTGATACAAAAAATGTGCTTCTTGCTTTTCTGGCTTCGGAGCAGCGGCGGTTTTGAACAACATGGTAAATTCCAGTTGACTTATGACTAGAAAGACTGCATGCTTACCGCTGGTATCCTCACGAATAAACTCATACCAAATCAAGCGAACGCCAACGGGATGGGATGTCGGGTCTGCGCTATGGTGGCATGGTGTGGTGTGTATATGTGGGGGGGGGGGGGGGGTGAGCAGACAGCAGACAGCAGACACTGTGACCAGAGCAGGTATGACGTGACACGGTCGGAGTTGTCTGGAGATGAGTCCAGAGCGTCAGGATCAACAGCGGGACCACTCCCAGGAGCCTGTGAAGAGGCCGCGCGGCGGCAGGTCAGGCGCCCAGCACCGTCGCAACGCGGTCCTGGGGCCCGGATGGGGGGCGGGGGACAGACCGGATGAACTCCATCCTGGACCCCGTGACCGAGCCGCGCTGCACGGGTCGAGGTCCTGGGGCCTGGGTACGGATGGGGGAGGGGGAGACACATCGGGATGTGTCCACAACACCGCAACGACTCGTTCGACTGGCACCTCACTTCGACGTTAGGCACGATGTGTGTATCCGGTCCCTAGCTCCACTGCCATTTCAAGCATGTGTATGCGTCTTTCGAACGCCTGACATCGCAAAGCTCCTGTTGACCTTCGACAACCAGCTCCGGCGGGGTCGGAGAGGGGAGAGAGGAGAGAGAAGAGATTATATGTACCCGGGAGAGATGAGCTGGAAACCAGTGATTTCACGTGCAGGTCGGCGCAGATCTGAGCAGGTAGCTTGGGTGGTTTCTGACCACATCCTGCATTTGCAATGCACCATGCATGCGAACTATTCGGGTCAGTCATGGCCTCGTACCACCCTCCTCAGCACCCAGCTGCGGAAATATCATTACGTTTACCAACGACTAAGTGATGTGTCCCTTCCGCTGACCGTGCTGCCAGCCGCCCATGGCGAATCGTCCCACAGTCTGCGCGTGCGCCTCCCAGCCTCTCCGGCCTCTCTAACCTGGAAGCGCGGGTTGAAGTGCAGCAGAATGTCCGGCTCCGGGAACAGCTGGCTGCCGTGCAGCAGGTTCACGAAAAACCTGAAGATCAGAAGCGACATAACGAAGCAGACCCAGCAACAATGACGTAAGTCGTTAAGTGCGTTTGCGAGAACGTTATGCATATAGCTAAGACAGCACTGATAGCCTTATTCCTCGTAGAGTTTATTCGTTATGTTTATATTCGTTTCGATAAAGGCACGTGGCCGGGATGTCACATCTATTTTCTTGTTTATTCTATGAGGAACGAGGCCATTGACACTGTTTCATCTGGTTGCAGTGAAAACATACTTCAGAGCCCCTTGTCACAAGTGCAGCAACGTGACGTCTCCCGACCGTTCAGCCTTTGAGCGGCTCTGGACACTCATCCCGCAACATTCGTTACCATGCACCAGCAGTCGCAGAGCGCAGGGAGCACTGCGCTCTGTAAGGCGTGCAGTATACAGCGGGTGTACTGACGTCGGTCTGCCGGTGGCGTAGCCAAGCACGAGGCTTCTGAAAAGCCTTATCTGGCTTCTCACACGCGTGACAGGCTGGCGGCAGCGTCCCGACGGAAACTCAGTGGTAGATACTGTCGGAATCACTGCCTTCTTCCATTTTTGTAATTCCGCCACATACCGGGCACCAGTTCTATGTGGGTCAGTTGTTCGCTTGGCAGCTTATCAACCGCAGGGTTATTCCCATCGTGTCTGTGCCACGCCGGGGACTCACGAGAAGGGCAGGAGGCGGACTCGTCCCGTCAGCTGAATAACGCCTCCCTCCTGCATCGGCTCGGGCAGACGGCACGGGAACAGCTGCCACACACAGCACAGCTGTCGGTGTGGCATAGGACTGCCACACACAGCACAGTCGATGGTGCGACACATAACTGCCGCAGCACAGTACAGTCGACAGCATGCCACACGGCTGCCACACACACAGCACAGTCGACGGCGTGGCACACGGCTGCCACACACAGCACAGTCGACGGCGTGCCACACGGCTGTCACAGCACAGTACAGTCGACAGCATGCCACATGGATGCCACACACACAGCATAGTCGACGGCGTGGCACACGGCTGCCACACACAGCACACTCGATGGCGTGACACACGGCTGTCACAGCACAGTACAGTCGACAGCGTGGCACATGGCTGCCACACACAGCACAGTCGACGGCGTGGCACACGGCTGCCACACACAGCGCAGTTGACGGCGTGGCACAGGGCTGTCACAGCACAGCACAGTCGACAGCGTGGCACATGGCTGCCACACACAGCACAGTCGACGGCGTGGCACACGGCTGCCACACACAGCACAGTCGATGGCGTGGCACACGGCTGCCACACACAGCAGTTGACGGCGTGGCACAGGGCTGTCACAGCACAGCACAGTCGACGGCGTGGCACACGGCTGCCACACACAGCACAGTTGACGGCGTGGCACACAGCTGCCACACACAGCACAATTGACGGCATGGCACACGGCTGCCACACACAGCACAGTTGACGGCGTGGCACACGGCTGTCACACACAGCACAGTTGACGGCGTGGCACAGGGCTCACCGCAACGGCGCACTCGCGGAGTCTGGCGGCCAGGCGCACACGTCAACTGGACTCGTCCAGCGCGAGATGTCACAGCAGCAGAGCTCACTCGTGACATTTTTCCTCGCGTGACAAAGTGCATCGCATTTACGATATTACGAGCACAGACTAGGCATGAATTTCTACTTCCGATTGAGAAACCTGGTGCCGTGTGTGACTCAAATTTCGGATTATTTATTTTTACTGGCGGTCAATAACTTTTCGACGAGGCCGATGTGATAACCGCGGCAGTCAAAAGCTTTTCTTTCGATGAAGCCGCTGCGGTAACCGGGCTGTGTCGCTGGTGAAGCCCCCAACCGCAATCCACTGTCTTTGTGCCCAAATTTGCTAAGCGTTCGCTCGACTCGTAAGACGTGAGTCATGGCGGAGGGATGCAGGTGAGTGTCCAGGCCTCCTCACGTTAACTCCCACACTCCAACTGGGATGGACTCACAAAGCTTTGGAATCCGCCCAGCTTACCCTCACCAGTGACGAGCTCGGTTTGTAGCGACCACGTGAGTTCCATACCGCGGCGAGGGCTGTGCCCGATCGCACTCTGGCCACGATACTCCGAGACCATCTCACCGGTCAGAACATCCAGGGCCCCGTCGGTCGGTCAGGATGCCCAAGCCCCCACGCCCCCTGCCACCCCCTCCTCCGCCGTCAGGAGACCCCAACAGCAGTGGTCTCCGGCCGGCTTCTACTGACCGGCTTGTCGGCGTGGTAGCCGCCGCCAGGCCGGTCGGCCAGCGCCAGCGCCGGCGCCGGCAGCGGCGGGTACTGCTTCACGCCGTCCGAGTACTCGATCCCGGTCAGCTGGACCGTGCCATCCACGTGCAGCGTGCGCACGGCCGAGAGCGCCGAGCGGGTCGCGAACGACGCCAGGTGACGGCCATTGACCGACATCTGGCGGCGGCAGTTAGGCGGTCAGGTGGTCCGCCGGCGGGGGCGGCTGGTCAGCCGGGCAGACGGCGGGGACAGTGGTCAGCCGGGCAGACGGCGGGGACAGTGGTCAGCCGGGCAGACGGCGGGGACAGTGGTCAGCCGGGCAGAAGGCGGGGGCAGTGGTCAGCCGGGCAGACGGCGGGGGCAGTGGTCAGCCTGGCAGACGGCGGGGACGGTGGTTAGCCGGGCAGACGGCGGGGACGGTGGTTAGCCGGGCAGACGGCGGGGGCGGTGGTCAGCCGGGCAGACGGCGGGGGCGGTGGTCAGCCGGGCAGACGGCGGGGGCGGTGGTCTGCCGGGCAGACGGCTGGGACGGTGGTCAGCCGGGCAGACGGCAGACACATTGGTCAGCCGGGCAGACGGCGGCGGCAATGGTTAGCCGGGCAGACGGCGGTGGCAATGGTCAGCCGGGCAGACGGCGGTGGCAATGGTCAGCCGGGCAGACGGCGGTGGCAATGGTCAGCCGGGCAGACGGCGGCGGCAATGGTCAGCCGGGCAGACGGCGGGGACGGTGGTCAGCCGGGCAGACGGCGGGGGCGGTGGTCAGCCCCGCAGACGGCGGCGGCAGTGGTCAGCCGGGCAGACGGCGGTGGCAGTGGTCAGCCGGGCAGACGGTAGGGGCAGTGGTCAGCCGGGCGGACGGCGGTGGCAGTGGTCAGCCGGGCAGACGGCGGCGGCAGTGGTCAGCCGGGCAGACGGTGGGGGCAGTGGTCAGCCGGGCGGACGACGGCCGGCGGTCCGCAGGAACCAAGACACATGGTTCAAACACGTCCGACTGAGCTTCATTGCTCACATTATTCGCCACTGAACACATTTCCGAACCAATAATTTTCGCGGTTCCACAAATGTGTTTTATTCGGCACGAAAACGTATTGCCAATACGATCAGCAAGTGATGATCAGGATCAGCAAGTGAAGACAGGTTGACCTAGAATATTTGTGTTCGGTGGCTTCACCGACCCCTTTGTATGCAGCTTTGAGCGCAGCCAGTGGGCAAGGGGTGGTCAAAAGGGTTGAGTCAGGTCATTAGAGGTGTACGTCTTATCTGTACTTGCAGAAAAAGGCTTCCTAACGCTGCGTTGGAAATACGACTCCCTTTACCTGTGCCGCTTAGTTTTACGCTTTTCCTGACAATTTTCTGAGAAATCGATTCCCGAAAAACGCCATGACGAAATCAAATCGACGACGGGTGCTAGTCTGGGGTGTAAACAAAATAAGTCGGAAAAAATCAAAACGGCCGCAATTTAAAACAAGAATTCGTGCATGCAGAAGGAACTGGGAAGGGCTTCTGACCAGATTGCTCGAGTTTTTATCAGCTCCGAAGGGAATCCATAGGGAAACATTTCATTTCCTTCGCTATTTTCAATTCGTAATTCGAATCCATTTTCACGAAGATCATGGTACGCTGTATGTCGGCCTAACTTTGTGATTGCGGATGAGAACGCCAACAATACAAACATCTCGAATGCAGCCACAATCTTGCCTTTCTCTGTGGCATGCATGAACCTGAGCGATAGCAGGACGTAGCCAGCGCGAGAGGAAACTGGAAACGCCGCATACCAGATAGCAGCTCTCCGTGCAGAAGATCACCAGCTCGAAGTCCTGGCCGGGCGCGAACGGCAGGGGCGGCGTGGCGCACAGCTCCTCCCGCCCCCAGGCGCCGCTCTGGAGGCAGCAAACACAGCCATGCCGACTACCAACACTCGAAGGTGCCGGCGCCGCCGCCACTCTTTGGTCAAACAGCGGCCGTCAATATTTGTCCGGTTCTCATAAATGACATGTTAATTCGATGGTGCGTCGCATTCGAATACGCCCGGTCTCACGGACATTCCAAGTGGGCACACACCGCACACAAAACATGGCTCTCGCCAGGCGTCAAGGCCGCTGACACAAAAGCTCCGGCAGGACTGACACAATGACGTGGGATGATGGATGGCGGGCCTGCTGCTATGTCGCCCCCCTGTAGCCAAGCTGTTGCTATGTCGCCTCCCTGCCTGTAGCCAAGCTGCGACCAAACGCGAAATGGCATCCAATCAAATGTCGAAACGTCCAAATGTCATTTCACTGTGACATCTACGCGCAACAGCTGCGCGGTCAGAATAAAGATTCCCCAATACGCGCATCGAAAAAAACCAAGCCTATCACGCAAAAATAAAACTTGGAGCAGTTACCTTTCTTAACAATCCATGGAATTGCAAAAAACAAAAACAGCTGTGATATGCATATGCATGACGGCGATGTGCTACAGGTAACCCATCAAAGAATATACAACATGTGTAGTGCAGAGCAATGCCGTCTTTCAAGAACAGAGCAAGGCACACTCATTTTGCGAGCATTTACGAATGATATGGATGGATTATAATGCATGTATATATATCGAGGTCGAGGTCGAGGTCGAGGTCTATTTTTCATCTATTTATACATGTACACACACACACACACACACATATATATATATATATATATATATATATATATATATATATATATATGTGTGTGTGTGTGTGTGTGTGTGTGTGTGTGTATAAATAGATGAAAAAAAGACCTCGACTTTTTCCAGGACGTTTTATGTAAAGAAAGCGAACGAGCTCCTGTGCATCTACCCCAGTTCCCGGGCTTACATTTGGTGACAGTTCTGTAAAACATGCGCTGACGTGCCCCTGAGATTACCAAAGAATCACTTGAAAAACGCCAGCGTTCGGCGTTGGAGCTTTCAAAAGTTACATTTCCAGCATTGCTGTGCGTAAGTGGGAACATTTAAGCACACTACCAAGTGCCAGTTACAGGCCACGAGCAATGAGGTCATCATTTTTTGCCGAGGTCACGAAAGCTGAATCTCAGGCCGTGGCGCCCATTTAAGTACGTTTATCGTAGAAAACACGCTTTAAACGATTTTCCGACCTTGATTCGTTGCATCGCCAGTACTTAATGATGATGCGGTTCTATAAAAATACAATGGCTCAAGTGATCCCACGTCAGGCTGGGCAAAGTGAGCCAAACGAGAAAATCTTCACTGAACAGTTTTTACATTGAATGACCTGGCGTGACAACAGAAAGCTCCTTTCATGCATCAAATGGCCACGGTTCGGGATCGCAATGTCCTGTTCTGGGATAACGAAGACCCTTCGTTTGGTCTGGGGGCCCTTTCGTGTATCACAAGCATCCTGTTTGCTCTTTTATGCATTGGGAGGCCCTCTTCTGGACCAGAAGGCCCTGCGTTCGATTAGTGAGTCTCCTTACTGAATCATGAGAAGGCCCGTTGCTGGATAATGAGAAGACTGTCGACATCTATTTACTTGTATATTATACATGCAACAGTTTGATAAGGGGCACACGCCTTCGGTGCCACTCCCTCCCCCCCCCCCCCCGAATACGATACTGCGCAGAAGCCTTCCTGAGAGGAAGCTTCACTTTGCCCAGCAGGCTCCCTGCCCCCCCCCCCCCCCAACTTAAAACCCGTGGCGCAGCCCCTAGACTGACGGACATCATCCCACGTCTTTTGGTTCATTGTTGTCTTGAGCTAGCGGGCTAGGATTTATGCATGCAAGGCTTAACTGTATGGCCTAAGCTGGGACATAGCAACTCCTGCCCACTGGTAGGCTGTTTTTGTGTATGATTCAAGGTGCTAGTAACGCTTTATATACATAGCATGCAGGTTATGCAATAACGGATCCGCGAATTTGGCTGGCCAGCCTGGATTTGCCGACCAAAATGACTCACGATGATGTTCAGTTACATTCATGTGATGCCGTTTTTGAGACAGCAGGGGGCTGAGGATCCTCGCGCGGCAAATGTGAGAAAAGCGACGGTCAGGTGGAGACAATCAAGTTTTTTTGTGCATCTGGAACCATAGCTTCCACATAATTTCATTCTTGTCGCGCAGTTCTCATGAATTTCGTCATTCGTCTACATAGTCATGAGCATTCGTCACCATTTCCGCGGCTATTCAATTTACATTTTTCATACTTACTGTTTGTGCGCGCTTCTTAAATTTCGTGTTCTTGACCCTTTTGACAAGAAGTACACGTCTGTTTCAAAAACAGCACCCTGCCATCTAGGTGTTTCCAACCTCTCCGCCATGTCGTTTTTGAACGCCCTCTTTGAATCCGCGGATCTACAGACATAGTATACTGCGGATAGAAAGTCACTAAAATAACTGAAAACAGCACCTTATATTTTTCCTGACATCATAGCCTGTATATCTGACACTGCGTGGTCCGCCAATGTTCAGCATCGATTGCCTCCCCGGTCGGACATGTTCTCCATCAGCGGTCTCATATATGTATACGGTCTATATATGTATATCTGCATATGTACGCCGTACCAGTCTTGAGTTCCTGACGACGTGGCCCAAGTCGTGGCGAGGGTTGATGTGCAGAGCGATGTCCCCGTCCAGTCCACCGTTCATCAGGTTCACCGACCACCTGGGCGCCGAGCAGCGTCACACACAGCACCGACTGTTGTTGACAGAGCAGCCGCAGGCACAGTCAGAGGCTGCGCCGCTGGCGCCGAATTCCCAGCAACGGGATCACACCATCGGATCACTGCATGAGGGCTGCCCAAGTCGTGAGGACGAGTACGACCCTGCTCCAACAGTCGCGTGAGCTTCTCACGCTTAGTGGGTTAACGTCCCCCACACATGAATACATTTGCTTTAGAGAACTGGCGGAATTATGACCGGCTGTGAATTTCGGGTACCGACTAACAGCAAGGACCAGCATCCACACACGATGGACGGCAGGATAAAAACGCAGGAGAGCCCGCCATGAAGACCACCAGGAGCATTGCTTTTCTGAGTCCTCGTTTTGTTCTCCGCCAATATTTTACCAAACAACTTTCGAGCAAAGAGCAAAACACATGGCAAGGAACGTTACATGAATTGTCCAGCAATAACCTCAGTGTAACGTTTCTATGAAAAATGCGACAAGCATCATAGTTGCGGCTGCGGTCACAAAGTCGAGGCAAGCTTTAAGCAAAAACCGGTCCGGGCGGTGCGGCCGACCGGTTTTGTGCGCTCTCGCTCAGCGAGAGTGGCTGCTGGCAGTGTGCTCCCGAGTCGGCCTGCGCAGCAGTGCGGCGCCGGCCCGTATCCGGAGGGGAGAGTCCCGGGGCCCCCGCAAGAGGGAGAGTTCCCGGACAGAGCGACACAGCCAGTTGGCCGGTCGTGGCCTCTGGTCAGGTCCCGGACGGACCGACACAGCGAGGTGGCCAGCCGTGACCTCTGGTCAGGTCCCGGACCGAGCAACACAGAGGTGGCCAGCCGTGACCTCTGGTCAGGTCCCGGACCGAGCGACACGGAGGTGGCCAGCCGTGACCTCTGGTCAGGTCCCCGGACCGAGCGACACAGGGGTGGCCAGCCGTGACCTCTGGTCAGGTCCCCGGACCGAGCGACGCAGCCAGGTGACCCGCCGTGACCTCTGAACTGGTCCCGGACCGAGAGGCACAGCCAGGTGGCCAGCCGTGTCCTCCGACCAGGTCCCATCGGGGAAGGTTGTCCCCCAGTAGGCGCGTTACAGCGGCGTCGGTTGTAACGTTTGATGCGACATCACATGTCGCGACCAACAGGTGGTCTGATCAGCCAGAGATATTGCACCAGGTAGTCTGATCAGCCAGAGATATTGCACCAGGTAATGCACCGGATTGGCATCAGGTGCAGTAACGGTTCAGCCAGGAGAAGGCCGCAGGCCCCGCGAGCACATCAGGCGCAGATGAGATGGCGGGGCGCGAGACCCGCCGAGCCGGTACGAGCTGCCGCCGTCTCCCAGCGGCCCCAGCGAGCACGCCATTGAGTACGATACGCATACCCGTCTACTTTTCTGCAGGAGAGGACGACCTTCGGATCTCCGCAGAACGACGGATTAGTGCACCACTACACATTCTTGACCAAATCGCCCATTCTCGAATGTCCCGTCTTGCACGCACACCAGCCGTGTTAGGGGCTCTTCGGCGCACGTCTTCTTCGATGCGCTGGTTCCATGATCAAGCGATTCCACTGCAACCCAGTGAGGCATACGGATCCCGGCGCGGTGTTGTGGAAGGCGCAACTTCAATCAAAGGCGCAACGAGACTTCAATCAATATTACGAGCGGCCCGATTTTGAGCGCTGACCTGAATGAGCGGTAATCTTTTTGAGTTATCTTTAAAATATGTTCTGTATGGTTCCAGGCACCAACGAAAATCATCATTAGGCAGGGACTATCTCGACCATCATGATGCTGGGCGCCGCGGAGCAATGAACGCACCAAATAATCGAAAATAAAACCATCACAGCTTGGTTGTTCCGCGAACCTACTATTTGCAGAGGAGCTCCTGTACCGGCCATCTTAGCATAGAAAATTACAGGACTTTGCAGTACAGCAAGTATCTGGCACTAAATCAGAAAATCTAGCAGCGTCTAGGCCATGTCACGACACTGTCCGGCGCGCGTAATCCTTTCAGCAATGCCAGCTCATTGATCTTGATTAATCTGCTGATGTGATACATTGAGGGTCTTCGCAAAACTGTGCTTAGAGAAGCTTACGTCCCAAAGTCACCCCTGCAGAACATTCCGTTTAAGAGTAGTATGTCTTCTTAAGTTAATGTACGGCGGCTGTAAAAAGGTAGTCACGTGCTGAGCGGAAATCGAGGCATACGACCATGGATGAAACCAAGCGCTGGCTCCTGTTCGTCCGATTTTTTAAAGTCCGTTTTTGTTCGCTCCAATTTTGCTTCCGAAATGTACGTTTTTATGTTTTCCCGTTCAAAACGTGATTTTCAGGCTAGATTACTTCCTCAGGTTTCAGTTTGACCCATGCAACTCTGATTGGCCCCGCTAATCCCAGGGACGTGGTTACACCCATGTGTATAATTGCTATTTTATAGCAACAATGGCAAGAACAGTAACATGCTTTAGCATGCGATGAATTTATGACCGGAAGCTGTCGCGCGACATTCACGAGGCTCAGCAGCAGACGTCCGACCACGAAAACGATATGATGACTCGATTCCCAGAATGTGGAAGTGGACACCGTGCACAATCGCTGGAATACAAGCTTGATAATGCTCGTCATGTCATGGATAAAGGCTTGTGATGTGAAGAGCCATGCCCGAGGCACCGGCATCATTGCATCAATGCGGCTGTCCGACCTTCAGTGATTCAGTCTCGCAGCGAGAGTTATCCAGCGCCAATGGGAGGTTTCGGAAAGATCCGTCTTTTCGAATTTGGGCTATTGGAACCAGAGACACACTAATCAAACCAGAGTCACCATTTGAAGGAGGATGAATTACATTTTATTCATGATCGATTGCGTATGTCCGAGCTTAGCTTTAGCAAGCCGTATCTTATGACGTCAGATATTTGCGTGTCATTTTATTTACAAATTGCCCAAGGCAGTGGCTCTGTCAGGTTTTGAGTGATGTGATGTAACTCACAACAGTAGTTTTATGCTTGCTAATGCAGCTGGAAGGCAGCTGAAGCCAGAAGAGGCCCACGAACTTAACATCCAAGCCTGCACACTTGAATCCGCCATGCCCTCAAGAGAATAAAGAGGACAAGAAGAACGTTATACGCAATGAGGTCGGCTCGACAAAAAAACGCAATCGAACTTTTGATACTGACAGCTAACAAGCATCAAATGCAGGTAACGTTTCACTACATCGATGCAAAGGACATTGTGGTTTCCAGTCATGCGCGAAAAATTGCAAGCTCATGACCAGATACTAGCGACGCTTTTTTCGCAAAGTGAACAAATGCCTGTCTACAATCGTGACGAACACAAGCGTGACGAAAGTGGTACCCGTAACAAAGCGACCGACGGGTCGGGACACCCTGACCTGGTGCCGCGTGTCAACAGTGTGCCGCGCTGTTCCGCGGCCCACAATTTCACCAGCGACAGCGACGGTGACTCGGTGTTTTGGGCATAGTGCCCCGGGAGCCCTGAGTCCCGCCGCGTCCGGGTGGGACGTTTGTTATCGAGGTCGAACCCCCGGTCATGGACGGCGGTGTATGCCGCATAATGGGCAAAGCCGTTTTCGCGCCGTTTCCAGTACGCATCATCGTAGGATTCGTCTTGGTTTCACAGAATTGGAGGAAACCGCGACAATCTATGTTGTCCTGCGTCATTAGCAGGCATCACGTGACATCAGTGAGCACTCACGTGAGCGCCGAGGGACTGTGGAGGCACGCCACGGATCACGCAGCTCAGCCTAGGCGATCGAAACCGATGAACACGACGACAGATCCATTTTTGGACGTGGAGCAGCTGCACCACTCCCAGACAATCGTATACCCTTCAGTGTTCAACGTAGGAGATAGATAACTTCGTCCCCAAGTGCCACGATAACAGAGGCGCCGATAACAGCGTGCGACGATTGTTACAACTGCAATGCTTTCTAGGCGGTGAGGTAACAGCGGGTAACTGAGGTGGCGTTTTCATCACATCTACCTTCGCACAGACACGAATTCTTTACTCGCAACCGGATGTAAACGGACAGCGAGTGTACACGCATTCAAGGACGGATGATACGGTATGACAGGTGTTGCCACGGCCACTGCATTTGACCGAATAACATGTTGCCGCTAGACGACGTTCCTTCCGGCCACTTTGCTACACAAACTCTGCTCATCAGTCACTACCCACGCATGCTTTGAAACCAGCAGTTTATCTGAAGAATGTTTCCGGTGTAACTACCCGGACACGCACCGACACGGGCAACCTTGTGGGTGCCTTTTGGGGACGGAGAAAACCGGGGACATGTGAATGCCGTGGAGACACGGTTAAACTACAGCGCATAGGATGGCGGCAATATGCCACTCATACAGTATTGCTGAACACTCACAACGGGCAGCGATTTTTCGCCACAAGGTTTCGACTAGTTTGCTTGTATACTTCTGTGCCTTTTGCGTTTCATGTTTACATCGTACGAAAGAGAATGCCAGGCTACCTTCACGACATGAATGTAAACCAAACAGCCTTCACATTTACGAATGGGTGCACACAGGTTATGTTTTTTTACAGCGCCAGAGGCGACCTCACGTATTGATATTTTGGGATAAATTATCATGACCAGCTTAACCCAGACTGAGACGAAAAGGATGCGAAAGCCTTACCTGTAAGGCTTTTCGGGTATGTAGCCACGAACACAGATGCATTTCGAGTTCGCAAGCTTCCATGGTAGGCATTCGTGTAGGGGAAGAGCCTGAAATAATGACACACATCACCTTATGTGAGTGACAAATAGCGCGAAACTGACACCACGTGTCATGGTCAAGGCAGATGAGGGACCGCGTTTGAGGTACACGTCATACATGTTTGAGGTACACGTCACATGTTTAGCGCACAAAAGTCAATGTCTATACTGCGGATGTATATACCATATATTGCACGGCAAAACAACTTCTAAACACCAGGATTACATAATTGTATTGTGAGCGCTACGGCGGTAGGAAATAAGCAATTAAACATGAATTAACCACCCTACAAGAAATGGCTTCAGAGGATCCCTGCGGTGTTCCCGAAACAGCTTTCCAAGGGTTGCGAGAAGGGTGCCGAAATTTCAACTAGTTGAGTTTAAAATATTTCCAAGCGCGCGGTAAAAATTTGAAGTGTATCATCTGAGCGATTCGTACTATTAGCGCCCACAGATTTGAAGCTTATGACCTCGGCTGTTCATGACGTATGACTTATTTCACAAGTTTACGTCGGTGAAACATCGTGTGAAATTTTGCCCAACAGTAATTTTGTTTTCTCATTTACCTCTTTCCGCATGACATGCATTCCCAGAAGTTGTTTACAGTCCATCTGTCTTACACTTATCAAGCTGGCGAACATTAATATTGTTTTGGTTCCGGTTCTGGTTGTTGTTTGCATTGCCTTCTCCATTGACGTGGCTTGTTTAGTTCTTGATATAGTCAGATGAGCCGACGCCATAATAGCTTCACCTATTTGATCTGACGCGATATCACAGGTCACGCCTTTGGATGTCTAGCAGACCCAGGCTCTCGCAAGAGTTCTTCAATGCCGTTTTCCGCATTCCCGTAACATGCTGGGTTCGTGAGAACAAAGAAGAGTTATGGGAATGTTGAACTGAACCTGGTTTGACCCATCAAAAGCCACTGTTACGTCACATTTATCTCATACTGTTTGCCAAATGTTTCCGAAGTCGTTTTCTCCACGCCTGCAGCGTAATCAGTATTCGAGATCTTAGGGCCTCCGAGGACCTCGTAGGGAAAGGCGAAAAAACATCCGTAAGATGACAGAAACGATCACGATTTCACAAAATATCACCACCGAAGATTTCGGCCAGCTCAAGTGCACAGTGACCAAAGTCACGGTCATCATTGTATCTGACATGCATTCAACCGTCGGGAATCCCAGACAAAACGGCTACGTCAGTTTGTAAAAACGCCACGTAGAATGATTTAGACAGTTGAAAGGGAAGCCTTCGAGCTTCAGGAAGAACGACAAACCATCCCTGAATTACAGAAGACTCAGACGGGTTATCGCTGCCAATTTCTGACGTTCAAAGCTATGATGTTGGCCACTGGCTACATATGGGCCGCACTTCGGACCCATTGTTCCATACGTACGGGCTGGATTTGTAGGCATACGACTCTCTCTCTCTCTCTCTCTCTCTCTCTCTCTCTCTCTCTCTCTCTCTCTCTCTCTCTCTCTCTCTCTCTCTCTCTCTCTCTCTCTCTCTCTCTCTCTCTCTCTCTCTCTCTCTCTCTCTTCTCTCTCTCTCTCTCTCTCTCTCTCTCTCTCTCTCTCTCTCTCTCTCTCTCTCTCTCTCTCTCTCTCTCTCTCTCTCTCTCTCTCTCTCTCTCTCTCTCTCTCTCTCTCTCTCTCTCTCTCTCTCTCTCTCTCTCTCGTTCTCTCTCTCTCTCGTTCTCTCTCTCTCGTTCTCTCTCTCTCTCGTTCTCTCTCTCTCTCGTTCTCTCTTTCTTTCGCTCTCTCTTGCTCACACTTATCTCTCGCTCTCTCCCCCCTTTTTCTCTCTCCCCTCGCTCTCTCCACTGGGCGCATGTTACGTGACCCTCATTCTGAGTAACGACACCAGCGAGTCACAACCGGTGTAACTGACCAACGATTCCAGGGTTCAAACAGCGCTTTCACCTGGCGGCTTGAGCGAACTCATCAGGGCAACTCCGGACTCGCTCTGCCACACGGGCGGAGAGACGGGAGCTCCGTACGCCAGACTCGGCTGTCAGCCGGCTGGACTCACCAGAGTCCGCCGGCCGCTCTCGTCCTCGCCGGCAGGCACCGTGGCCGAGGCCAGCAGCGCTGCGCCCGAGTAGCCCATGGCGCGCCGACGCCAGCCGCAGCAGTCACACTCGGGCTCAGCGGCGCAGCACCGGCCGCAGCACTGCCCCATACCGGGGCATCGGCCTATCGGGTGCGGGGCACGTCCAACAGCCCGGCAGCGGCGGGCGCGGCCGGACGGCCGGCAGAGGCGCAGTCAGGCAGCGTCTGCGGGCGGACGAGACGGTTTGCGTGAACCCACGGCTGCCATGCGGCTGAGCGGGCCCCACTCGTGACCCGCTGCAGACCGCCAGCGGCGCGCTCAGAGGCTCGCCACTGGTCAGCTGTCGGTCGTCACCTGACTGGCCCCTGGCGCCGTGGCCACCATTCGGTGTCGGCTTGCGTTCCACAGCGGTGGGCCAACACATTGGGAGGGGAGGGGAGAGGTTAAGTAACTGCCACCAAAGGCGGCACCAGCAGCGAGTCGAGACAGTGAGACCAGGTCCGGATCAGTCTCGTGTAGCGGAGGCTAAGGACGCGAATCACCCAGCCGTTTAGGGATGCGTCTCCAAAGCCGTTACATCGACAAAGTGATGAATTCTTGGCTCGTATTCGTCACAGGGTTTCCAAAAATTACGGTGCCCATTAGTAATAATTTGCAAACCCCTTCACCCCCTAGTGGTAAAGGTAATTGTAGTACCGCACCCCACTTTTTTGGAATTGCTCAAAATTTATGGTACTTTTGTGCCATCTTAAGCATACATACCGAACTACCAAAGCTACCAGATCTTGACCCATGCGCATAGGGCAACAAAGCTTCATATTGTAAGTAGCATTATTCATTACCATGAACAGTGGGCGAGGAGCTATTTTGGGGGGCTTCTCTAGCACCCCTTGGTACTTAAAGCTGCACTGTTTGTTTATTTTCTTGGTTCCTTTGGCTGCCCGCTTTCAATGCCTTCCAAATAGGTTCGTGATGTTTAGGATGGCGCAGTGGCGTAATGTCGTAGGCGCAATGCGGTATTTCAGAAAGAGATACGCACCTAATATCTTGCCGGTGTCTCATGCAACCATCGTAGAATTGCCATTATTACGTTGTCTGGCTGAGAGCTCAACGCGTTTTTTGAAATGACCACAAGTTTGCGAGCGTTCCCTACAGGCACCATTTTCACGCTATTCGCCTGGAAGGTACAATGCAGTTTAAGATGGACGTGTAAGCAAGATAGCAGTAAAAACCTCATTCCTTGTAGAAAAAGCGGGAGAATGGATAGATAAATGCGTTGATCGGATACGGATCCGACCAGGGTACTCCGCTCCTCATCGCCAGGATGGCAGCTGGTAGGCACCCGCGCTGCGACGGAATGACCTCTCAGCCCCCCCCCCCCCTTGGTCCGGTACAATAATATGCCCCTAGTGTTCTACCCACGGGGCTCGTCACCCGGTAAAAGATAAGCTGCCTCACGAGTGCTCAAAACCGTGAATTACAATTACGTCAAAAACATAAAAGCCCAACCAATGTTTGTATGAGAACGTCCATTCTTTTGCAAAAGCTACCCGTGAAACAGTTACGTAAAAACTTTAAGCCTGCACGCCTTACGATGTTAGGAGCAAGAAGAGCTATGAGCGGGATGCAGTTTCCGCAGAGCCGAACGGCGTTGGCACCTGCAAATGGCATCAGGCGGCGGGTGCCGGGAGCGTGAGACTTTCAGGGGGACACTTTGTCAGACATGTGCACTCCTTACCATGGATTTGGCTACGTCCCTCCCCTCAGCGATCCAAAATGTTTTCACACTTGTGGAATTTTGTTCTGCAAGTGGCAATGATGCCAAGGCGCGTGACAAATTTTCTGAAACTGCATAGTGTGTTTCTCCAGTGGCATGAATAAGTCTTACATATAAAACTGTGCACCGGGAGAAGAAGCAGTAGATGCATATGACGTAGCAGTCAGGATATGTACTTATCCCCAACAACATTTGATGGCTTAAGAGCGGGCAGATTCGTCCATCTCCCCTCCCCCTCCCGGTCGCCGGGCTCGCTTCCCCAGAAAATGTGTCCGGAACGTGCCCCACACCCACCTTTTGGAGCGTTCCTATGCCCATGGTTACGCCGCCCAAAATCGTTCTGGTCAATCATCAGGTGCACGCCAACCTGAGCGCAGAAATGTGCCTGGACCCCTAATAAAGCTCCCAGAGTTTGCCTGAGCGTAACTTTGTGCCGCCCTAACCTCCTACCTCTTGGCGCGCTTGGCTAACGCTCCAACAACCTCCAACCTTCACGCAAAACGCCATTTATGGACGCCCTCATGTGGTCCACCGACCTGAAGTTTGAGCTTACGGTACACTATGCCCACCATGTGCTGCTTGGACACAGCTTTATTCAGAGAGTAGCACCGTGACCTTTGACAACAGAATTAAAAATAAATGCACGTCTGGGTCAGTGGCGGATCCGGCTATCTAGTTGGGGGGGGGGGGGGAGGAAGATCCGAAACGTCGATACATTAGCGACTAAAACACTTAATACGATGCCCTAGACTCGTACCGTCGTGAACAGCAAGTGATTTTGAATAATGTCGAATGTGTTACTCTGGGCAGCAAATGCAGATGCAAGCTGCCTAATTACACGGAAGCATTTCATCATTTTGCACCATCCGCCGACCTGCGAGCATCATTCATTATTGCCACGGACAAGCAAAAAAGATCTGAAAAGACTTTAAATGAAAATTACCAAAACGTTCTTGGTAAAATGTTTTGAAGGCGTTTAAATGGCACTTTAGTGAGGTAAAACAAAAGATTCGCCCAAATGTTCCTTTCTTTAGGGGTAGCTATTGCATACCTCTCCCATGCATTCGCGTATGCCTGGGGTTTGCATTAATCAGACGACAGGGAAACTGAGAGGCTACCAGACCGCATTTTAGATATCACGGAATCTATTGCCTCCACGCGTTTTTACCACGGCGCCAGTGCCAAGTAACGAATTGAAAATAATTCGTATTGTCAGCCCATTTATCCTGGATGAATTTGATGTCCTTGCAATGCCCGTCTTCTCATTGGAAAATGTGCGCACAGACACACGCGATGGCCGCCGTAATAACCAAAGAGCACCACATCAGCAATGCCCTCACCCTCAATGCTATGCCGAAGACCCGATTCACTACGTTACCGCTTGACACGCGTCCGGATGGTCGGTTAGATACTCATCGCTTGGGTGGGGGTTCACTTTGACCCGCCCCCTGGGATCTCAGGAACTAAGAGAATAAGACCCACCAAATTCACAGGATATGTTGAACTGCACGTAACTCACTTAATCAAAGTTTGAGGTTCCTAGGTCATGACCTTCGGGTCAAATAAGGTGAAACGAGGACAAACTCCAGGTTGGTCTCTTAAGTGTCCGCAGAACCTAGATACATGTTCTAAGCAGAAGTTCACGCGCTCACTTCAAGTTCTTTGACCTTGTTTGACCTTTGGAGGTCGTGGTGACCAAAATCATAGAGGACTGCTTTGAATTTTGCATTTGAATAATAAGCGACGAAGACTACGCCAGATAGTATGTTCCTAAAAACGGAATGTTAATAAGTGACGTCATTTTAGGTCAGTGACCTATTCTGACCTTTAAGAAGTCCATGGACGATGTTTGATACAGTTTCTGTTATCAATAAATCCGAAATGAGCACCAGGAACTACCCCATACAGCCAGCCCTAAGGCAAAACAGGTCGGTTTTGACCTTGGTCTAACCCTCATACCTGACCCTAGGTCAATGGAGTTTGGTCATTCAATTGTTGTGTTGTCTAAGAACGTGTCTCAGAAATGTATGGCTTTGCCCAACACTCCGTTGTTCCACCAGATTAAACGATTTCCTTAACGTTGACTTCGATGAATTCATGGCCTGACTTTGACCTACCGTAGGTCAGCAACTTTACAAGGTACATCTAGTTTTTTGACAGCACACGATCCGCTATTCAATTGTCTATAGCTATGCCAAATTTGGCGCGGCTACGCCTCGCCGTTCGCCGACCCCCACCTGAGCGTGTGCTAATGTTCGTCACGTCACATGCTGCCTTTGTGGTACGTGACAGCCAGGTGTAATTCGACACACGAACCAAAGGCGAAACATTTGCAGTTGCATGCACACCGAACAAGTGACGTGTGCGGTAAAAAAGCACAACATCACCCCATCGTGATGACTTGAAGTGCAATGTTATCGTATCAAAAGTGGATGACGTTTGCTGTGCGTCCTTTGCACGCATTACAGGGAGCGTCCCACTTTTGGGACATATTTCAAAAGCATACTCTGATGAAACCTCAGGACCACTTAAGGCTGATAATAGCACTTAGTAGTGACAGTGCAACACCGCCAAAACATAACAAGGATATCAATCAGATATCCAGAGGGATTTCGAGAAAACTTGTATTACTGATCAAACCGTACGTGTCTGATGTAGCAACAAGTGAAAAGCACAAAATGGTTGCATACACCCGTTAACTTTTTTTGCTGTCGCCGCTGTTTCGGCTTGTAGCATTTTCTTTTTCGCCATTAGAGCAAGCTGCATTTTACTAGTAGCCATTTGGCCACACGCTTACATCGTCACTTTCCAACTTTTTCGTTCAATACATACCAGTTAGCATTTTACAACGAATGCCAAAATATCCACCATGTGTTTAGTGTTTCACCATGAGTCAGCTGTTTCATAAGTTGCATGACGACAACTACAACAATGAGTGCTCTTTTTGTCACCATGAGATCAGAGACCATTTTCAAAGCCAGAGCAGCCGTACAACTCTCAAAGGTGTGGTAGCTGACCGCACAGTCACCCGGTCCCACACCGGGATGGGCAGGAGACGTTTCCGCTGCAGGGGTTCGACACTCTACAACGCGTCGCCGCCCGGGTCGCTGCGGCTTCCGCGTCTCCCTTAAGTCGCCACCTGAGACGACATCTCTCGGACGTGCAGTCTTGGCCAGACTGACGCATGCTCTTCCAGAACAGGCCGGACTTCATATGATTATGATAGGTATGCTACAGAACGCTAGGGTTACTGCGGGTGGGTGTATTTTGTGAGGATGGCGCCCACCGCCCGCATGCACATGCACACACATTCCCCACGTTCAGATTCGAACGAGACATTGTGAAAACCAAAAGCCTTTTGAAGATGGCCTTCATGAAGGACTGTATGTGTATCTGCATATGAAACGCTCGTTATAAATTGACATCATTTTAGTATCTAGGATATTTCAAAACGAAGTTTAAAGTTTAATCATTATATCTGGCAAAGTCCAGCGGCTTACATACGTTATTTTTGCCTCTTAATATGATCATATTTATTTTAACATTTTTAAGCCCAACAAACAAAGCCTGTTCCCGAAGCCCAGTTGGTGCAGCGTCTGCACTGGTCAACATGTGACAGTCGCTGGGATCGCGGCTCAACACTCACTTTGAAACCCTTTTTGACCATTGACAGCTGGCTTTTTCGCTGACCAAGCTCGGCATACACGGGCAGGGTGGCCGTGCTGCGGCTTTCCAAGGCACGCAAAAATCTGTCAGCAACTATAGCCGTTGAACTGGCATTGTTATGTTGGGGTAGCCAAGTCAAGGCCTAACACAAGCCATGCTTAGCAGGCTCTGGCACCGACGCTTGAAGTTGGGACAAGTGGGAAGTGGAGCGCGCACGCACGCCCGTTTAGGTTCTGGGCGGCAGTCTCACCCACGTTCCAAACAAACTTCCTCCCCCACACTCAAAGCACACTACAGTAGTCACATGACACCAACAGTGAGCGCGGTACATGACGCCTCCCGCGCCCGGCGTCAAGCCCGTTCGGACGTTAGCGGGGTATAAGCGCTGAAGCTTTTGTTCAGTGCTGTTCAGCTTTAGAAGCGGCCACCACGGCAACAAAAAGGTTTGCGCCAAACCGGACAGCAATATTGGAAAGTGAAGATCGACGTGATGGACCGTGACGAGAGACTGACGAGAGAGACGAGACTGTTCCACTTGAGCTGAATATGGCTAGAGTTGGCTGGGTACAAATGTCAGCTGGGTTGGGCTTAAGCCCTACACACTGCCCAGTTACGTGAGGTGCGACACAAGGCCAGTCAGATCGTCCCGCAGACAAACGGCGGATGGCAGCGAACCGGTCTCTGACGTCATACCCGTGGATGGCAGCGAGCCGGTCTCTGACGTCATACCAGCCGATGGGAGCGAGCCGGTTCTGACGTCGCACCATCCATAATTACAGCTACCATCCGTGTTGGTCGAAAGAATGCATTGCGGTTCGTGGATTTTTTTATTTCATGTCTGACTTACATCGGGTCTCTTCAAAAGTCTTGGAAGGCCCTGTTGTGGCTGACTCGTTCCATTTAATCCAATCGAGTCAGAACTAAGGACAGGACGAGAGGCTTGACGGCACATCAGACGGCTGAAGATCCTTCGGAGGGTGAGGCGGGCTTGCTTCGAGCAGACGGCGTAGTGACGCAGCACGACATTCACAGAGTTTATCAAAAGCCAATATTTGTCCTGAGAGTTACAGGTATTCACAGCGGACGGTTGGTAATAGCGTCTTTCAATAGCAAGGCAGTCACGATACAGGATATATTTGGACATCACGACAGTGAGGCACCTGATCCAATCATCCATAGCTTGCCAGTGCATGGGCTGTAGCAGCATCACTCATATCGTATATCAGTAACAAAGCAGCCGACCTACAGCTTGATAGTGCATGGGCTGTAGCAGCATCACTGATATCGTATATCAGTAACAAAGCAGCTGACCTACAACTTGCTAGTGCATGGGCTGTAGCAATACCATTTGGGTGCCGATAGTGTGGTAATTAATGCTTAACCATGGCACGTCTGAGAAACCAGAGATATGGGGTTCGATTCTCCGCGGTGCCCGCCCTTCCTGCCAGGATGAGAGACAGGCGACGCCATATAGCCTCAGCAGCTGAGGGCGTTCTAAAGTCCCAATGACGCAACAACACCACCAACAACGCGCACCAGCAACAAAGCGACAGCCTACACCTTGCCAGTGCATGGGCTGCAGCGACACCACTGATATCGTGTATCAGTGGTGTTGCTGCAAACCAGCTGACCTACAACTTGCTAGTGCATAGGGTGCAACAACATTACTTACATCGTATATCTGAAACAAAGCATCTGACCTACAACTTACCAGTGCATGGGGTGCAACAACACCACTTATATCGTACATCAGAAAGAAAGCAGCTGATCCCCAACTCACCAGTGCATGGGGTGCGGCAACAACACTGACAAGATACGGCAGTGAGAAAACCTACCTACATTTCACAATATGTCAGTGATGGGGTTGATGCTGTATATTACTGGGATGCCAGTATGTCACGAAGCCACGCGCGAAGAACCAGCGTATGGAAGTGCATCAGCAACGCAGTATGATGAATATCTCTCCAAACATGGCAGGTAAATAGAAAAAACATGTCAGGTCCGCGCCAGAAATTGAGTTTGCAGGAGCACTAACGGCATGCTAGCATTGCCACACGGTATGATCGCAAGCGGCATAGTGACCAGACTCTTGGGAAGCATGAGACATCGGAATTATCGTGCCTGTCAGCGAAACGCACACGCCTCGGCTTCACACCATGCGTTCGCGCATATAAACAAATAACAGTTCTGGCATTGCTTGGCCACGACCAGGCCGAAGTGACACATGACGACATACACCATCCGGTTTTCCGCGAACGGCACGTGATTTTCTACGCAGATTTGACCGCTCTATGCCCCTCTCTCCTTTCCAAACTTGTGTTTCTCAGGACAGTTCGCTACGGCGATGACTGGGGCGGAACTACCAGGGTCTGACGTCACGACGGTGACGTCATCCCGAGTTCGAACCAATCGGAAACGGGCTTGACCACCCAAGTGATGACGTAAGTCCACTGTATGATATCACAAACTACCGGCGGGTGCGACACTTATCGCCACAGCGGCGGACAACAGCTGTCTAACAGCACCGCTGCCATCGTTGCGCTGCTCTGGCATAACAAACGGAACCACAGCCATCGTACGTACCGCTTGAAGCAGGCCTACAGCTCCGAACAGGCCCAAGAACAAGGCCAGTTAGCCAGCTTGCAGTGAGATAAAACGGTTGAAGCAGCGCCTTCCGCTGATACCACCTCACCGGCACTCGGGCCCCTTGCCAGGCTTCGCGCGCGCCGGCGCCACGCTGCACGGACCGCAGAGCCCCAAGACTGTACAGCCCCGCCCACCATCGACCAGTGACGTCACCGTACGGTCTCGGCAACGCGTTTGTTTGCCGCTGGCGGAAGCTCGAGAGAGCGGTGCCGGGGAGAGCGCATTGCAGTGTTGCAAGCGCAGAACATCACGTGAGCAGATTGCCTGTTTACGAACTGACAGGCGTGCATAGTCTAGGAAAACGCATGTCATCCGTCCTCTGCTATCAATGGCTGGGATTTTCCTCCTTAACATGGTGATACACCCGTAATTTTGTCCAGAACAGATCGTTGTTCGACACGGGGTGTAAGATCCTATTCAGTTGAGATGTCTTCTGTCCCCAGCCTGCAGCTGGCCCTGCTCTCCTTCTCCCTCAATGTAACAGCCAGCACCCAAACTAAGAAAGCATGCGCATGAAAATCCAAGCACTCCAAGAAAGTAGGCAATACATGAAAACGTCAATGCAAAGACAAACCCGAACTGTTTGAGACAAGGTTTGAACTAGAGGGATAAACCAGGCGTAAAAAAACACATTTTCCAAGTACCTGTGGCAGCTTTCATCCCCTCTGCTCTGCCAAAAATGCAAATTGTCCTATGGTATGTTGCGCACAAATGCTGCCCATGGCATATTTTTACACGGTCCAACGCAGACAAGATGGAGAAAGGAATAACACGCCTTCGGGACACCAATTCGTTTAGTGAGAGATTTGCCTGATCTGATGTCCACCTGGTAGGCACTTAACGAGATCCCCTAAACCACCCTGAGCAGCGTCCGTCGCGCAGACGTTGATCCCAGTACCTACGGACGTCCTTTATAGCGTGTATAGCGTGTAATTCCCAGCAGTTGCTGTCCACCATCTCAAAGAAAAATTGCGATTGTGGTCACACTGGGAAGTTGGGCAGCACCATGACAGCTGCATAACTTTTCAGATCTAGCGTACAGATTACGTCATAGTTCACACCACCATGCATGAGCGATTGTGGTAGCCGTGTTCATTTCAGGGCATTTGAAAACCTAATTCCTGCTAGTTTATTTGGAGAGGTTTGCTATTGAAATTTAATTCAGAGCAGTTGCTGAATAGGGCTTGCTGCCCGCGTCCTGAACTCATCACCTAGGCTGTTTTGATTTATAGCCGGCATATAAACCAGGTAGGAGCCCATAGGGTGTTAAGTATCGTGCAATGTTGTGTCATACGGAATGGCCTCTGATCGGTCACTTGTCAGCCAACCACTGTGTACATCAGACCAAACAGCGCACCTGCCGCGGACTCGAGCTCGTTTGTTTTGGATTGCTATACGCGTCGTTCCGAACCCCACGCAGCCGACGGGCGGGATCGGAAATCTAAGTAGTCGTTCCGAAGTTCGGTTCTGCCCCCGCTGTCATAGAATGCCACATGGGGCCGGTGAAATAACTTTTGCGGGGCCGAGGCTGCTGCTGCAATGACTGCCCCAGACCGGGCAGCAGTCCTAGCGACCAAAGGCCTCCATAATTATTCCAGCCCAAGCGTAGCATGCTTTTAACCCAATGCAGAACTACCCGTTTGCCATGCACACGCAGCACTTTACATGCCTGTTTTGCTTTTGGTATCAGTTCGTGCGTATGGTATCACATTTTTCCTCAGCGCTTTTTTATCTGGGAATACATTTCTTGACCACGGGCCGAAATATTGGGGCAATTTAAGCGCAAACGATTTCGGGACAAAAAATATCTCAGAAATTCGTAAAATTCGTTTTGGACCGCAGTTGTTACTGGAGAATCCTTACAACTACTCAAGATAGTATTTGGGGATAAATGTCAATCGTGGGAAAATGGGGCATTTCCGAAAAGTTTTCATGCTGACAACGACGATGGTGGAGATGACGGCTTCTTGCTGCGGCGAGACTGGATAACTCCTGAACTGTCTCCTTATGATCTTCTTTTTCGATGTCATAATCCAGGTAGGGTGGGAAGAATGACATTCAATTTATCTCCATGTTCCGTCACGCAGCAGCATTCAATAAAGAGCGTGCCACACTTGAGCGGAATAATTTTCCACGCCCTTTATTGTTGTGGATTTTTTGCCCAATACCAGAGGTGGAAGGCAGAAATCCTGACAGTGGCCTCGGCCCTGGAAAATTGCATTACCGACCCGTGTGGTATTATATATTACCCAACTGAATGGCCGACTGAGTTCGAGGAGATTTTAGGTCAAGGTCAGATCAGATGTTGGCCTCGTATGCCGAGAACTGAAATGACATAGAAAACATTCCATTTAGACAAAGTTACATTTGACAACATCAGAATTAAAGACGATAAACAATGAGTTTCGGTATGATATCAGTTAGCATCGGGCAACTTTCAAGATTCTTGAGGGGAATCGGTTGCGTGCTTCGTCCTGCATGCTGGTGAGATCACTGGCATGATGTCATCGAAACCACACTAGTTCCCAAGTATGGCGGGAGCGATGGTTTATTTTTTTCCATGTCTCGTCACAAGGCAGAATTTGGTCAAAAGCGCACCACATTTCGGCCGGGCTGGGAAATTTCTGCCTGAAACTTAAGTTTAATAGTAGAATTTACAACTGTGATCTGGGTTCTGGAAAATCGTTTTACCATCCCTGTTGAGGTGTTATATATTACAAATGCCGTTGTGTGGCGTAACATGAAGATAAACTCAAAATCATTCCGCCTACTATACCTGAGTCATGGCAAGCACCAGATAAGAAGATGGTAAGGATACAATGATGGAGTTGATTCAGTCCAGCCGCGGTAAGGAGCCACCGTCTACGACCATTGTCGCTATCGACATATAAACTTTTTTTCGGAAATGTATCACTCTACCACAAACGACATTTGTCACTAGTTGCTATTCTGAGTGGTTGGAAAACTTTCACGGTAACAGGTGCAGTCGGAAACAGTTTCTACAAACTCCAGTCGTAATCTTGTCCGAATAACTGTTGGCGCGTGAATTTGTAGAGCATTTCGGCCTGCGGTCAAACATGTCCAAGATAAAAAAAAACACTGAAGCGAAATGCACATCACAGGCACGAGCTAATGGCAAAGGGATATTCCAGGACATGTTAAAGGTTATTTGGAGATGCAAATGTATTCTGACATTTCAGAAGATCAGTTTTACCTCTTTGCTGTTGCATGGATGGAGGAGACACATGTCGAATTTCTATTTCAGCCTTTCAGTTGACGGTATGCTCCTGTCACGAATGAAAATCGCACAACGAATAGCAGTAGCATGCATTAAGGAAGATGTGGTTAAGTTCTACAATATGTTAGCAGTATCAGGGCGATTTACTTTAAATATGTGCCATGAGTGACAGTCTTGAGTCTCTTTCAGCTGACGCGCAGCAGCTCCCCCTATATTTCAGTGTACTCCCGGATGCGATCGTGTACATGTCTTTGGGCGAGGGCAACAATTTCTCTGAATGTCGTGAAAATTCCGGCGATCGATGGAAATGCGTGTTTAAGGTCTCGTAGATATTCTACCGACAGTATAGTGGTTAAGCTGCGCCTATGGAAAACCACACGTATGAGGTTCGATTCCCCGCCGCGCCGGTCGTTTCTGCTAGGGGATAGGCAGCCGCCGCCATATGGCCTCAGCAGCTGAGTGCGTCGTGAAGACTCAATGGCGCACGCAAGGCCTCATGGCAGAACTAAACTAATTCATATGCTTTACTGAGTGGTGGGAAAGTACATGTGTCGCATATGCCGCAAAACGTTTGGCGCTTGTTAGCGAAGGATTTCGGGGAGGCGCGAGCTTCCTTCCAAGATGTGGGGCGATGCATATTGTATCACCTGTGCATGAAGTATGTTGTCTTAGAGATGCGATACGCCGATTATTATGTCATCGACTGATTTACCGTCAATGAGTGACTGCGTCATGACTTATTGCCCCCCCCCAAAAAAAAAACAGGTCGACATTTGGAGTGCCTTGCAGATCCGTAATTCTTAGTTGAGCAACTGAAACTGAGGTGGAAACATTACAAAAACAGACACTAGGTGATATCGAAATCACCACGAATGACAAAATAGCATGGACCATACTTTGTAAAATATTGTAATGCATTCAGTTTGCTGGCGATGCATCCCACTGCATGCAGCAACAAGAAACAACATAAAAACAACTTTTTCTACCATGTAATACAGATTGGCCCAGGAGGGGATAGGCTGTCTCATTTGAAAGGGGCTCATTCAGAGGCCGTTCACCAAAAGAGGAACACGTGCTCTCCACAACTTTACACTCTACATATATGGCTGATGAATAAGGTATTGGTAGATATAAGCATATTGGTTCCATCGTCATAACATCCATCCAGATTTGTATTTTCCAACGAGTTTGGCCCACTCCGTTTTGACGAACGACAATTTGTATTTTTTTTTTACTTCGCATCATTTATCAAAAAGTCTCATTTGACCGGCATAGTAATTATGGTCAGCAAACAATGCCAAAGACAACGCTGCTAATTACAGACGGCATGACTGTTGCAATTCTCCGCACTCACGCTGACTTCAGGTCAACCCCACCGTACCACTTGCGTTTCATTCAGGCCTGACATCCTTGCCACACTGGCTACATATATAACCACAGAAGGTATCTATCATGCTTGAGAAAGTCTACCGTGACAACCGAACTGTTCATCTCCAAAACCCCTGGATCAAACTAGGCGGATTAAGCAGGAGATAGGTGTCCGGGGGGGGGGGGGGGGAGGGGGAGGGGGAGGGCACCACAGTGCACAACGTTATACGGGGTTGACCACAGTGCATCTCAGCCTCCGGGGGTCAACACAGCGCATAACGTTATCCGGGGTCACCACAGCCTATCACGGCCTGCAAACCGGTCCACAGTCTTCACGGCCACTACGGCCTCCGGGGCACGCGTCCAAAGGCCCCGCACATGCGCCCTTTATCATCTCCCCGCTTCATACCGCATCCTTGCGTCGGCCCGCTTGCCCGGGGCAGGCTGCATGCGCCAGCCGCGAGTGGGCCGAAGCACCCGCTGGTGGAGGTCCCTCGTCCGAGCGCCGAACATTCTCCCTCTCTTCCAGGGGGTCCCTGTGCAGGCTTAGTCTCAGCGGATGGACCTCCAGGTGTATGTAGTCCTATCCCCACCATTTTCCATTCTCCCTCATCCCATAGCTCAGGAGTGGCCATGTCTGGCGGAAAGGGCTGTAATCCAAATCACCAAATCACCAAATTAACCGAAGGTACCGCAGAAAACAATGCTTGTTATACCAGGCCGGAGTCAATGAAGCTGACCGCGGCCGGTATTCATGAGCCCTGGTCGGTGCTGTCGCAGCAGAAGGCAGTCGGCGCAATTCAAGGCCAGAGTGATCTCGGTGGTAGTGCAGCCACGGGTGGCGCTCACGCATCGCCGGAGTCGTAACAGTACGTCACGGCTGATTTATCCGCAGGCCTCACTGGATTGTAATCCGACACTTTCATCCTCTTTATCGCTCAATCCTGAATCCTCGCGATGCCCCGATTATCCGGGTCAGGCTGCATGTGTCAGCCACGAGTGGGCCGAGAGGCCACTGGAGGGGAGCCCGACCGAGCGTCCAGCGCGTACTCCGAGAGGCCCCTGCACGGGCTAAACTTTGGCGCCCCCCCCCTCTCCCCACAATTGCATGTTGTCCTGCAACACCGTTATCCATTCTCCTTCATCCCATTACCCTGAAATGATCATTTCTGGTCAAAAAGGGCCTAATCCAAACAAATGAAACAACTGATTCGAAATCATTGTAAAAACATTCGAGAATGAGCATATCTAACTGGATCGAGCTCGCTCGATTTAAGTTTTATTCGTGATCAGAACCGATTCCACTGCATCACTTAAATGATCAGAAGTAAGATTGAGCTTGAGTTAGTCAGCATTCATTCACATGTTTATTCGAGTAGCTCGTTGGCTGGAGCGCTTGCGTTCTTATACACCCAAACGTGGTGGGGCTGTTTCGGGTCACCATAGGCGCTTGCTAATTGTCCCTAACCGGAATGGCCTACAGTTGGTAGCAGTGGCCGCGCCAAAGGTCAGGCGACCTCAGATGGCAGGAAGAACCGTGACGAACATTGCAACGCGCCAAGCTTTCGCCGCAGAATTCTGCTGCTAATCCGGAATTGTCCGATCGGATGGTGGGATCAAGGCTCACGGAATAGGCACTGTCTGGCGTGGGCACCGGATCCCAGAAATTCGTCTAATCGAAAAGGTCGGACTAAATCTTTAAAACAATACGAGTCAATGACCAACAGAAGATTGCTCAATACTTGTTCCAGGTACTTGAACTTTCTTGAACATTTAGGACTGGTGTGGACCAGACCGCGCCATGTTGAGGTGGAGTCAGACTGTTTCCGACTCACCTCTGCAAGAGTCACTGTAGCTACTGTCAGGGCCGCAGTTCCCTATTCAGTTAAAGGGGCTTCAGCCCCCCCCCCCCCCCATATTAACTTTGAAAAGAACAAAGGCTAAATCCAGGAACAAACTAGGTCGCTGGCGTCTTTTGGTGGAGGGTTTTGTCATATCCTGCGGTTCAGCTCCCCCCCCCCCCCCCCCTCCAACTCATTTATCAAAACTAAGCCCTTGCCTGCTGTCGCTCAGTTGCTCGAGGCACGACAAAGGAAATCAGTTTGTCTTTTGTTTGGTTTTCTGCAGATGATCATCGTCTTTAAATTTCTTTGTGAAGTGCTGCTTTTCACCACTTCCCAGCTAGCGTATCACAAGTGCCTTATCCGAGTGTACAAGCATCTGTTCAGTGATATCCACGTTCGAGCATTCAGTAATATCTAATTCACAAATTCAAATTCACGTCCATAGTAAAGACGTTTTTGCGCACATTCATTTCAGACCGCTGGAGCTACCACGAACTCAGAACGCCTCCCGAAACCTCCGTGTCACGGTTTCTTTTCAGCCGTCGGTGCTTGTCCAAGGCTGGGATGGCATTCGGAGGGTGTTCATACATGCCGAGTGCATGAAGGGCTGGTCCTCATAGGCAGACGTGATGCGCCGTCATAGCACCTTGACAGGCATAATTAGGAACCCTTACAGTTGTGTCGACCTTGGCAAACAGCACATTCATCACTCATGATTTGCCAAAATGCCTTTTTACATAGCCGATCAACCAAATCTCGCGATTTCCTTGGGCTGCGCGCCACAGTGTCGCTGGTTTCCGCTACCAAAGGCAGTGTCCTTACTGAGGCTAGCCGCCGCGAGAGGCATAAAAAGGGAATATGCCACCTTTTCGGACCCTTCACTTATTTCTAGATCGTATGCGTCCGGGTGGCCGACAGGTATCCTGCCATCCTAGAACGTTTGAAAAGGATCAGATCGGCGACCGAAAATGCGCGTGCGCCGCGCGCAGTCGTCAGTTAATTAAAATAAATGTTTCACATTTGTATGGTATTTTGGGCTGCAACAGCCATCTTAAAAATCATTTGGTGCAGTTTCCAGCCATGCCGTTCTTAAAACCTAAGCCCGTCTAGGTTCCCCGAAATGATGTCCAGACTATTTCGGGAAACTAATTCAGTCGCCCAGGCATCCATAATGTCATAATAACTGCACTCAAATCCTGCCATTCCCTTGGTCATGCGGTGATAAAGGCAGGGAAATATACAATTTTCCAGTTATCCGTAGTTCACGTTCGGGAAGACGACTTGCAGCTATAACGGCTGTCAATTGGCTCTCAATCAATGTTGTGCAAGGTACGATGATGAATTAAACAATAACGTATTGAGGAGCATGTTTACTAAACAGAGAAAATGCGCTGTCTAGAACAGCCTTTTCCACTTAAAAGCATACGCATAGTTAAAGGTGAGCTTATTTTATCATATCTGGTGCTTGCTGCAATATCTTGAAATGTGGGGCATTCCCTTTAAAGCGCACCGGCGCCGCTCGCGCCGCCCCTCCCTATCAGCGCGCGCTGTCTGGAAAGTCTCGAAGAGGCCGATCTTTCCCACGAGCCGTCAGCCGCGGCGAGTGGCGAGACACGCCCAAAGTTGGCTTCTGGCGGGCGATGAAGGGGTAGGGAAGAGAAATGAGCCCGTACGCCGAGTGCTACACCTAAAAATAAGCCACATCGGCGCGTCGAAATGGGAGCCATAAGCTGTCATGGTACTCCGTCCACAAACTGGGACATTTGCGCGTTGCAGTTACAAGCACACCTACCAGTCAACTCACTCAGTTATCATGTGACGGTGGTGAGCATTGATCAAAATTTGATCTAGAAAAACAAAATGTGAAATAAAAGTAAGAAAAGAGGAAGAAAGTTCGCTCATCATTTATTGTATCCAAATTGAATATGAAAACCACTTTAAAAATTGCACAAGGGCATTTTAGCCCTAACATGATGAATCTAGGTGCCCACAAATTGCTTCACCGAGGCGACTCGTGAAGGACAACCATGACAAATGTTGTGACCCAGGCAATTTATGCTGTGACAAAGCAGAAATGGGTGGAATCATAATTCGGATTATAGTCCTCATCTGTCTGTATGAGCACGCACCTAATGTTTCGGCCAGTTAACTCTCCGGCCGTCCTCAGATGTTATGGAGTCCTGAGCAGAACTGAATGATGTTTGGATATCAGCAAGGTATGCGTCATGGTGTGAATTCTTTCCTTGAAATTGCTGATGTTCGAACCAGGGTCTTGATAGCCAGTCCAGTGCTCTGCCAACAAACCTATCATCCAGTCAATCTCAGGGCTCTACAACAGCTGACGACTTCCGGAGAGTTGATTGGCCGAAACGTTATGTGTCTACTAACATACCAGCCGCGGACGATAGTTCGAACAATCGTTCTCTCCGTGACACCAACACCTCATTTCAGCCCTTCCGTAAAACTGTGAAAAGTCAATGTCCATGGTCGTAAAGCTTAGGTAGCAGAAAGACGACACTGTGTTAACAGAATGCAACCTGTTTTCAGAGTTTGGATAGGTCTGAGGTCAATCCCCGCCAAGCGCAAAGTTTGTCCGAAAGATTACCATGCGCCTTCATCCCACGGTGGTGCAGCACACCCCAGGTAGGCACCGATAAGACTTGGGCACTTCGAGGATTCCAACAAATTTCCATCAGGAAAATTGCGAAACGTACCTTCACATAAAGGAAATTCTGGGAAACTTTGATCAAGACGAAAAACGACATCTGGGGAGTCTCCATCCGCTTCACCATATCTAGATTCCATATGTCCACGAATGTCTGACGATAAGAACAATAAGCGTAGCTTGCTATCGACGACGATTTAGGAAACCTGGTTCGGAGCATACGTGCGTCTGAGTCCCAAAAAGATCACAGACCCTGAGGAACCTTTCCAGGAAATTCTCAAATAAATGAAGCATACCGCAGAACCTCTCGGAAAAACGCTTAGTGAGCACAAAATGCTGGACGATCTTTCTACAAAGTTTCAGAAAAAGATGCATAATCTTAGAAGGCCCTCGCGGCCGGGGAAAGGGAATTGGAAGAGATCCTGGACCCTAGTAGCTCTATTGATAAAATGACAGTACGGACCTTGATTCCAGGAAGATCAGGAACCCGAAGCTGAGGAGTCCGATATTGGGATACATTCCTGGCATATGCCGTGCATGTAAAATATATTTTGGCGTTACGCATTTGACTGCCGCATGTCAGCAATTTTTGAACGACTGTAAGCGAAACATGTTGACATTTAATAGGTCCTCAAATTTGGGATTTCTGTTGCATGTGTTTTAAGGGACTATACTTACTTTAAATGTATTATGGGCATTGTGGCGCCCCCCCCCCCCCCCCTCCCCTCCCCCGGCTCCTCAGGTCTCGAGAACTCCCGGCCGATTATAAAACGCACAACGACGTTTGATCTCCCTTGAAAAGATGTGCGTTCCGCCAAAAAGTCTCAAGAACTTGTTATAGAAAACCAACGGGGCGGAAGTGGGGTGCCATAATCCAAGATTTTAGCGTAGATTTTATCTGACACAGTTGCCACGTCATTCAACCAATTTCAACGCAAGCCATGCTTATTGATAGATAATGGTTCAGATATTTGTATCTTAAGAGATATTTCGCGCTTAGAATATCGTGGGCATGCGTAAGAGTTCAGAAATGAGGTGAAACCGAACTTTACAAAATGGGTTTTTAAATTTGAGTATATGAGGAGCAAATGGGACTGCGCTTTGCTTCTGTGCCAGAAAAAGCAGATGTAATTCAAACCTTTGGCAAGGCGAAGAGGGTTCCTATTGGAGTAAACAGGGTCACTTTATGAAATAAAAGTGAATAATGTGTAGCCACTCACATATTGACAATAAAAACGTTCTCTCGTGAGTAACATTGCTGTCCTGAGTGTTGCGTCCAAATTAAAAGGCAAATCATGTTGAAAACGACACTCGACAGACAAAACCCCCTCGAATTTGTTGTATTGGAGATGAACATTTTGAGGCTCCTTATAGTGCCGTCTGGAAGTGGGTGTCTCTGGAATATAAAGGCCTTCACTCAAAGAAATGCTGGGTTTTGACACCACTTTGCCAAACGACGAAGAACAAGCATCTGCACCTTTCAAATTGAAGAGCGCAGAAATTCCCTTGAAGGCATAGGTCATGGTACCCCGAAATGAAGGCTTCGGTATCCCTTCAGTATGAGATTTTGGTGCCCCTTCATGGCACCAAAAACTCATGAATGACCCAAGGACGTGGGGGGCATACCTCCTCCTAGATCCACCCCTGTTTCCATAGCATTGTCCGATTACAAGCAGAAAAATGTGACAAGCAAATTTCGGCAGTCCTTGAGAATAACCAACGCACCATTCAATCAATCACCTTCTTTAGCTCCAGAGCCTGGCGCTTCCGGGAGGAGCCCAACAGCAACTCAAAATCGCTGTCTCCCCACAGCCTCCTGGAACGGCCTCAAAGTGGCACTATTTATGGGCGCGTGCGATGTCGGCTATGGCAGGGAGGTACTGTGGCAGTGGTGGCTGGGTTTCCTTTTGCGAATAAGTAATTTTTGAACCAAAACAAGATAAAAAAAATCGTCTTGTCACCTGTTCAGAAGCCATGAGACGTCTATGAAGAAACATTTCTATGAAACTGACGCCCACCTGCTGTCTTGTGCTCATCCTCAAGAGATAAGCTCGTAAGGATGTACACGGCTCAAAATATTGAATATCGTCAATATAATCGTTATTCAGCACCGCAACGCCGTTTAATCAGCACCTCCATGTATAATTGGACGGTCGTTAGCTCCAAATAGCAACTTTGAACACATAACACCAAAAAAGGAGTTAAAAGTATTATATCGAGTCCAAATCATAACCGCAGAATACAGTGGACAAAATCCGTCAAGAAATGCGTGTGGGAAATAATATGGGTAAGATTCATAGGTCTGCCATCCCCCCCCCCCCCCAATGAAAAACGCGTAAGTTCCACCCCTGGCTCTGTGCGATTGCTGCTCCCGCCTCACAGTCCATGAAAACGTGACCAGGCCACCTGTTTCTTCGCCGGACCGGTCCAAACGTCCAGCATGGCGGGATTTGGCGCCGGCCTTCGGACCGGGCTGCAGAGCACTCCGCTGCCGCAAATGTCAGACGTTGTTGTTGCTTATGCAATAAAAAAAGACGGCCAGGCAGCAGTCCGTTTCGGCGGGCCGTGTACGGTGTGAGTCGGAGTTACGCCGAAGGGTCGTGCTGATCCGTACCGAGCAGAAATTATCAACAACAACAAAATGCGACAACATGGACGCGGTCTTTAAGGGCCCCACATCCTAACACCAGATCCACGGCAAAGTGCTAATGGCTGCATGGAACACAGATGGCTTAGTCGAAAAGTTTTAATCGTACCGAGCACAAGTTCAGACGGTAACATTTCGTTGAAGCCCGTGTTTAAAGCACCGGCCAGCCAGCTATTTGTTACGTAGGATTGTACAACTTCTTCTATTCATGTATTAGTAAGATGCACTATCACAAGATTAAACCGCCAAGCACGCAGAATATGCAATTGGCCTTTAAATTAATGAAGTCAAGTATTCCGTAATGCTTGGATCACCGTCTTTAATTGACCATTTTGTCGCTGCTAGCGTCTCAAATTTAATAACTGCCATGATAGCGGATCTCATAAGCAGTAACGTAGTGCTTAGAGCGCACCAACTTATTTGCAACTGAAATAAATGTATGAGGTTGCATTGCACTGAGGAAGGAACCCTGTGCAATCCTTTTATTGGGGGCACCAGAGAATGTCTGTCTTGTCACACAGTCATATTCACACGATTACTTAGGGACATGAGAAGATCGCAGAAGGAAGACTGCATAAGACTGCAGCGCATAAGGGAAGAAAGTCTGTACAATCTCTTTGATGGGGGCGAAGGGAAATGGCTTCCTTGTCGCAGAGAGAAGAGGAGTTTCAATAATCAAAACTTAATATTGGTTGTCAAGAACACAGCTCTCTCCATCGAGTTAGACCTAGAGCTAAGGTAGCTAATGCTAACAAAGATACATAGACTTAGAAAATGAGTTAGTAAATAGCTAGTGTTAAAATACCTTAGAGCTAGAATATGTCTATGGGCATATCATAAAACAAGTATGAAATAAGCTACAGTAAGCTACAGTATGTTTTCTAAGCATGATCAATAATCTGCCATCAAAACCAACAATGACAAGGTTATCTGAGGATATCGGAAAGCTGATAACATTAAACCGGACAGACTTCATGAAGCGTATGTCTATTGGTGAGAGCGCTTGTTTCATTCAAGACTAAGAGACAAGCAAGACGGGCATTATGAGAGAAACATTCGAGGATAGCATTGTGAAAAAGTCGCCCTACTGATTGCCACCCCTTGCATGCTATGGAATGTCCTATACATTCGACAGTTTAGAGCATTCATTCATGTTTGCATCGTTAAAAAATTTGACGCTGGTTCTGAATACACTGGGCAGGACGTTTTTGAAGAAACCTTGAATTACTTATCTAAAAAAGGATTATACTTAACGGCGGATGCAGTGTACAAACGGTACGATGTACGGCAGTAGGCTAAGCAGATTAACTCGTGTCCTTGCAGAAGAAGATCTTAAAAATGAAGCAAAATGACGGGAGAAAAGAAGTGCAGGTACATGTTGTTGAACGCAGACATCACCATATTACCTTGCTCACCTAAGGTCTATATAAATGTTAACCCTGAATGCCAAACTCAGTCAAAGTGCGGGAAGGGCAGAGCGTATAAACGTATTGGCGCAAATAGAAAAATCCTTATCAAAATGTAACCAATGCCAAATTTAGTTCTTAAGTAACGAATATGGGCACACTTGCGTTCTACCAAAGTCTCACGCTGTGCTCCTTTTATCCCCTTTTTAGCTTAGACATTTAAGGTGATCTGCAATCACCATGAAAACTTTGCTTGCACTGTAACTCGGCACGGGCAATCTGGTCAGAGTCGTGCCTGCCGCATATGTCGTCAGTGTTCGTGTTCTAGTGTTCCCGTCGGTTGGCCTTTAATTTGGCAGTTGTCAGTTGTTAGTCATTGGTAATATATAATACCATACAGGGCCAAAAAATAATCCCAGGACGGAGTTCGCGGCTACAGTTTCGCTCGAGACGTTCGGTCTCGGGCAGAAATTCCACGGTGACTAGGGTCATGGAGAGTTATTTCTGCCGAAGTGTGAAGCCCATTCTTCCTCCCGTCTCTGGGTTCTGGCATCGGACAAAAAGACAATGGGGAGACAAGTCGGGAGTTTATTGAGGCTCGCCGTGATCAGGAACCGTCATGTACGACCAGCGTCGTTCTCAGCGTCAAATCTGTTCGAAATGCACCATTCTACCACCAATGCCATTTATCACCAAACGTCTCTATTTTGAACGTTCGTAAAACTTTCATTGCAACAACTGTGGTCCGAAACAGCTTCTACAGATTTCACTCACATCTTTCTCTGAACAGGCGTTGGCGCGTGAAATTGACAACATATTTCGGCCCGCGGTCAAATTTTTTTGCACATCAAAAAGCATTGAGGCAAAATATCCTACCAACACAGCAGAACACCCATTCACCCATCAACCCAGACGCATGCGCGCACGCACCCACGCATATATATATATATATATATATATATATATATATATATATATATATATATATATACATATAATGTGACATGCGAAAAAGCGCCACGTGACGTTAGCTCATGGAAGAACACTATCTCGATGCGAATTGGTGAAAATACCACCATGCTGGCTAAGTGCTTCAAAAGGGAACCGAAAGTGCTAGAAGTTGTTTATATCCGGAACAAAGATCTAAACCGTGAAGTGGGGGAGAGGGAGGCGGGGATAAAGCTGGGCGAAGACTTCACCGGTGTTTTTCATCATACGAAGTGCCCACCAGTACTGTACATGATAGCAGCTTTGTCACAAAACAAAATGACTATTTCGAGCAAGTGAAATACAAAAGGAAAATTTGAACCCACAAGACCAGGAATGTTTTGTACATCGTTGTCATGTGTAGTTGTGCTTATGTTGTTTGATGATGTTAGCAGAAACAATAGCTATTAATTTGGAAGCTGGAATCATTGTTTAACACGAAAGTAAATGTCAAATATACTGACATTTTCAATAAAACATGTCTTAAGGCAAAGATGATATTTACTTTACTAATATATATATATATATATATATATATATATATATATATATATATATATATATATATGTATATATATATATACATATATAAATATATAGGATGTATAGTGCAAGAAGTACATCCAATATTTGATGAAATATGTGCCTTGCCATTTGTTCTTTACGTTTCAACACACTCCCTACGGCCGGGCGATTCAGGTTAAGGGAAGAATCCCACTTTTTTGTACTTTTTGCGCGTTGTTACATCAAGCGCTTACAATTTGATTAGTAATGCCAGTTTTCACAAAATCCCTCTAAATACCCCAGAAGTTTGACTTGAGGTAGTCAACCCTGTGGAGGAGATCTCATTGGGCTCCCTGCTCACCATTACGAACGCAATACATTTCACTAACTTCGCTTTTTCCAACGTGTGTGTTTTGTAATGTTTTGTAACATACTGATGTGTCAAATTATTTGTGTAATGAGTACTACGAAAGCTTGAAACACTCTGTTTGGACAAAAATATTACTAAAATGAAGCTATTGTCCCGCGAAGTGAACGACACGTTGTACCTTGGCTTTGATTTTTCCCTTATGAAGTTATTTACAGTGGCTCATTTCGAGGTGCACTTTGGCTTTGGGAATGGGAGCATCACATGACCCATGTGACGCACTGGTTCAAACTTCACGCAATGCGCTTCTTAGTTACAGGCCCTTGCCGTTCGGCTAACCACAAACATCCTAAGCATGAGAGGATTCAGAGGGCAGAGATGAAACTTCTTTGCCTTTTGCAATATTTTGTGATGCTTGAGATCATTAAGCAAAATTTATATCAGTAGGTCCTTGCCAATGCAATTTGCCGGTCTCATGGGATCCCTGCCAATTTGGGCGTACAACCATGCACGGGGAAACAGTCGTTCATGGTGCCTGGCTGAGCCTGCCACCCTTCCAATCCGCTCCATCCCAGCTCTGTAGCTCGCACGTGCGTGTTGATGGCGGGTGCATCTGAGTCATCACATGCCAACGAGCCGGTTACGTCGTGCGCTGAGCATTATCCCGCTCGCATGCTAAGCAATGGCTGCTTGTTATAGATTTGCTCTTGTGAAGAGGCGTGATAGCAGCAGCTGACGACGCGGAACGCCAGCGGCGGGCGCCCGCGCCCGCACCGACCAAAATACCCCCCCCCCCTCCCCTCCCCTCACATCCCCCCTGCATGTCCACCGGTTATCGGTCCCCCTAAAAGATGCTGGAGCCGCATGTGGTATTTTTGGAAGTCTGGTGGAAAGGAAACGCGCACAAAGGAAACGTTCTATATGTGGCGTTAGCACGTGCAAAAATAGCAGTAATGCACCGATGGGCTCCCCATTTTGGGGTATCTGAGTGCACCTCTGCCGGAACCTTGCCTACACACCCAGTGTTCATCAGTGATTATATCAAAGAATCTGCGGCTTTAGTTATCCCCAAAATACAACAGAAGCATAGCGCACAAACTGCGGCAAATTACGTTACAAAAACAACGACTCCAAGCCGCCTGTGCCGGGCCGATATTTTACATCGTGATTCAACGCTTACAGTGTTTCTATAAGTCACAAAATATCGTGGCGCTGCAACGATCAGTTATTGCAATGGCACCAGCAATCAGAAAAAAGCAAAACAAAAAAAGCAGCAAGTAACTATAGCAACACACTATGGAGAGGGCAGAACCTGAAGCCCCGCATGGATGAGGCTTAACTTAATGACAGTAAAATTTTGCTGGGTTCTAAAATCACCACTTAAAGCTATGCTTTAGGTCGACGTATGCAATACACCAGGTCAACGTATGATCACATGGTGCTCTGTCCTTGAGAAGCGCTGGAAAAGATGACGTTTAGCTGAAAATGGTGTACAAAATGCATAATACCAAACAGCGTTGCACCGGTTCTTTTGTTTACCACGCGGAATGCACCATACCTTCCTCCGAGCATGATCTACAAGGTATTTTAACTCGTTCATTTTATTCACTGGTTTGGCATGACATTGAGCTGAAGATCCCAGAAACTGTGCCAGAATATTTTAAAGCCGGCGTTCTGAAACGTCGCGCTTGCGGCCCGAAAGGTTCAGAGACAGGGGCAGCACCATCAGGTGTTAAGGTGGGGCTGGGGGTTAGGGGCACGGCCGCCCGCTGTTATTTCCCACGGAGGTAAACATATGTCTTCCCTTGGAATTTCAAGAGGCGCAATTACACTGACAGAAGGCCCCAGATGGCCGCAGCAGAGCGTTCCATCAAATTTAAAGGGGGTCTGAATGCATACAAGAACCAACATTCGTCCACCTAGGATATTCTAGACGGCCAGCTTCGGGCCCTATTGGTCGACAGGAAACGCCGGATAAGTGACAGAAGGCCTATCAGATGTGTGTGGTGTTTCACAAAAACATAGGAAGCCCGCCAGCCTAAGAGGAGGACTGGTTACAACGACCGGAGGCCTACCAGACTGAGAAAAGGCCTTACTGAACATCATATACATGTAGCTGCGTTTGAAAACAGGAAACGTAGCCGCAGAATACAAGGGAAATATTTTGGTCGTGGCTTGGGAAAGGAGACGCTCAGGTGCGCCTACGAGGCCTTAGATCTGCCCATCTCCGTGGAAAAAGATTGATGGCACCACCCCGTTCGGGGAATTGCATGAAGCCCTGGAGGTGTCCCATCAACCTATACACGTGTCGTTTCAAAGATGCACGGCATACAAAACATCGATTTTAAGATGCATCGTTTTATAAATTACGATTCTGCTTGGGGTCACCGTCACCAGAAATTTGAAATCGGCCTTGTCCCCAAAGCTTCACTGGGGACTTTATTCCTCACAGCTAGTCACAATCTAACCACTCAAAAATGGTCACGATATGAATAGAGGCATACCGAGTGCAATACATTTCCGGTTTTCTTTTGCTCGTTGGCTGCTGCAGCTGGATAACGCCCCGATTTGACTATCAGATGACTTGCAACCCGTCGTTTTGCTTGTTCATGAGTAATGCGTTGCCCGTTGCATTGTGATGGTGTGTCAGCACATCGGATCCGGCCACAACCGCGCGCCATTGGCGGGGTGGCAAGCGGGAGGAAAGGACACAGTTACAGATAACCTGTCTGCAGCAACAGCAACACCAGCTAGACACTTTATTTAGGGTGGAACGAGGGGATGACAGAGACGGGCCGCGTCAGTTGTAAATGATATCAAAATGTGATGAAGGGTGCCCGACAACTTCCGAAATATAAGTGTTTACAATGAGTGGAACGCAAAACGCAGCGCGATGTCCATCTTTCAGAAATTCTAGCAGGCTAGCGGGGTCCAGGAAAGAGCCCGAATGGAAAAGCAGACTGGACAAAAGTCCAATGAAAAAGTCAACGAAAATAGTCGAAGTGGATGAAAGCCAAAAGGGATTCAAATCGAATCAGGAAAAGTTCAAAGCACACAAAATCAAAATGGAAATGTCGACAGGGATGTAAGTCAAATAACAAAACAGTTTTGAGTGACAAGAAGCAAATGGGATAAATTTAGACAGGGACAAAACTGAATCGGAAAAAAATCTTAGGACAAAATATCAAACATGGATATAATTCACAGTGCTAAAAAATTGAAGAACACTTCAAAAGACAATAAGTCGGTAAAAACCAAACCCAAATCGGAAAAAGTCATAAATTGCTTAAAGTCCTTGAGACCAAAGGTAAGGTTGGAAAATTATCTACCGGACAAAACTTCAAACAGATACAAGTTAATTGGGATAAAAGCAGACAAGCAGGTTGTCAAGAGGATTTAAGACAGGAAGAGTATCAAGGATTTGACACCTGACGTGAAAGGGAATGAAGCCGACTGCAGGCGGATGCACCCGTGGATTCACTGAGTTTGACTACCTCGCATCTATGGGTTTTCTAATTTGGCCCCGCCCGAGCACGCCCGACAAAAGATCCCGGTGGGAACCAACCTTCGAGCCTTCACGACCAAACCATACGTATGCGCCCTAAGGCTATCAAGTGGCCGATAGTGTTATCAATATACAATATAATATATCAGGCAATAGTGTAATTACCGCTAAACACGCGCCCGGGTGGTCGGTTAGATACTCTTCGCTCGGGTGGGGGGTCAACTTGACACCCCAGGAGATGTCAGGAACTAAGAGGGCTAGACATACCAAATTCACAGGGTGTGTTGGCTTGTATGCGAAGTTATTCTGTAGGTGTCATTTCAAAAAATATTTAAGTGCACCATTCCTATGCGTGTTTGTCTCCGTGGAGTTGCATCAGCTGATTCTTCTTGTCCCCATATTTGGAATAAAGGCGTTCCCCATCGGCGTGTATCTATGACACCACCTTAGCGGGCGGAGCTCGGGTCATAAATCATTGAAGAACTGGGCCCTACTGTCTACTTCGTCTATGCCCATATGCAATTCCTTTCCAGCCATTGTCTGGGACGATCGCGAGCAACGCAGGCGCCCACTCCAGGAGCGGCGCACAGCGGCAGTCGCGAATGCCGTTTTTCTTAGGTCTGATGTCGGTCAGACACGTGCCGGACTCCCCAGGCTACTTCCCGGTTTCCACTTCCCTTTTTGAAAAAGAGATTCTTGTTTTTTTGGTTCCGGCCGGTTATTTCATAAAACTCGTCCAGTAGTTCCTGCATTCTATTGGTTATTTCGTGGAAACAGCACCGTGGTTCATGGCCAATAAACACCTAGTGGACCTAATCCCACCAATTATTTTGCAAACACTAGATCGTGGCCCGGGGTTCCCACAGATGTTTTACTTCCCACCGGTGAAGGTTTTTTCCAATTTAGCATCCCTGTCGTCTTCGATGTGTTTCAATTTTTGTTTCCGATTTGACTTTTATCCCTGTCGACATTTATTGCCGTTGGCTTTTTGATTTTCGACGTCTTCCCCACGTGATTTTATGTCTGCGAGTTTTAACCATTTCGACCTTTTGTGTTTCGCCTTTTTCCGTTTGGAATTTTGTGGCCGTCTGCTTTTATTCCCTTTTACTTGGTGTCCTTTCGGTTTTTTTGACATTTCATTCGACATGACATTTGACATTTGACATTTTGACATTTCAGTTTATGCCTAACAACTCTCTTCCTTGTTTACTTTTGTCGTTCGATATTTTCCATTGTACTTTTTTCTAGTCGACTTCTTACCCAGACACCTGTCTACTGGTATAGAAGCACGTTAAGCCCAAAATCACATTTGTTGAAGATGGGCAACTGTAAGCTTGGTCAATTCAGGCTTGACCATTTCTCCGAAGGAAATCGGTGAATTTGGATGGTCTAACGCTTTCAGCGACGCTAACCAAAACAATCCAAAAATGAACATTCTTAGATAGATATTGGTCAGAGTGAACCGGCATATACACCTGTGTAGTTCTCACCGTTGGATATATATCCGTTAAGGCCACAACGAATGGTGTAGAAAGAAAAACATGCGATATCGTCCGCCTAGTTATTAATTATTGGCTTACGACGAGTTCGACAATGCTGGGGTCCGGTAGTGACGTGTAGACGGCCCTCTCACCCGCGCCATGCAGCTGGTTTCTCGTTCTATCTGCTCCCGTTGATCAATATTTGACATTGATCCTCCTTAAGCGCAATTATGTTGCTCACGTTGGAATACGTGTGGCGAAGAGTGACCCATATTGTCACTGGGCTGTCCTGTTCCACCGACTGTGCCAGGTCGTTCCCTAGATGTCCAGATCTGGTTCCTGTTTCGAGGCGTGTTGTGTACCTGTTTATCGATTTCCAAATTGAAGGTTTCCCATGCCGGTCGAATGGGGGCATGATGTTTAGTTTTAATTCAACATTGCAGTAAGCCATGCACATTCAAACACCTTGCGTGCCAATGCCGTAAAAATAGCACCTCGCAGCCCTAAACGACTTCAATTTCATGCTGCTGAATACGCCGTGGAATTACAGCCGTTTGTCACCGGCGTCGCGCCCTGGTCGGGCCAGGCCGGGTTGGGTCGCTAAAGTTGTCAAGGTTTGCGCTATTTAAAAATGCATTAGGCCTGAATGGCTCTGCTTGCAAGAACGAAAATTTAATGCCAAAGTGTAGATATTAATAATGATGCAATTTAGTGAGAACTTCAAATAATTGTTGATTATTTGGTCAGCCCCCCCCCCCCAAAAAAAAAACGTCAACCGTCAACCAGTCGCAAGGCGGCCAGGCAAGAGTGGGGCGGCCATATTGTAACGCTGCACGCCACGATGAAATCCTTCCGGCAAAGCTGCTCGCAGGAATGCGAATCATTTGGTCAAATTTCATATCCGAGAAACGTTGTGTCTGCCGACTTTCGCCAAGCTTTCAGACCTTGCGATCAATTTCACGACTTCTGTCACTTTCGTGCCGTTCGATCTCCAACTTCTCGCGGCCTCACCGCGAATCCCGGCCATGGCTCTGAGCTGCTTCCTGCGCCACCCACCGCATGAGTTCGTCTCCGCCGTTACTCCCCCACATCCGCCAGCTAGCCCGCAAGCCGCCCACGCGATTAACAACCGCCCCAGCCGTCTGAGTAAGGTCGCCATCGGATGCGGCGGCGCTCCTGCGATGAGCCACCGGCCGCCGACTTCTTGGAACTCCGCCGTCGCCGCCTCGCAAGACGCCTGTGGAAATCCCGGCCGGCGGACCAAGGTTAGCGTGCCGCCGCCCGCGGCGGTGCGGCGGCAGCGGCAGCGGGTGACTGCCGCCGAGCGCCAGTCGGACTCTTGCGGCGAGCGGTGGCGTGCGACAGAACCGGCCGCTCCCGACGAGAGAGTGAGAGAGAGTGCGGAGCTAGCCCCAGCGGCCGGCAGCCATGGTGAGTACGGCAGCGGTCGGCGCGGCCTGACATCAGGACGCCGACGAGGTGGATCAACACGCTGGAGACAATCGTGAATGCTGTTCACGACGGGGGATCTTGGAAACAGCACTCTAAAGTCATTGTTCAAGCGGTTGACTTGAGGTACTCGGCTCATTTAGCGATTGAGGAAATTAACGTTAACGTTAGGAAATCGTAATCATGTGGATCACAGACGGCTAGCAGTTACAACTGGTAAGGAACTTGTAGTATGCGTGGAATGATCAGAACCCCGCGGTCATTAGACGGATTGCCTTAATGAATAATATGCCCTCTTATCTGCCCCATTTACCCAGCTATCTGGGAACAACTGGCGAAAAAAGCATTAGACTGGATAGAATAGCTAACATGTCCTTGAGTGAAAGAGCAGGTTTCACACTCAAATGTGCCATGTCGGCGAAACACCATGCATTTAAATCGTCCCAGTAAGGAGCCATGCAGACCATAGCATATTCGCCAAATCCCAAAAGAGATCAAAATTAGTGAATAGTTCGATCGATTCTCGAATAAAAGGTCTAAGTCACTTACGAAAACAGTCCTAAAGTGAACGTCAAAGGTGTGCGTACAATGTGTCGTTCTACAGAAAGGAACTTAAATATTTGCGCACGAGCGAAACATTACCAGGAACTTATGTGAATCCCCCGTCCATCTTAGCCTTCTGGAAACCATTCCTTAAAGACAGGATGATACTCGGACATACCTGTTTTCAAGAAAATGGAGAAAAATCTATATTTGAGCGAAGACTGGACAAGTGTCACCAGATGCAAACACTCTCTACTCAACACGCCCCAACCTGTAATCTCAGGCCTTTATCTCGGCCTGTAATCTCAGCCTGGTATTCAGCAGCCGCTCCAGCCGTGTGAGCACTGGGTGTTGACAAACGGCACGTGCATGTCTGTGTTGCCGCCAAACGGCACGCGCTTGCGCAGACCTCAACGTGACGTTCGCGCGGTGCCGTCACCCGCCTGCCATCACAGGTGGAGGTGCCGGCCGTCACGTCACGGCACGTTCAGCACGTCCGGCGACTGGCACGGCGCGGCACGCCGCCTGCACGCCAGACTCGGCATGGCGGCGGCCGTCTGATCTGGCATATCTCACGCGAAAAATCTCAGGCTGTCGCGCGCGGGGCTGATTTTATAGAGATGCAGTGTCGTGGGTCGCTTGATGCAATGTCGTAAAAAGATGCAGTGCAAGGATAAACGAAGTATGCCAAGTTTTTTGTATTTTTCATTATTGTTATACCAGTAATGCCATTTGTCTCGAAAACCATCTGAATAGGTCAGAATTTCAATTTGAAGTAGCCGACCTTTGCGGGTGGAATCTCATTGGACGCCCTGCTCACCATTTTGAGGGTAATACATCCCATTTGCCATGCTTCTTCCAATGTATGCGTTCTGTGATGTTCGTAACATACCAATTTATCAAAATACTTGTGTAATGAATGCAACAAAAGCTTGAAACCCTCTGTTTGGACCAAAAGATAAGAGAGCGTCAAGGTATTATCCCACAAATTCAACGAAACGTTGTACTATGGCTCAGGGGTGTAGTTTCCCATTCAGTTGGGGAACTTCAGCCCCCCCCCCCTTCCAGTTTAGCCCCCGTTCTTGTGAAACTACGCCACTACTATGCCTTTGATTTCTCCCTCATGACATTAACTACAATGGCTCTGGTCGAAGCGCACTTCGGTTTGAGAAACGGAGTGTCACATGGTCGTTACATAACGGTTCAAACCAGGGCAATAGAACACTGTTCAAACTTACTTCTCGGTAACTGACCTTTGCGGTACACTGTGCCAGTCGCACACGTTCGTTTGTAGTGACGTCATTCGGTAACAGTTGAAGGTGGATTCCGCCGTGGCCATGGCTACGGTTTTCGCGACCGCAGGGAAGAAGCATAATGCTTTTACAAAGCTTTGACAACGTAAATTGGACTCGGCTATAATTGCCGTTAATGATAATGCAATTGATGATGTAATGATGATGATGATGTCTCTGATGATGTGATGATGATGGATCATGGATGTAGTTATAAATATGTAAGTGAACATGCTAAGTATAATAACAAATATAAAGGCTGGGATTACAGGCTGGGATTACAGCATGAGATTACAGGTTGGGATTACAGGTTGGGGCGTGCTAACTAGGCAACTTGGCATGCCACTCCCTCTAAATGTTTTTTATGCTTCCTTGTACTTGTGGGGAAGTCACCGATTTACCTGCCAAGTTTCGGAGGTACCAAGTCACGGATTTACCTACCAAGTTTCGGAGGTGTTTTTATTTTATTGTCATTACCATTGTTCTTTATCCATCAATGATATTCACATTATTAGAACGATTGTCTGCAAGTATTCTCACCTGTGTTGGTCTCCTATCGAGTGTTGCACAGTTGTGTAGTTTTGTCGACCATTCCAGCTTATGTCGCTTAAGCTTGCATAGTATGGCGTAGATGGCGTCGTTTCACATATCTCTGACAAAGGCAACGACGTACCAGGAGCAGAAAGTTTGTGCTGCCAGCCGCTACCTATGTGCCACAGGGCAGGAAAGATAGGGCAATTATATTCTTGATTTATGCAGATGACGTAGTCACTCATCTTGTAAGGAAAGATGTCGGACGTACCATTGGCGTGTAGATTCTGGTCCACAACTCAATCTGCGAACTTGCTGAAATGGAAGTCCACAGGAAATTGAATTGCACGCAGCTAGAAATTGGTACCGTGACAGTCATCTCGTGCTCAGATCATCCACGACACAGTGTCTCATCTTCAGCATATCACAAATGCAACGCCCACTACCGAGCTCTACAAAACCTGGTTTGATCAAACTAAAACTTTCTATTGCCTTACTTTATACATTGCTGAGGCCGCAGTGGAACGGTTCTCGAACCGTAGACGACGCGTTGATCAGATTTAAGTTTATGATCCTTTAAGGCGTTTTGGTGGATCCTGCTATATTTTACGAAGTCTAGGCTAAACTGAGTCCGCCTAATTAAACTGCATTGAAACAATCACGAAAACAAACTGATACTATTTCAACTGAAGCTACCCTTCTCTACCTTTTCAACACACCACAACCTAATAGGTACAGGAGGAGGATTATAAGACTGAATGCTTCGAAACAATAGGTGTGAAGGACTGCACTTGTTCAAACAGACGCAGCAATGAATTTTAGTACCTACAGCAGACATTGTAACACACCAATTCAGTGTTGGACCAGGTTGTTCGTCGGCGGATGTGATTAGATCTCTGGCGCACTTGTGCTCCCTGATATGCACTTAGCGCAGAAGCTGTTCGAACCGCGGCAGGACTCTGACGCTAGTGAGCTGCCCAACTGCCGATTTTCAGTAGAGGAATGCGAACTTGCCCCACCACCCCCCTGCTTCACTCACGGCCGTTTCCACGCTTGCGATGCCGTTCGGTTTCTTGTTTTCTGTCCACTGTTGGTGTCCGCGGCTGCCTCCCAGGTCACGGATTAAATTGATTCGGTACCCCCTCTCCACTCACGCCGCTGAAGGGCTGCGCAGCGACCCGTAGGTCCCGCGGGGCTGGTGTCGGGCGCCTGACCCTTGGTCAGACCCCGCTGGGTCAGGGGCAGACGGTGTCCTGGTCCCTCAAAGACTGCGACGACGCTGGCGGCGGTGGACGCCCCGGTGATCTCACTGCCGGCTGAGGCGCTAGCACCTGGCAAACGGGCGCCGAGGCAACGCCTCAGCCTGGGCAGACACCACATACAGGCAGCTGCTGTCTGCGGAGCGCCGGTGTCGCTAGGACTGTTGCTAGATTACCAGGCTGTGGAGGTGGCATTTTGTCCGTCATAGATGTCATAAGTGTTAGTAATATCATAGCTGAGCAATAAAATAAATTATATATAAAGTCATAAAAAAGTTTATGCAAGCGCGACAAACTGGAGCTGCGGAAGACGTAAGAATACGTTATATGTTTTAACGTAATATGTCTGATGTTGGCGATGCCATTCATCGCCTTCTCACTCGTTTCAGCGCATTATCTGGTGCCTGTAGGTGTAGGCCATTAGCATCGTCCACAGGGGACGGGGATTGATTGGCACGGTGCGCCCGTGCCGAGGAGTTTGACTGCGCGTTGAGAATCCTCTAGTAATGTTTTGTTCTGATCCTAAAGACCACCTCTCGATGTGATCTTACCCTAAAGACTGCTGCACATTCCATGGTGATCCACTTGTTCCTTGACTTACTCATTTTACAGCGATTGTACGAGAATATTTCAGCTTGGGATGGGATAGACGATTGAAGTACACTTGGGAAGGCGAGCCAGCACTCATAAATTTGTTTTATAACGGAGCTTTGCTGCTACAGAATGATACAGAATTATAACTTCGTAATATGTGTGGAAATTAATAAGAAGGCTGCTATTTGCGCCATGTTACATATTCTCAGTCATGCAAGGAAATATTTTTTGTCGGAAACGTGCCAGTAGCATATCTCATGATCCGAAAACTTGAAAAGCGTTTGAAAAGGAGCGCTTTCAATCGATAATTTTAAGACTTTGAGCTGGATCACCTTCTAGAAACGACAGTTATTCTAGGTGTCCCATTCGACACGCTCCAGGGAATGACCGCTTTGAAATGTCCATCAAACTAATAATCATCAGCTTTACATGCACCAAGAAGAGCCAAAGGCCGCACTGGCGCCGGACCATGATCTGTGTGCGTCAGGAGCCGTCGGCAGATTCGTGTGGACTCGGCGACAGAGGCGGCGGCAGGACCGCTACCGAGGGGGCGGCCGCTGGCGCGCGGCGATCTGTGGCGGCAGGCGCCGGCGGCAGATCGGTGAGGACTCCGTGCCGACAGAGGCGGCGGCAGGACCGCTACCGAGGGGGCGGCCGCTGGCGCCGGCGATCTGTGGCGGCAGGCCGCCGGCGGCAGATCGGTGAGGACTCCGTGCCGACAGAGGCGGCGGCAGGACCGCTACCCGAGGGGGCGGTCGCTGCGCGCCGCGGTCTGTGACGGCAGGCGCCGGCGGCAGATCGGTGAGGAACTCCGTGCCGACAGAGGCGGCGGAAGGACCGCTACCAGGGGACGGCCGCTGGCGCGCCGCGGTCTGTGACGGCAGGCGCCGGCGGCAGATCGGTGAGGACTCCGTGCCGACAGAGGCGGCGGCAGGACCGCTACCGAGGGGGCAGCCGCTGGCGCGGGGCGATCTGTGGCAGCAGGCGCCGGGTGTTGAAAGACTCCCTGCTGACAGAGACGGAAGCAAGGCTTCTACAGAGGGAGGTGGCCGCTGGCCCGCGCCGCCAGACTTTGATGAGTGACGTTATCTATGCAGCTGGAAAGCCTACCCAGTGCGATGTTGGTAGGTAATGCTAGGACATCTGCATGCCTTTTGAATATCATAGAAAAGCTGCATAAAGCTCTGCAGCGTATGCGTGATGTCTACGACATGCCATCACGATATCAAAACTGGGAGGTCATCACTGACTGCGCAACGGGCTTCCGCGCGACAGCACGGACGCCCTCGGTTCACCACCGCTCGCGCTGGCGCGCTGCCAGCGTGAGAGACACTCGCGCTGCTCCTGCTCACCGTCCCGCCACGATACCTGGCACGCCCGTTTAACAGAGAGAGGAGCCTGTCCATTCGTAGGGCGTCATACTCCTCCAGTGCCTCGCCGTCGGTTCCGTCTGAAGTTGCTGAGGTAAAAGCTCGCTGGCAGGGCGCGCGTGAATCGGGCCGCTCGAAGCCAGCGTGACGCGCTGCATTCGTGGCGCTCGTTTGGTGCCGGCGGCCTGGTGAATAAAGGCCCGGAACTCGGCCCATTATACCGCCGGCCGCCATCGCGCGCCTGCGCATGCGCGTCAGGGACGGAGACAACGAGGTCATGGCTCCAGCCGGCGCCGGCCTTCTCCGTTAAAAAGGCGCCGGGACCGGCCGGCCGCCGGCCGCCGCTGCCACCACCGACGTGTGGCAGGTCACCGGCGCAGGGACTGTCCGCCCGGTCGACCGAGGCCCGGGCAGCCGGTCGGATTGGTCGGCCGAGGCCCGGGCAGCCGGTCGGTTTAGTCGGCCGAGGCCCGGACAGCCGGTCGGTTAGGGAGTCCGAGGCCTGAGCAGCCGGTCGGCTAGGGAGGCCGAGGCCCGGACAGCCGGTCGGTTAGGGAGGCCGAGGCCCGGGCAGCCGGTCGGTTAGGGAAGCTGAGGCCCGGACAGCCGGTTGGTTAGTGAAGCCGAGGCCCGGGCAGTCGGTCGGTTAGGGAGTCCGAGGCCCGGGCAGCCGTCTGCCCGGTCGGCCGAAGCCCAGGCAGCCGGTCGGTTTGGTCGGCCGAGGCCCGGGCAGCCGGTCGGTTAGGGAAGCTGAGGCCCGGACAGCCGGTTGGTTAGTGAAGCCGAGGCCCGGGCAGCCGGTCGGTTAGGGAGTCCGAGGCCCGGGCAGCCGTCTGCCCGGTCGGCCGAAGCCCAGGCAGCCGGTCGGTTTGGTCGGCCGAGGCCCGGGCAGCCAGTCGGTTAGGGAAGCTGAGGCCCGAGCAGCCGGTCGGTTTGGGCGGCAGAGCGCGCAGCTGAGCCGGATTATGCCGCTCGGGCCGCTTGGTCCACGGAGTTCATCAGTGCAGGACGCACGGACTTTGTGCCGGCACGCTCAAGTGTCAGGAAGCAGGGATTGTGTGTTCCCTGAGGGGTTGGAGGGGAAGGAAAGCAATTTTTTCTAGTTTGTTTGCGTCCAACACTATATGGGTAATGCTGGCTGCTTTCAGCGATGGGGCGGCTGTCCTCTGGCAGCACTTTGCTTTCACTGTCTCTGACGATGAGTAGATATAAAAAATAAGAAAATAATGGCGCTGAAAATGGAGATCTGGAGATCCTTTGGTTGCCAGGTTAAAGGGCCCTCAAACCGGACGAAGCATAAAAAGATATGCGTTCTTTTTCTGCGGTATTCCAATCCATCACTCCACCTCCCACGCTCTATCCTACCCGACACGCCAAGGACGAGCAAGAAAAAAGGCCATCGAAAAATGAGATTTGAAAAGGAGCGGAACGAGATGACTTTCCACGGAAAGGTGGCGAAGTAGTGTTTTAGCAAGAGATGCTAACGCGTTAGTTCACCACCTTGATGCGGTTGCGAATTGCTGCTGCGGCGTGGTGCCCTCGTTCAGTGCGGGAAAGTTACAGGAGCGGGAAGGGGAAGGGGATGAGAAGACACACGGCTTCCTACATGTCATGAGGATACAGCATTAGGACAATGGGTATACATCAAACGGCTTTTCTCAAATAATGGGTCTGGCTTTCCCGCCTTTTGTGGCGGTCATATACCCTGTAGCGACGGTGCTGCTCCACAAGTGGGTGATTTGGCAGATGAACACCTGCGTTAGAGGAGGCCTGGTCGCGCTGCAAGTGAGTGCTCTTTAGGGTATCGATTGAGCATACCGTTGACGCCATAGCAGCTGTGCAGATGGGTGAAGACTTGAGTGACTCATCAGGCGGCGCGACACTCGACTGTAGAAGTCCAGACAGGGCGTAGCGCTCTCACTTCACTTCAGCAGGCATCATCACTTCACTTACAGAACCAGTACGCTGTTCACTTATTGGGCCAGTGCGCGGACATGTACATGGCGACCTTAGCAGGTTTTTGTCGCTCCTTGTTGCTCCTGTTGAGTAGGCTGTTTGACACATAGGCGGACTCCGTTTCAAAGCTGTTTATTCAATGCTGAAAGCCCTTTAATGGTGACTGTTATTCATCTTGAAATGTGGAGTGGAATCTGTCGGATCTGCCAAACACATGCTATTTGGGAGGGGCATGCCGGATCAATGTATCCCCTTCCGCTTGTACGCCTTTGGCGTGACGTTGCAAAACGGCACGACCGTATGTTGGAGCTGCAAAGGCTTGCACCAATAGCGCCAAAGGCATGCACAACACCTGTCATTGGCAGTTGCGAGCGTTGTAACTGCAATGGTTTCCAAGCAGAGTGTAGCGATGCAGGGGTTTTCCTCACAAGTGCAGCCATGACGGGGCTAGTGACGAACGGTCACGAGATGTCCGACTGAGTGGCCGACCTGCAGCTGCAGCCCGACACGTTACAGAGCCGGAGGCTAGCGCTGGCCACATCGACCAGAGAGCAGGAGGTTGTTTTTAGTCGAGCTCGGTCAGCATCATGAAATGGTCCTCAATTTCTTCAAGTGGAAGGAATTTGAAAGGATTGATAACGGCTGGATGCCGACGGGAATGTTCAGTCTAGAATAGCTGCACCGTTGTTTTTGGTAGAGAACGGAGCATCTCCGGTAAATAGCATGCAGTCTAATTAACAGCTTAAGTCGTCTTCGACCCTGAAAACGATTCGTTTGGTGTCATTGGAAGACCGTCCCAAGTCGGTGTGGTTCCGTCATATATCTCGGTCGGGTCTTTAGATCATTGCCTACACGCTTGACGTGCACCATCGACGGCTTTGTCATTTCTAAAAAAACGAAGCAGTCTTTCATAAGTCGTTGGTTACGGATTCATATGAATAAATCCCAAGCAGGCACCCGCCCATACCTTGTTTATCACAAATTCAATCTAAGGAAGAGCATGTTACTTTAATAATAAAAGTGTTCCTTTCAGTCCGATTTCACCACCCAGAAATAAGCACATCACAAAACCCTTATCGGAAAGAATGTCTCCGATCCATATGCTGTAACTAAGCGTGTCCTCCTGTGACCCTCAACCAAAAAACGCTTGTCTCGGAGCACAACAATACAGAAGTAGTTGTGGTCTCACACTTGATCTGACCTTCGAATTCCTTTTCTGTAAGCCACACCGTGAGCTCGACATCGCGTTCACGAGTGAGGTCGTTCGAAAAGCGCGATGAAAACAACTCTGAGCGTGCTGTTACTGGCTGAAGCTTCGCGTGTAAGCTTCAGCTTACACTCGAATAAAGATGCGATTGAGCACGGTTTCCTTAGTAGGTTAGATATGCTATTTACTGATGTCTTTTCTTGAGGGCTGTCTTCAACGACCTGGACTGTCCTTCGTGCTCCTTCACCCGGCTCGAGGTGAGTCAAGCACAAAATGGGAGTGAATCAGGGTCAGTATGTCGCCGAGCGCAAGTACGTCTGACAGCGTGATAAATATCACGTCTCCAGGTTCCAGTAAGGACCATGTAACGTCTAATATCCATGCAAAACACTCTCCAGTCAAGAAAACCGGCATAGGCGGATGAATTGCACGCTCATGAAGTTGCCCGTACCCGTGGTCTGACCCCCGCTCTTCAATGGCTATTTAAAGCCCATTCACTGCTTCGTGGTTGCATTCGACCTGTGCCATACTTGCTGGCCTAACTGTCCCATCGGTGCCAGAGCTCACTCCCAGCTTGCCAGAGAGGCGAGGGGGCGCGATAAGTTGCGGTTGTTGCACGCCAGCGCCTGACAACGCCAGACGTGCGCTGCCCGCTTTGTGTGCCGGCCACATGGGCGGCTTCGGATCGCATGTGAACGATGAAAACGTCAGTGACGTTTCTGACCATGCATTTTGCCAGCAGCCATTTTGCCAGTGTGATTACATCAGAATGCACCGTTGCTGTGCTTTACATGTCTGCCTGGGCTGGATCAGCTGACTTGATTTTTCGCAGCCTTTTGTCCACATTCGGATTCACCGCATTCGTCATAGCGCGTCTCGTGCACCTACCAGTGACGTCACTGGCTGTTACTCGAATGACGGCGTTTGTGGGCGAGGTTCTGGTAAAGGAGCAGACCAAATGTGCCGCACAGACCCCGACCTGGGTCACGTGGCGGCGCCGCGGGCGAGCGGCGCTGATCGGCCTGGAGGCCGAGGGCTGCACAACCGCCCTCCAGTCGCCTCCAGAGTGTGCTCAGTGTTGGGGCGTGGGGTACCAACGGCCCTCAATCGTCCACCGCCTTCTTGAGGGGCCGCTTGGTCAAATGCCACCGGATTCGTTTTAACACAGCTGTGGGGAACTGAGCCGGTTTTATCGTAAACTGCAACCCTCGCCCGCCAGCGGCCACGATAGGAGCACGCTGTGGAATGTGGCGCCGTGGCTCGTTCGCGCCTTCACCGGCGGGACCTCCTCCGTCCGCACGACGGGTGAGACGCTGCTGCAGAGGTCCACCACCTCGGTGCTCGCTCGCTGCTTGTGTGATGGTCGTGCGCCACTTGGCTGGTGCAGGGACACTGGCGCAGTGGTAAAGCGTTACCGTTATCACTTCAGCTGAAGACTGTGTCAGTGTTGTCACGCGATCCGCCCCTCTTCTCTATCTCGCTTCATCCTGCATCCTCGCGACACCCCGCTCGTCCGGGACAGGCTGCATGCGTCAGCCACGGGTAGGCCGAGAGCCCCGTGGGAAGGGGGACCTCGGCCGGGTACCTGCGCATGCGCGGGATAAAGCTCGGCAGTTGGCCCCCAGCCGCATGCACGCCTGTCCCACCGTTAACCATTTTCCTTCATCCCATAGTCCCGAAATGATCATGTCTGGTCGAAAGGGCTATAATCCAAAAACAAAACAAACAGTGTTGTCACGCTGTACTGTTGTGACGTGCAAGCTTAAATGGTACTCAAATTAAAACTGCCCCTTTCATAGAACTACTTCATTTGTAAATGATAGTTGAAACATTCACTGGAATCTAATAAGTTCATGGATGTCTTTTGACTGTAAATATCCCTCTGCTCCTACCAACTCGCCCGGAACTTAACACACGCCTTGCAGCCCTCCAAAACTGTTGAGCGTTGTCGCTGGAATCTTTCCCCTGAGGTGGCTCGTTCCATCGCATCATTTTTTTTTTTATTCATGCTGGATGTTGGACACCAGTCAGTCGCTGGTCCTCGGGTGAGTGCCGACTAGGCAAAGGCATGTTATCTCCGGGCAGTCAGCACTTGCCGGTCCTCGAGAGCTTTTCCCTGACCTATCACCCGGCTTCCATCATCCCTGCAGTCGGGCAACACCAGGTGTCGTGATGTAATACAAATAACACAAGGTGTTGTACTTAATGCTGGCAGATTAATGAATGATTGAGTCGAATATAATTACTGTAGGGATCACTGGAAGGTAAAGTGGATGTCTTGCAGCTTGAGCGTTAATCCACATTTGTTTTTATTCCACCAATTGTTTTAACCTCACCGTTACAAAATTTCCAAAAAATGCGGAAGCTCAAGCTGCATGCTACGAAACCTTTGATCGGTTAAGCTGCCATGGCTGAATAACATTTTCCCACAATCACCAGAGCAGGAATAGAAGCTAGGGACCTTAATGCAGTGCACTAGCAGATCTGTACATGTGCCCGTGCATGTGTTCAAGGATAAGAACCGCGCGTTTGCGGCGGACTAACGGTACCTCGCACAATCTGTCCTAAAAAGAGCCCGTCCAGCTAACAAGCTTGCCTGTCAGGCTCATGCGATTCCGTGAGCATTGATGGCTGGCACTGGAAACATGGCTGCAGCCACAGGTAATGGTACAGGCTCCTGGGGCATGAAAGGGTGACCGCTGAAACGCAGGCTGCTGGGGGGAGGGGAAGGGAAAACACTGCCTAACTTCCCCCATGCTGCAGCAGTGCCCTCGACGATGCGTAAGGTGACGTTTACGTCCAGAACAGACCCTGAAAAAATGTTGCCAACCGGGCAACCGGTTTGGGGCAGACTGGCTTGGAGCCCAACTGCCCTTTTTTAATATACTTCCGACAGCTCCAGTTCAGCGATGCTCTTCTGAGCATGGCATGGCTTGTGATATCGATTGCGGGTGCATTAATGCGTCCTGATTTTGTGGACCGATTGCAGCCAGCTGTTCAGCCTTTTTCACACCGGTCCTTTCCAGCCACGCGGCCCATATGCGTCATCGCTGTGGCGCGGCTTCAGCCTGTGTTTTGTGGCTGCTGTCAAACATACCCGTGTCATGCATGAGCTCGCTTGGTCGCTGCGAATTTGCGGGCAGGACGGCGTGGCGCCCGGTGTGGTTTGTGGGTAATTATGACGTACACAAACGTGAATGTGTCTGTTGGAGCAGGGGTCTGGCGTCGATTGTTCGAGTTCGAAAGGTCAGGGCCACAGAAGGGAGGGGAGGGGGTGGGTGAGTGGGATGGAGTGGGCTCTTCACCCGCTCGGATGCCGGAGAAGCGGCCATCTGGTCCGCTTCCTGTTACTTACATTTTTCCAGTGTCATTAAGGACAAGGTTTCTCAGACAATCACAATAAGTTGCCAAACGTGGGCAGATCAGCACTTCTTGCAGCAGGTCTTGTTCAGCAGTTCTTGTCAAAGCAGAAGTTCTGATGAACATGAACTGATGTTTTTGGATTTGTCAGCTGCGGGCAGTCTCATTTCGACGTTTTTTTTTAGGAGAAAGCGGCCATCTTTCCAGTAAAGTTGTTTGGTACATACCTGCGCTGTTGCATGGTCAGATCTCTAACGAGTAAGCTGACAGTCGAGACTGGTTTGACGAGCGGACTTGGGTTCGGCGGCTGACTCCCCTCCCCTCCGTTGGTGTCTGCGGTCTGCTCCTCGACTCGGTTCGACATTCTTCCTCGCGGAACATTGGCCGCTCCCTCCCCCCCCCCCCCCCCCCCCCCAGCGTTGGGCGCGCAGGAGCTGGAAACGATCGTTTTTAGCTCGGAATTCTGAGCCAGTGCGCGCAGTTCTTGTAGCAATGGCATATCACAGCGTTTCATAGCGAGTTTTTGGAAGGTATTACTCATAAACGCCACTTAGCCTGCGGTGTAAAGGATGTAGCACGAAAAGAAAGGCTTGAACAAAGCACGTATGGATAAACAAACATTTTTGGATGAACAAACATGTACTTTTGCACTGAGTTAACAGTTATTTATGGAGAATTCCGTAGAACGTTCACTGGTATATTCGGGATAAGCCAAGTCTGATATGCTACCAATCCGTCGTATATTTGGGATAAGCCAAGTCTGCCGCAGTCGCTGATTTACAATTTCAGCACAAAACAATTATTTTCATAATCTTTGTCAAATCTCTTCAGCGCACGCTTAACAGTATAAGCAAACCCGGTACACATAACTTAACTGTCTGCGACACAATGAAACCGCCAGACCACATCTGAAACTAAGCACGCCGGCCTGGATGAGATCACGAGACCTCCACCACCAAACAATGTTGGCGCCCATCTCACGACATCACCGGAAACTCTTGCGATAGAGTCCGGTTTGGCGCTTCATCCGATCGAAGTGGTTTCGAAATACGGGCATTACGAGCAGGTGGCCCAGGAAATCAGATAAGCTGATAGCGTGTTGGTTGCGCACAGCGGGCGTGATTCGTCAACCCTGCAAATACTGCTGCTGCGTCGCCGAAAAACAGAGCAGAAGCCTTGTACGGCGTGCATTGATCTACCCAGTACAATGGGATTGTCAGAATCGATCAAAATCGAGATCGTATGGAAATCCAAACTGCCAATTTTCACAAGCTCCCTCAGTACCCGGAAGGCCTAGTGCCATCGGCGGACTGCATCTCGCTGTATCCCCTGATAGCCCTCTGACGCCTGGTGCCATCGGCGGACTGCACCTCGCTGTATCCCCTGGTAGCCTTCTGACGCCTGGTGCCATCGGCGGACTGCACCTCGCTGTATCCCTGGTAGCCTTCTGACGCCTGGTGCCATCGGCGGACTGCACCTCGCTGTATACCCTGGTAGCCTTCTGACGCCTGGTGCCATCGGCGGACTGCACCTCGCTGTATCCCTGGTAGCCTTCTGACGCCTGGTGCCATCGGCGGACTGCATCTCGCTGTATCCCCTGGTAGCCTTCTGACGCCTGGTGCCATCGGCGGACTGCACCTCACTGTATACCCTGGTAGCCTTCTGACGCCTGGTGCCATCGGCGGACTGCACCTCGCTGTGTCCCCTGGTAGCCTTCTGACGCCTGGTGCCATCGGCGGGCTGTACCTCGCTGTATCCCCTGGTACCTTCTGACGCCTGGGTGCGGTCGGTCAGTGGCAGCCGTTCTAAAAGTTCCATTACTCACGGACCCGTCTGCCTATCACCCCTCGCCGGGATTGCTTTTTTAATGGTGCCTCTCCGGCATATCATGCAATCGCGCCAAAATCTTCAGCTGTCTATGGGCATCCACTGTGCGTGTTTTGACACCAGAAGCGTATCCTTAGCCCCTCTAGTTTCGGAGCAGCGGTGTTTTTTTTAGGAACACCGCACGGCGATCCACGACCTGCGCGGGCGGCGGGCGGCAGCCGACGATGCTGCGAAATGTGCGCGGCGGGCCGACATCGTCACCTTAACAGAGCTATACGTCATAGATGTATGATCAACATGCATTTTACAATACACCAAGAACTGGAAATTAAACAAGCAACACGCCTGTTTGGGTTTCGTATCGCTGGAAGGCATGATCTCGTAGATACGAGCATGTAATCATTGACATAGCAACATCAAGCTTATTGTCGATGGAGACCCCTTTTTGAGGCCAGTTGACTGGTGTTTTTCGCCAGGCTCCATTTTTCTTAGTTCGAAACGACAGGGTGTTCTCCCCCCTCCCCCGCTCCCTATCAGTCCGCGTGATGACAAGCGGCGATCAGGGGGAGGGGGGGGGGGGGTTAACATGGTAATAACGAGGCTCAGATGCGTCTACCCCAAACTGTCCGCTGCGGGCACATATGGGCCGGACAGGTGCGGCACGCACCTGTGGCCGGTCGGAAACGGGCAGTGCGGTCCGCCCCGCTGGGCCAGAGACCACAAGGTCGCCGACAGCCGGCGCGTGCTGAGCCGGGCCCGAGATCCACGGCCTGCGCTCCTACGAGCCGGATGCGGGCGAGATCCGTCCGAGCGCAGCATCCTCAGCCGTGCTTTCCCGCGGCGCGGATGGCTGAAAACCCGCGATGACTAAACCCGACAGTCATTACGGGACTATGTCCGGCCTGGTGAGTGTCCGCTGATGGTTTTCGTTTTCATCCTTAAATGGCGGCAATACCGTAACTAATTATATAATCTTGCAGTCTAGCGTTGCCTGCGCTAGATCTGGATTTTTTGCATACTTTGGAAACATCAGTGGAGCGGAACGTAAAATTCAGTGCGAGATGGACACGGTTACATGCAAGCAGCCTTCGCGCTGGGCGTGGCCTGAAGAATAATTGCCTTTAAATTACGAAGATATTTGTTCATCCTATGACTGAGTGAACTTCCAATGTTTGTGTCGTGTTTTAACATTGCATGGCAGTGGCAGGCCAAAAGATGTGGTCTAAATGGAATTGCCGTGACTGGCATGTAGCCCCTTTTCCTTGGCACAAGCTGTGATGCAGTGACTTGGTTACTGATGGCATGTGTTGTGACACGTAACCTCTGCACTGAGGCGACTTTTAACGGGAACGGTTGAACACTGATGCTTCATTTGCTATTTTCCTCTTCTTTCATTGTGTCCGCTTGACCGTCTCCACTGCTTTTTAGCCTGGAAATTTACGAAATTTGATAGCTTGGAGTTACATGTCTTAGCAGAATGGGGAACCGTAACTGTTGCCGCTTAATTTTTCAGGCGATACTATACCAATTTGGTGCCGAATGCTCCTTTAGCTCATATGAACGCAAGCCATTATGATCAAGTTCTTACCGTCAAAAACACATCGTTCCTGTGTAATCTCATCGACTGCTTGTCGCAAGCCTCCGACGGTAGCTTGTCAAGGTGCCGAGCATTCAACATCAATTGCAGAACACGTCACCAATGTCTGGCCGTGGCGTCACAGCTGACCGGCGCGATCCTTGCAGAGTGCCGACCAAAAGGCGAAGAATGGCGCCGTGGCCGAGGCCAACGCGGCCACGGAGGAGCGCGGAGAGTGGGGCTCCCAGTGCGACTTCATGCTCAGCTGCATCGGCTACGCCGTCGGCCTCGGCAACGTCTGGAGGTTCCCCTACCTCTGCTACAAGAACGGCGGCGGTGAGCTGCACCCCTGGACCGGGTGGCGGGACCTGTGTGCTCGCTCCAGGCTGGCTGTTGCCCTGGAGTGACGCCCGACGCCGGCCGCTGCGAGTTCTGTACGCTCCCGCCGTGGGTGTCTCGCGTCGGGCGTCCGTCCCCCTCCCCCTCCCCCGTGGGTTATGTCCCTGAGTTGGGCGTGATGGGTCTAGTGCTAGTCCCCTGAAGTGAGCGGTGCGAGTCGGACGTTGGTCCTGACAAGTTGGCCCTGGGGTGGGCGGCGTGGGTGGAGGTTGACCTTCGTGCATGAGAGCGCGCCGAACGGCCACGGTCCGGCGGTCGGCAGCGGGAAGTGTCGGCGCCACACCGTTTAGTTTCGTTGGTGACCTTGGCCAACGAGTGGCGTGCGTTGGCTGATAAAACAATAGTCCGCGTAAGACGACGACACGGAGCATGGTAGACCAGGACGGCTTTCGTGGTACGCATCCAGTGCATGGGCTCGAGCTTCATTCCTCGAGAAATACAATTAGTACACCACGTCCACTCGCGGCATAGCAATCGTGCGCGCT
>NW_023596420.1:23474562-23501698 GCF_011947565.3 Pollicipes pollicipes | reverse complement strand
TTCTTCTTGCTCTTCTTCTTCGCCGGACCGGTCAAACGTCCAGCATGGCGGGATTTGGCGCCGGCCTTCGGACCGGGCTGCAGAGCACTCCGCTGCCGCAAATGTCAACGCTGTTGTTGCTTATGCAATAAAAAAAGACGGCCAGGCAGCAGTCCGTTTCGGCGGGCCGTGTACGGTGTGAGTCGGAGTTACGCCGAAGGGTCGTGCTGATCCGTACCGAGCAGAAATTATCAACAACAACAAAATGCGACAACATGGACGCGGTCTTTAAGGGCCCCACATCCTAACACCAGATCCACGGCAAAGTGCTAATGGCTGCATGGAACACAGATGGCTTAGTCGAAAAGTTTTAATCGTACCGAGCACAAGTTCAGACGGTAACATTTCGTTGAAGCCCGTGTTTAAAGCACCGGCCAGCCAGCTATTTGTTACGTAGGATTGTACAACTTCTTCTATTCATGTATTAGTAAGATGCACTATCACAAGATTAAACCGCCAAGCACGCAGAATATGCAATTGGCTTTTAAATTAATGAAGTCAAGTATTCCGTAATGCTTGGATCACCGTCTTTAATTGACCATTTTGTCGCTGATAGCGTCTCAAATTTAATAACTGCCATGATAGCGGATCTCATGAGCAGTAACGTAGTGCTTAGAGCGCACCAACTTATTTGCAACTGAAATAAATGTATGAGGTTGCATTGCACTGAGGAAGGAACCCTGTGCAATCCTTTTATTGGGGGCACCAGAGAATGTCTGTCTTGTCACACAGTCATATTCACACGATTACTTAGGGACATGAGAAGATCGCAGAAGGAAGACTGCATAAGACTGCAGCGCATAAGGGAAGAAAGTCTGTACAATCTCTTTGATGGGGGCGAAGGGAAATGGCTTCCTTGTCGCAGAGAGAAGAGGAGTTTCAATAATCAAAACTTAATATTGGTTGTCAAGAACACAGCTCTCTCCATCGAGTTAGACCTAGAGCTAAGGTAGCTAATGCTAACAAAGATACATAGACTTAGAAAATGAGTTAGTAAATAGCTAGTGTTAAAATACCTAGAGCTAGAATATGTCTATGGGCATATCATAAAACAAGTATGAAATAAGCTACAGTAAGCTACAGTATGTTTTCTAAGCATGATCAATAATCTGCCATCAAAACCAACAATGACAAGGTTATCTGAGGATATCGGAAAGCTGGTAACATTAAACCGGACAGACTTCATGAAGCGTATGTCTATTGGTGAGAGCGCTTGTTTCATTCAAGACTAAGAGACAAGCAAGACGGGCATTATGAGAGAAACATTCGAGGATAGCATTGTGAAAAAGTCGCCCTACTGATTGCCACCCCTTGCATGCTATGGAATGGCCTATACATTCGACAGTTTAGAGCATTCATTCATGTTTGCATCGTTAAAAAATTTGACGCTGGTTCTGAATACACTGGGCAGGACGCTTTTGAAGAAACCTTGAATTACTTATCTAAAAAAGGATTATACTTAACGGCGGATGCAGTGTACAAACGGTACGATGTACGGCAGTAGGCTAAGCAGATTAACTCGTGTCCTTGCAGTAGAAGATCTTAAAAATGAAGCAAAATGACGGGAGAAAAGAAGTGCAGGTACATGTTGTTGAACGCAGACATCACCATATTACCTTGCTCACCTAAGGTCTATATAAATGTTAACCCTGAATGCCAAACTCAGTCAAAGTGCGGGAAGGGCAGAGCGTATAAACGTATTGGCGCAAATAGAAAAATCCTTATCAAAATGTAACCAATGCCAAATTTAGTTCTTAAGTAACGAATATGGGCACACTTGCGTTCTACCAAAGTCTCACGCTGTGCTCCTTTTATCCCCTTTTTAGCTTAGACATTTAAGGTGATCTGCAATCACCATGAAAACTTTGCTTGCACTGTAACTCGGCACGGGCAATCTGGTCAGAGTCGTGCCTGCCGCATATGTCGTCAGTGTTCGTGTTCTAGTGTTCCCGTCGGTTGGCCTTTAATTTGGCAGTTGTCAGTTGTTAGTCATTGGTAATATATAATACCATACAGGGCCAAAAAATAATCCCAGGACGGAGTTCGCGGCTACAGTTTCGCTCGAGACGTTCGGTCTCGGGCAGAAATTCCACGGTGACTAGGGTCATGGAGAGTTATTTCTGCCGAAGTGTGAAGCCCATTCTTCCTCCCGTCTCTGGGTTCTGGCATCGGACAAAAAGAAAATGGGGAGACAAGTCGGGAGTTTATTGAGGCTCGCCGTGATCAGGAACCGTCATGTACGACCAGCGTCGTTCTCAGCGTCAAATCTGTTCGAAATGCACCATTCTACCACCAATGCCATTTATCACCAAACGTCTCTATTTTGAACGTTCGTAAAACTTTCATTGCAACAACTGTGGTCCGAAACAGCTTCTACAGATTTCACTCACATCTTTCTCTGAACAGGCGTTGGCGCGTGAAATTGACAACATATTTCGGCCCGCGGTCAAATTTTTTTGCACATCAAAAAGCATTGAGGCAAAATATCATACCAACACAGCAGAACACCCATTCACCCATCAACCCAGACGCATGCGCGCACGCACCCACGCATATATATATATATATATATATATATATATATATATATATATATATATACATATATATATATATATATATATGTATATATATATACATATAATGTGACATGCGAAAAAGCGCCACGTGACGTTAGCTCATGGAAGAACACTATCTCGATGCGAATTGGTGAAAATACCACCATGCTGGCTAAGTGCTTCAAAAGGGAACCGAAAGTGCTAGAAGTTGTTTATATCCGGAACAAAGATCTAAACCGTGAAGTGGGGGAGAGGGAGGCGGGGATAAAGCTGGGCGAAGACTTCACCGGTGTTTTTCATCATACGAAGTGCCCACCAGTACTGTACATGATAGCAGCTTTGTCACAAAACAAAATGACTATTTCGAGCAAGTGAAATACAAAAGGAAAATTTGAACCCACAAGACCAGGAATGTTTTGTACATCGTTGTCATGTGTAGTTGTGCTTATATATATATATATATATATATATATATATATATATGTATATATATATATATATACATACATATACATATATAGATATATAGGATGTATAGTGCAAGAAGTACATCCAATATTTGATGAAATATGTGCCTTGCCATTTGTTCTTTACGTTTCAACACACTCCCTACGGCCGGGCGATTCAGGTTAAGGGAAGAATCCCACTTTTTTTTCCTTTTGCGCGTTGTTACATCAAGCGCTTACAATTTGATTAGTAATGCCAGTTTTCACAAAATCCCTCTAAATACCCCAGGAGTTTGACTTGAGGTAGTCAACCCTGTGGAGGAGATCTCATTGGGCTCCCTGCTCACCATTACGAACGCAATACATTTCACTAACTTCGCTTTTTCCAACGTGTGTGTTTTGTAATGTTTTGTAACATACTGATGTGTCAAATTATTTGTGTAATGAGTACTACGAAAGCTTGAAACACTCTGTTTGGACAAAAATATTACTAAAATGAAGCTATTGTCCCGCGAAGTGAACGACACGTTGTACCTTGGCTTTGATTTTTCCCTTATGAAGTTATTTACAGTGGCTCATTTCGAGGTGCACTTTGGCTTTGGGAATGGGAGCATCACATGACCCATGTGACGCACTGGTTCAAACTTCACGCAATGCGCTTCTTAGTTACAGGCCCTTGCCGTTCGGCTAACCACAAACATCCTAAGCATGAGAGGATTCAGAGGGCAGAGATGAAACTTCTTTGCCTTTTGCAATATTTTGTGATGCTTGAGATCATTAAGCAAAATTTATATCAGTAGGTCCTTGCCAATGCAATTTGCCGGTCTCATGGGATCCCTGCCAATTTGGGCGTACAACCATGCACGGGGAAACAGTCGTTCATGGTGCCTGGCTGAGCCTGCCACCCTTCCAATCCGCTCCATCCCAGCTCTGTAGCTCGCACGTGCGTGTTGATGGCGGGTGCATCTGAGTCATCACATGCCAACGAGCCGGTTACGTCGTGCGCTGAGCATTATCCCGCTCGCATGCTAAGCAATGGCTGCTTGTTATAGATTTGCTCTTGTGAAGAGGCGTGATAGCAGCAGCTGACGACGCGGAACGCCAGCGGCGGGCGCCCCGCGCCCGCACCGACCAAAATACCCCCCCCCCCCCTCCCCTCCCCTCCCCTCACATCCCCCCTGCATGTCCACCGGTTATCGGTCCCCCTAAAAGATGCTGGAGCCGCATGTGGTAATTTTGGAAGTCTGGTGGAAAGGAAACGCGCACAAAGGAAACGTTCTATATGTGGCGTTAGTACGTGCAAAAATAGCAGTAATGCACCGATGGGCTCCCCATTTTGGGGTATCTGAGTGCACCTCTGCCGGAACCTTGCCTACACACCCAATGTTCATCAGTGATTATATCAAAGAATCTGCGGTTTTAGTTATCCCCAAAATACAACAGAAGCATAGCGCACAAACTGCGGCAAATTACGTTACAAAAACGACTCCAAGCCGCCTGTGCCGGGCCGATATTTTACATCGTGATTCAACGCTTACAGTGTTTCTATAAGTCACAAAATATCGTGGCACTGCAACGATCAGTTATTGCAATGGCACCAGCAATCAGAAAAAAGCAAAACAAAAAAAGCAGCAAGTAACTATAGCAACACACTATGGAGAGGGCAGAACCTGAAGCCCCGCATGGATGAGGCTTAACTTAATGACAGTAAAATTTTGCTGGGTTCTAAAATCACCACTTAAAGCTATGCTTTAGGTCGACGTATGCAATACACCAGGTCAACGTATGATCACATGGTGCTCTGTCCTTGAGAAGCGCTGGAAAAGATGACGTTTAGCTGAAAATGGTGTACAAAATGCATAATACCAAACAGCGTTGCACCGGTTCTTTTGTTTACCACGCGGAATGCACCATACCTTCCTCCGAGCATGATCTACAAGGTATTTTAACTCGTTCATGTTATTCACTGCTTTGGCATGACATTGAGCTGAAGATCCCAGAAACTGTGCCAGAATATTTTAAAGCCGGCGTTCTGAAACGTCGCGCTTGCGGCCCGTATGGTTCAGAGACAGGGGCAGCACCATCAGGTGTTAAGGTGGGGCTGGGGGTTAGGGGCACGGCCGCCCGCTGTTATTTCCCACGGAGGTAAGCATATGTCTTCCCTTGGAATTTCAAGAGGCGCAATTGCACTGACAGAAGGCCCCAGATGGCCGCAGTAGAGCGTTCCATCAAATTTAAAGGGGGTCTGAATGCATACAAGAACCAACATTCGTCCACCTAGGATATTCTAGACGGCCAGCTTCGGGCCCTATTGGTCGACAGGAAACGCCGGATAAGTGACAGAAGGCCTATCAGATGTGTGTGGTGTTTCACAAAAACATAGGAAGCCCGCCAGCCTAAGAGGAGGACTGGTTACAACGACCGGAGGCCTACCAGACTGAGAAAAGGCCTTACTGAACATCATATACATGTAGCTGCGTTTGAAAACAGGAAACGTAGCCGCAGAATACAAGGGAAATATTTTGGTCGTGGCTTGGGAAAGGAGACGCTCAGGTGCGCCTACGAGGCCTTAGATCTGCTCATCTCCGTGGAAAAAGATTGATGGCACCACCCCGTTCGGGGAATTGCATGAAGCCCTGGAGGTGTCCCATCAACCTATACACGTGTCGTTTCAAAGATGGACGGCATACAAAACATTGATTTTAAGATACATTGTTTTATAAATTACGATTCTGCTTGGGGTCACCGTCAACAGAAATTTGAAATCGGCCTTGTCCCCAAAGCTTCACTGGGGACTTTATTCCTCACAGCTAGTCACAATCTAACCACTCAAAAATGGTCACGATATGAATAGAGGCATACCGAGTGCAATACATTTCCGGTTTTCTTTTGCTCGTTGGCTGCTGCAGCTGGATAACGCCCCGATTTGGCTATCAGATGACTTGCAACCCGTCGTTTTGCTTGTTCATGAGCAATGCGTTGCCCGTTGCCTTGTGATGGTGTGTCAGCACATCGGATCCGGCCACAACCGCGCGCCATTGGCGGGGTGGCAAGCGGGAGGAAAGGACACAGTTACAGATAACCTGTCTGCAGCAACAGCAACACCAGCTAGACACTTTATTTAGGGTGGAACGAGGGGATGACAGAGACGGGCCGCGTCAGTTGTAAATGATATCAAAATGTGATGAAGGGTGCCCGACAACTTCCGAAATATAAGTGTTTACAATGAGTGGAACGCAAAACGCAGCGCGATGTCCATCTTTCAGAAATTCTAGCAGGCTAGCGGGGTCCAGGAAAGAGCCCGAATGGAAAAGCAGACTGGACAAAAGTCCAATGAAAAAGTCAACGAAAATAGTCGAAGTGGATGAAAGCCAAAAGGGATTCAAATCCAATCAGGAAAAGTTCAAAGCACACAAAATCAAAATGGAAATGTCGACAGGGATGTAAGTCAAATAACAAAACAGTTTTGAGTGACAAGAAGCAAATGGGATAAATTTAGACAGGGACAAAACTGAATGGGAAAAAAATCTTAGGACAAAATATCAAAGATGGATATAATTCACAGTGCTAAAAAATTGAAGAACACTTCAAAAGACAATAAGTCGGTAAAAACCAAACCCAAATCGGAAAAAGTCATAAATTGCTTAAAGTCCTTGAGACCAAAGGTAAGGTTGGAAAATTATCTACCGGACAAAACTTCAAACAGATACAAGTTAATTGGGATAAAAGCAGACAAGCAGGTTGTCAAGAGGATTTAAGACAGGAAGAGTATCAAGGATTTGACACCTGACATGAAAGGGAATGAAGCCGACTGCAGGCGGATGCACCCGTGGATTCACTGAGTTTGACTACCTCGCATCTATGGGTTTTCTAATTTGGCCCCGCCCGAGCACGCCCGACAAAAGATCCCGGTGGGAACCAGCCTTCGAGCCTTCACGACCAAACCATACGTAACGCGCCCTAAGGCTATCAAGTGGCCGATAGTGTTATCAATATACAATATAATATATCAGGCAATAGTGTAATTACCACTAAACACGCGCCCGGGTGGTCGGTTAGATACTCTTCGCTCGGGTGGGGGGTCAACTTGACACCCCAGGAGATGTCAGGAACTAAGAGGGCTAGACATACCAAATTCACAGGGTGTGTTGGCTTGTATGTGAAGTTATTCTGTAGGTGTCATTTCAAAAAATATTTAAGTGCACCATTCCTATGCGTGTTTGTCTCCGTGGAGTTGCATCGGCTGATTCTTCTTGTCCCCATATTTGGAATAAAGGCGTTCCCCATCGGCGTGTATCTATGACACCACCTTAGCGGGCGGAGCTCGGGTCATAAATCATTGAAGAACTGGGCCCTACTGTCTACTTCGTCTATGCCCATATGCAATTCCTTTCCAGCCATTGTCTGGGACGATCGCGAGCAACGCAGGCGCCCACTCCAGGAGCGGCGCACAGCGGCAGTCGCGAATGCCGTTTTTCTTAGTTCTGATGTCGGTCAGACACGTGCCGGACTCCCCAGGCTACTTCCCGGTTTCCACTTCCCTTTTTGAAAAAGAGATTCTTGTTTTTTTGGTTCCGGCCGGTTATTTCATAAAACTCGTCCAGTAGTTCCTGCATTCTGTTGGTTGTTTCGTGGAAACAGCACCGTGGTTCACGGCCAATAAACACCTAGTGGACCTAATCCCACCAATTATTTTGCAAACACTAGATCGTGGCCCGGGGTTCCCACAGATGTTTTACTTCCCACCGGTGAAGGTTTTTTTCCAATTTAGCATCCCTGTCGTCTTCGATGTGTTTCAATTTTTGTTTCCGATTTGACTTTTATCCCTGTCGACATTTATTGCCGTTGGCTTTTTGATTTTCGACGTCTTCCCCACGTGATTTTATGTCTGCGAGTTTTAACCATTTCGACCTTTTGTGTTTCGCCTTTTTCCGTTTGGAATTTCGTGGCCGTCTGCTTTTATTCCCTTTTACTTGGTGTCCTTTCGTTTTTTTTTTGACATTTCATTCGACATGACATTTGACATTTGACATTTTGACATTTCAGTTTATGCCTAACAACTCTCTTCCTTGTTTACTTTTGTCGCTCGATATTTTCCATTGTACTTTTTTCTAGTCGACTTCTTACCCAGACACCTGTCTACTGGTATAGAAGCACGTTAAGCCCAAAATCACATTTGTTGAAGATGGGCGACTGCAAGCTTGGTCAATTCAGGCTTGACCATTTCTCCGAAGGAAATCGGTGAATTTGGATGATGTAACGCTTTCAGCGACGCTAACCAAAACAATCCAAAAATGAACATTCTTAGATAGATATTGGTCAGAGTGAACCGGCATATACACCTGTGTAGTTCTCACCGTTGGATATGTATCCGTTAAGGCCACAACGAATGGTGTAGAAAGAAAAACATGCGATATCGTCCGCCTAGTTATTAATTATTGGCTTGCGACGAGTTCGACAATGCTGGGGTCCGGTAGTGACGTATAGACGGCCCTCTCACCCGCGCCATGCAGCTGGTTTCTCGTTCTATCTGCTCCCGTTGATCAATATTTGACATTGATCCTCCTTAAGCGCAATTATGTTGCTCACGTTGGAATACGTGTGGCGAAGAGTGACCCATATTGTCACTGGGCTGTCCTGTTCCACCGACTGTGCCAGGTCGTTCCCTAGATGTCCAGATCTGGTTCCTGTTTCGAGGCGTGTTGTGTACCTGTTTATCGATTTCCAAATTGAAGGTTTCCCATGCCGGTCGAATGGGGGCATGATGTTTAGTTTTAATTCAACATTGCAGTAAGCAATGCACATTCAAACACCTTGCGTGCCAATGCCGTAAAAATAGCACCTCGCAGCCCTTAACGACTTCAATTTCATGCTGCTGAATACGCCGTGGAATTACAGCCGTTTGTCACCGGCGTCGCGCCCTGGTCGGGCCAGGCCGGGTTGGGTCGCTAAAGTTGTCAAGGTTTGCGCTATTTAAAAATGCATTAGGCCTGAATGGCTCTGCTTGCAAGAACGAAAATTTAATGCCAAAGTGTAGATATTAATAATGATGCAATTTAGTGAGAACTTCAAATAATTGTTGATTATTTGGTCAGCCCCCCCCCCCCAAAAAAAAACGTCAACCGTCAACCAGTCGCAAGGCGGCCAGGCAAGAGTGGGGCGGCCATATTGTAACGCTGCACGCCACGATGAAATCCTTCCGGCAAAGCTGCTCGCAGGAATGCGAATCATTTGGTCAAATTTCATATCCGAGAAACGTTGTGTCTGCCGACTTTCGCCAAGCTTTCAGACCTTGCGATCAATTTCACGACTTCTGTCACTTTCGTGCCGTTCGATCTCCAACTTCTCGCGGCCTCACCGCGAATCCCGGCCATGGCTCTGAGCTGCTTCCTGCGCCACCCACCGCATGAGTTCGTCTCCGCCGTTACTCCCCCACATCCGCCAGCTAGCCCGCAAGCCGCCCACGCGATTAACAACCGCCCCAGCCGTCTGAGTAAGGTCGCCATCCGATGCGGCGGAGCTCCTGCGATGAGCCACCGGCCGCCGACTTCTTGGAACTCCGCCGTCGCCGCCTCGCAAGACGCCTGTGGAAATCCCGGCCGGCGGACCAAGGTTAGCGTGCCGCCGCCCGCGGCGGTGCGGCGGCAGCGGCAGCGGGTGACTGCCGCCGAGCGCCAGTCGGACTCTTGCGGCGAGCAGCGACGTGCGACGGAACCGGCCGCTCCCGACGAGAGAGTGAGAGAGAGTGCGGAGCTAGCCCCAGCGGCCGGCAGCCATGGTGAGTACGGCAGCGGTCGGCGCGGCCTGACATCAGGACGCCGACGAGGTGGATCAACACGCTGGAGACAATCGTGAATGCTGTTCACGACGGGGGATCTTGGAAACAGCACTCTAAAGTCATTGTTCGAGCGGTTGACTTGAGGTACTCAGCTCATTTAGCGATTGAGGAAATTAACGTTAACGTTAGGAAATCGTAATCATGTGGATCACAGACGGCTAGCAGTTACAACTGGTAAGGAACATGTAGTATGCGTGAAATGATCAGAACCCCGCGGTCATTAGACGGATTGGCTTAATGAATAATATGCCCTCTTATCTGCCCCATTTACCCAGCTATCTGGGAACAACTGGCGAAAAAAGTATTAGACTGGATAGAATAGCTAACATGTCCTTGAGTGAATGAGCAGGTTTCACACTCAAATGTGCCATGTCGGCGAAACACCATGCATTTAAATCGTCCCAGTAAGGAGCCATGCAGACTATAGCATATTCGCCAAATCCCAAAAGAGATCAAAATTAGTGAATAGTTCGATCGATTCTCGAATAAAAGGTCTAAGTCACTTACGAAAACAGTCCTAAAGTGAACGCCAAAGGTGTGCGTACAATGTGTCGTTCTCCAGAAAGGAACTTAAATATTTGCGCACGAGCGAAACATTACCAAGAACTTATGTGAATCCCCCGTCCATCTTAGCCTTCTGGAAACTATTCCTAAACGACAGGATGATACTTGGACATAACTGTTCTCAAGAAAATGGAGAAAAATCTATATTTGAGCGAAGACTGGACAAGTGTCACCAGATGCAAACACTCTCTACTCAACACTCCCCAACCTGTAATCTCAGGCCTTTATCTCGGCCTGTAATCTCAGCCTGGTATTCAGCAGCCGCTCCAGCCGTGTGAGCACTGGGTGTTGACAAACGGCACGTGCATGTCTGTGTTGCCGCCAAACGGCACGCGCTTGCGCAGACCTCAACGTGACGTTCGCGCGGTGCCGTCACCCGCCTGCCATCACAGGTGGAGGTGCCGGCCGTCACGTCACGGCACGTTCAGCACGTCCGGCGACTGGCACGGCGCGGCACGCCGCCTGCACGCCAGACTCGGCATGGCGGCGGCCGCCTGATCTGGCATATCTCACGCGAAAAATCTCAGGCTGTCGCGCGCGGGGCTGATTTTATAGAGATGCAGTGTCGTGGGTCGCTTGATGCAATGTCGTAAAAAGATGCAGTGCAAGGATAAACGAAGTATGCCAAGTTTTTTGTATTTTTCATTATTGTTATACCAGTAATGCCATTTGTCTCGAAAACCATCTGAATAGGTCAGAATTTCAATTTGAAGTAGCCGACCTTTGCGGGTGGAATCTCATTGGACGCCCTGCTCACCATTTTGAGGGTAATACATCCCATTTGCCATGCTTCTTCCAATGTATGCGTTCTGTGATGTTCGTAACATACCAATTTATCAAAATACTTGTGTAATGAATGCAACAAAAGCTTGAAACCCTCTGTTTGGACCAAAAGATAAGAGAGCGTCAAGGTATTATCCCACAAATTCAACGAAACGTTGTACTATGGCTCAGGGGTGTAGTTTCCCATTCAGTTGGGGAACTTCAGCCCCCCCCCCCTTCCAGTTTAGCCCCCGTTCTTGTGAAACTACGCCACTACTATGCCTTTGATTTCTCCCTCATGACATTAACTACAATGGCTCTGGTCGAAGCGCACTTCGGTTTGAGAAACGGAGTGTCACATGGTCGTTACATAACGGTTCAAACCAGGGCAATAGAACACTGTTCAAACTTACTTCTCGGTAACTGACCTTTGCGGTACACTGTGCCAGTCGCACACGTTCGTTTGTAGTGACGTCATTCGGTAACAGTTGAAGGTGGATTCCGCCGTGGCCATGGCTACGGTTTTCGCGACCGCAGGGAAGAAGCATAATGCTTTTACAAAGCTTTGACAACGTAAATTGGACTCGGCTATAATTGCCGTTAATGATAATGCAATTGATGATGTAATGATGATGATGATGTCTCTGATGATGTGATGATGATGGATCATGGATGTAGTTATAAATATGTAAGTGAACATGCTAAGTATAATAACAAATATAAAGGCTGGGATTACAGGCTGGGATTACAGCATGAGATTACAGGTTGGGATTACAGGTTGGGGCGTGCTAACTAGGCAACTTGGCATGCCACTCCCTCTAAATGTTTTTTATGCTTCCTTGTACTTGTGGGGAAGTCACCGATTTACCTGCCAAGTTTCGGAGGTACCAAGTCACGGATTTACCTACCAAGTTTCGGAGGTGTTTTTATTTTATTGTCATTACCATTGTTCTTTATCCATCAATGATATTCACATTATTAGAACGATTGTCTGCAAGTATTCTCACCTGTGTTGGTCTCCTATCGAGTGTTGCACAGTTGTGTAGTTTTGTCGACCATTCCAGCTTATGTCGCTTAAGCTTGCATAGTATGGCGTAGATGGCGTCGTTTCACATATCTCTGACAAAGGCAACGACGTACCAGGAGCAGAAAGTTTGTGCTGCCAGCCGCTACCTATGTGCCACAGGGCAGGAAAGATAGGGCAATTATATTCTTGATTTATGCAGATGACGTAGTCACTCATCTTGTAAGGAAAGATGTCGGACGTACCATTGGCGTGTAGATTCTGGTCCACAACTCAATCTGCGAACTTGCTGAAATGGAAGTCCACAGGAAATTGAATTGCACGCAGCTAGAAATTGGTACCGTGACAGTCATCTCGTGCTCAGATCATCCACGACACAGTGTCTCATCTTCAGCATATCACAAATGCAACGCCCACTACCGAGCTCTACAAAACCTGGTTTGATCAAACTAAAACTTTCTATTGCCTTACTTTATACATTGCTGAGGCCGCAGTGGAACGGTTCTCGAACCGTAGACGACGCGTTGATCAGATTTAAGTTTATGATCCTTTAAGGCGTTTTGGTGGATCCTGCTATATTTTACGAAGTCTAGGCTAAACTGAGTCCGCCTAATTAAACTGCATTGAAACAATCACGAAAACAAACTGATACTATTTCAACTGAAGCTACCCTTCTCTACCTTTTCAACACACCACAACCTAATAGGTACAGGAGGAGGATTATAAGACTGAATGCTTCGAAACAATAGGTGTGAAGGACTGCACTTGTTCAAACAGACGCAGCAATGAATTTTAGTACCTACAGCAGACATTGTAACACACCAATTCAGTGTTGGACCAGGTTGTTCGTCGGCGGATGTGATTAGATCTCTGGCGCACTTGTGCTCCCTGATATGCACTTAGCGCAGAAGCTGTTCGAACCGCGGCAGGACTCTGACGCTAGTGAGCTGCCCAACTGCCGATTTTCAGTAGAGGAATGCGAACTTGCCCCACCACCCCCCTGCTTCACTCACGGCCGTTTCCACGCTTGCGATGCCGTTCGGTTTCTTGTTTTCTGTCCACTGTTGGTGTCCGCGGCTGCCTCCCAGGTCACGGATTAAATTGATTCGGTACCCCCTCTCCACTCACGCCGCTGAAGGGCTGCGCAGCGACCCGTAGGTCCCGCGGGGCTGGTGTCGGGCGCCTGACCCTTGGTCAGACCCCGCTGGGTCAGGGGCAGACGGTGTCCTGGTCCCTCAAAGACTGCGACGACGCTGGCGGCGGTGGACGCCCCGGTGATCTCACTGCCGGCTGAGGCGCTAGCACCTGGCAAACGGGCGCCGAGGCAACGCCTCAGCCTGGGCAGACACCACATACAGGCAGCTGCTGTCTGCGGAGCGCCGGTGTCGCTAGGACTGTTGCTAGATTACCAGGCTGTGGAGGTGGCATTTTGTCCGTCATAGATGTCATAAGTGTTAGTAATATCATAGCTGAGCAATAAAATAAATTATATATAAAGTCATAAAAAAGTTTATGCAAGCGCGACAAACTGGAGCTGCGGAAGACGTAAGAATACGTTATATGTTTTAACGTAATATGTCTGATGTTGGCGATGCCATTCATCGCCTTCTCACTCGTTTCAGCGCATTATCTGGTGCCTGTAGGTGTAGGCCATTAGCATCGTCCACAGGGGACGGGGATTGATTGGCACGGTGCGCCCGTGCCGAGGAGTTTGAACTGCGCGTTGAGAATCCTCTAGTAATGTTTTGTTCTGATCCTAAAGACCACCTCTCGATGTGATCTTACCCTAAAGACTGCTGCACATTCCATGGTGATCCACTTGTTCCTTGACTTACTCATTTTACAGCGATTGTACGAGAATATTTCAGCTTGGGATGGATAGACGATTGAAGTACACTTGGGAAGGCGAGCCAGCACTCATAAATTTGTTTTATAACGGAGCTTTGCTGCTACAGAATGATACAGAATTATAACTTCGTAATATGTGTGGAAATTAATAAGAAGGCTGCTATTTGCGCCATGTTACATATTCTCAGTCATGCAAGGAAATATTTTTTGTCGGAAACGTGCCAGTAGCATATCTCATGATCCGAAAACTTGAAAAGCGTTTGAAAAGGAGCGCTTTCAATCGATAATTTTAAGACTTTGAGCTGGATCACCTTCTAGAAACGACAGTTATTCTAGGTGTCCCATTCGACACGCTCCAGGGAATGACCGCTTTGAAATGTCCATCAAACTAATAATCATCAGCTTTACATGCACCAAGAAGAGCCAAAAGGCCGCACTGGCGTCGGACCATGAGCTCTGTCACGCCCGCTGGCCCGCTGTGCCCAATTCCAGCCGGTCGTGTCAGTCAGCTGGCGCGCCGCGGTTTGTGGCGGCAGGCGCCGGCGGCAGATCGGTGAGGACTCCGTGCTGACAGAGGCGGCGGCAGGACCGCTACCGAGGGGGCGGCCGCTGGCGCGCCGCGGTCTGTGGCGGCAGGCGCCGGCGGCAGATCGGTGAGGACTCCGTGCCGACAGAGGCGGCGGCAGGACCGCTACCGAGGGGGCGGCCGCTGGCGCGCGGCGATCTGTGGCGGCAGGCGCCGGCGGCAGATCGGTGAGGACTCCGTGCCGACAGAGGCGGCGGCAGGACCGCTACCGAGGGGGCGGTCGCTGGCGCGCCGCGGTCTGTGACGGCAGGCGCCGGCGGCAGATCGGTGAGGACTCCGTGCCGACAGAGGCGGCGGAAGGACCGCTACCAGGGGACGGCCGCTGGCGCGCCGCGGTCTGTGACGGCAGGCGCCGGCGGCAGATCGGTGAGGACTCCGTGCCGACAGAGGCGGCGGCAGGACCGCTACCGAGGGGGCAGCCGCTGGCGCGGGGCGATCTGTGGCAGCAGGCGCCGGTGAAAGACTCCCTGCTGACAGAGACGGAAGCAAGGCTTCTACAGAGGGAGGTGGCCGCTGGCGCGCCGCCAGACTTTGATGAGTGACGTTATCTATGCAGCTGGAAAGCCTACCCAGTGCGATGTTGGTAGGTAATGCTAGGACATCTGCATGCCTTTTGAATATCATAGAAAAGCTGCATAAAGCTCTGCAGCGTATGCGTGATGTCTACGACATGCCATCACGATATCAAAACTGGGAGGTCATCACTGACTGCGCAACGGGCTTCCGCGCGACAGCACGGACGCCCTCGGTTCACCACCGCTCGCGCTGGCGCGCTGCCAGCGTGAGAGACACTCGCGCTGCTTCCTGCTCACCGTCCCGCCACGATACCTGGCACGCCCGTTTAACAGAGAGAGGAGCCTGTCCATTCGTAGGGCGTCATACTCCTCCAGTGCCTCGCCGTCGGTTCCGTCTGAAGTTGCTGAGGTAAAAGCTCGCTGGCAGGGCGCGCGTGAATCGGGCCGCTCGAAGCCAGCGTGACGCGCTGCATTCGTGGCGCTCGTTTGGTGCCGGCGGCCTGGTGAATAAAGGCCCGGAACTCGGCCCATTATACCGCCGGCCGCCATCGCGCGCCTGCGCATGCGCGTCAGGGACGGAGACAACGAGGTCATGGCTCCAGCCGGCGCCGGCCTTCTCCGTTAAAAAGGCGCCGGGACCGGCCAGGCCGCCGGCCGCCGCTGCCACCACCGACGTGTGGCAGGTCACCGGCGCAGGGACCTGTCCGCCCGGTCGACCGAGGCCCGGGCAGCCGGTCGGATTGGTCGGCCGAGGCCCGGGCAGCCGGTCGGTTTAGTCGGCCGAGGCCCGGACAGCCGGTCGGTTAGGGAGTCCGAGGCCTGAGCAGCCGGTCGGCTAGGGAGGCCGAGGCCCGGACAGCCGGTCGGTTAGGGAGGCCGAGGCCCGGGCAGCCGGTCGGTTAGGGAAGCTGAGGCCCGGACAGCCGGTTGGTTAGTGAAGCCGAGGCCCGGGCAGTCGGTCGGTTAGGGAGTCCGAGGCCCGGGCAGCCGTCTGCCCGGTCGGCCGAAGCCCAGGCAGCCGGTCGGTTTGGTCGGCCGAGGCCCGGGCAGCCGGTCGGTTAGGGAAGCTGAGGCCCGGACAGCCGGTTGGTTAGTGAAGCCGAGGCCCGGGCAGCCGGTCGGTTAGGGAGTCCGAGGCCCGGGCAGCCGTCTGCCCGGTCGGCCGAAGCCCAGGCAGCCGGTCGGTTTGGTCGGCCGAGGCCCGGGCAGCCAGTCGGTTAGGGAAGCTGAGGCCCGAGCAGCCGGTCGGTTTGGGCGGCAGAGCGCGCAGCTGAGCCGGATTATGCCGCTCGGGCCGCTTGGTCCACGGAGTTCATCAGTGCAGGACGCACGGACTTTGTGCCGGCACGCTCAAGTGTCAGGAAGCAGGGATTGTGTGTTCCCTGAGGCGTTGGAGGGGAAGGAAAGTAATTTTTTCTAGTTTGTTTGCGTCCAACACTACTATGGGTAATGCTGGCTGCTTTCAGCGATGGGGCGGCTGTCCTCTTGCAGCACTTTGCTTTCACTGTCTCTGACGATGAGTAGATATAAAAAATAAGAAAATAATGGCGCTGAAAATGGAGATCTGGAGATCCTTTGGTTGCCAGGTTAAAGGGCCCTCAAACCGGACGAAGCATAAAAAGATATGCGTTCTTTTTCTGCGGTATTCCAATCCATCACTCCACCTCCCACGCTCTATCCTACCCGACACGCCAAGGACGAGCAAGAAAAAAGGCCATCGAAAAATGAGATTTGAAAAGGAGCGGAACGAGATGACTTTCCACGGAAAGGTGGCGAAGTAGTGTTTTAGCAAGAGATGCTAACGCGTTAGTTCACCACCTTGATACGGTTGCGAATTGCTGCTGCGGCGTGGTGCCCGCGTTCAGTGCGGGAAAGTTACAGGAGCGGGAAGGGGAAGGGGATGAGAAGACACACGGCTTCCTACATGTCATGAGGATACAGCATTGGGACAATGGGTATACATCAAACGGCTTTTCTCAAATAATGGGTCTGGCTTTCCCGCCTTTTGTGGCGGTCATATACCCTGTAGCGACGGTGCTGCTCCACAAGTGGGTGATTTGGCAGATGAACACCTGCGTTAGAGGAGGCCTGGTCGCGCTGCAAGTGAGTGCTCTTTAGGGCATCGATTGAGCATACCGTTGACGCCATAGCAGCTGTGCAGATGGGTGAAGACTTGAGTGACTCATCAGGCGGCGCGACACTCGACTGTAGAAGTCCAGACAGGACGTAGCGCTCTCACTTCACTTCAGCAGGCATCATCACTTCACTTACAGAACCAGTACGCTGTTCACTTATTGGGCCAGTGCGCGGACATGTACATGGCGACCTTAGCAGGTTTTTGTCGCTCCTTGTTGCTCCTGTTGAGTAGGCTGTTTGACACATAGGCGGACTCCGTTTCAAAGCTGTTTATTCAATGCTGAAAGCCCTTTAATGGTGACTGTTATTCATCTTGAAATGTGGAGTGGAATCTGTCGGATCTGCCAAACACATGCTATTTGGGAGGGGCATGCCGGATCAATGTATCCCCTTCCGCTTGTACGCCTTTGGCGTGACGTTGCAAAACGGCACGACCGTATGTTGGAGCTGCAAAGGCTTGCACCAATAGCGCCAAAGGCATGCACAACACCTGTCATTGGCAGTTGCGAGCGTTGTAACTGCAATGGTTTCCAAGCAGAGTGTAGCGATGCAGGGGTTTTCCTCACAAGTGCAGCCATGACGGGGCTAGTGACGAACGGTCACGAGATGTCCGACTGAGTGGCCGACCTGCAGCTGCAGCCTGACACGTTACAGAGCCGGAGGCTAGCGCTGGCCACATCGACCAGAGAGCAGGAGGTTGTTTTTAGTCGAGCTCGGTCAGCATCATGAAATGGTCCTCAATTTCTTCAAGTGGAAGGAATTTGAAAGGATTGATAACGGCTGGATGCCGACGGGAATGTTCAGTCTAGAATAGCTGCACCGTTGTTTTTGGTAGAGAACGGAGCATCTCCGGTAAATAGCATGCAGTCTAATTAACAGCTTAAATCGTCTTCGACCCTGAAAACGATTCGTTTGGTGTCATTGGAAGACCGTCCCAAGTCGGTGTGGTTCCGTCATATATCTCGGTCGGGTCTTTAGATCATTGCCTACACGCTTGACGTGCACCATCGACGGCTTTGTCATTTCTAAAAAAACGAAGCAGTCTTTCATAAGTCGTTGGTTACGGATTCATATGAATAAATCCCAAGCAGGCACCCGCCCATACCTTGTTTATCACAAATTCAATCTAAGGAAGAGCATGTTACTTTAATAATAAAAGTGTTCCTTTCAGTCCGATTTCACCACCCAGAAATAAGCACATCACAAAACCCTTATCGGAAAGAATGTCTCCGATCCATATGCTGTAACTAAGCGTGTCCTCCTGTGACCCTCAACCAAAAAACGCTTGTCTCGGAGCACAACAATACAGAAGTAGTTGTGGTCTCACACTTGATCTGACCTTCGAATTCCTTTTCTGTAAGCCACACCGTGAGCTCGACATCGCGTTCACGAGTGAGGTCGTTCGAAAAGCGCGATGAAAACAACTCTGAGCGTGCTGTTACTGGCTGAAGCTTCGCGTGTAAGCTTCAGCTTACACTCGAATAAAGATGCGATTGAGCACGGTTTCCTTAGTAGGTTAGATATGCTATTTACTAATGTCTTTTCTTGAGGGCTGTCTTCAACGACCTGGACTGTCCTTCGTGCTCCTTCACCCGGCTCGAGGTGAGTCAAGCACAAAATGGGAGTGAATCAGGGTCAGTATGTCGCCGAGCGCAAGTACGTCTGACAGCGTGATAAATATCACGTCTCCAGGTTCCAGTAAGGACCATGTAACGTCTAATATCCATGCAAAACACTCTCCAGTCAAGAAAACCGGCATAGGCGGATGAATTGCACGCTCATGAAGTTGCCCGTACCCGTGGTCTGACCCCCGCTCTTCAATGGCTATTTAAAGCCCATTCACTGCTTCGTGGTTGCATTCGACCTGTGCCATACTTGCTGGCCTAACTGTCCCATCGGTGCCAGAGCTCACTCCCAGCTTGCCAGAGAGGCGAGGGGGCGCGATAAGTTGCGGTTGTTGCACGCCAGCGCCTGACAACGCCAGACGTGCGCTGCCCGCTTTGTGTGCCGGCCACATGGGCGGCTTCGGATCGCATGTGAACGATGAAAACGTCAGTGACGTTTCTGACCATGCATTTTGCCACCAGCCATTTTGCCAGTGTGATTACATCAGAATGCACCGTTGCTGTGCTTTACATGTCTGCCTGGGCTGGATCAGCTGACTTGATTTTTCGCAGCCTTTTGTCCACATTCGGATTCACCGCATTCGTCATAGCGCGTCTCGTGCACCTACCAGTGACGTCACTGGCTGTTACTCGAATGACGGCCTTTGTGGGCGAGGTTCTGGTAAAGGAGCAGACCAAATGTGCCGCACAGACCCCGACCTGGGTCACGTGGCGGCGCCGCGGGCGAGCGGCGCTGATCGGCCTGGAGGCTGAGGGCTGCACAACCGCCCTCCAGTCGCCTCCAGAGTGTGCTCAGTGTTGGGGCGTGGGGTACCAACGGCCCTCAATCGTCCACCGCCTTCTTGAGGGGCCGCTTGGTCAAATGCCACCGGATTCGTTTTAGCACAGCTGTGGGGAACTGAGCCGGTTTTATCGTAAACTGCAACCCTCGCCCGCCAGCGGCCACGATAGGAGCACGCTGTGGAATGTGGCGCCGTGGCTCGTTCGCGCCTTCACCGGCGGGACCTCCTCCGTCCGCACGACGGGTGAGACGCTGCTGCAGAGGTCCACCACCTCGGTGCTCGCTCGCTGCTTGTGTGATGGTCGTGCGCCACTTGGCTGGTGCAGGGACACTGGCGCAGTGGTAAAGCGTTACCGTTATCACTTCAGCTGAAGACAAAGTGTCAGTGTTGTCACGCGATCCGCCCCTCTTCTCTATCTCGCTTCATCCTGCATCCTCGCGACACCCCGCTTGTCCGGGGCAGGCTGCATGCGTCAGCCACGAGTAGGCCGAGAGCCCCGTGGGAAGGGGGACCTCGGCCGGGTACCTGCGCATGCGCGGGATAAAGCTCGGCAGTTGGCCCCCAGCCGCATGCACGCCTGTCCCACCGTTAACCATTTTCCTTCATCCCATAGTCCCGAAATGATCATGTCTGGTCGAAAGGGCTATAATCCCAAAACAAAACAAACAGTGTTGTCACGCTGTACTGTTGTGACGTGCAAGCTTAAATGGTGCTCAAATTAAAACTGCCCCTTTCATAGAACTACTTCATTTGTAAATGATAGTTGAAACATTCACTGGAATCTAATAAGTTCATGGATGTCTTTTGACTGTAAATATCCCTCTGCTCCTACCAACTCGCCCGGAACTTAACACACGCCTTGCAGCCCTCCAAAACTGTTGAGCGTTGTCGCTGGAATCTTTCCCCTGAGGTGGCTCGTTCCATCGCATCATTTTTTTTAAATTCATGCTGGATGTTGGACACCAGTCAGTCGCTGGTCCTCGGGTGAGTGCCGACTAGGCAAAGGCATGTTATCTCCGGGCAGTCAGCACTTGCCGGTCCTCGAGAGCTTTTCCCTGACCTATCACCCGGCTTCCATCATCCCTGCAGTCGGGCAACACCAGGTGTCGTGATGTAATACAAATAACACAAGGTGTTGTACTTAAATGCTGGCAGATTAATGAATGATTGAGTCGAATATAATTACTGTAGGGATCACTGGAAGGTAAAGTGGATGTCTTGCAGCTTGAGCGTTAATCCACATTTGTTTTTATTCCACCAATTGTTTTAACCTCACCGTTACAAAATTTCCAAAAAATGCGGAAGCTCAAGCTGCATGCTACGAAACCTTTGATCGGTTAAGCTGCCATGGCTGAATAACATTTTCCCACAATCACCAGAGCAGGAATAGAAGCTAGGGACCTTAATGCAGTGCACTAGCAGATCTGTACATGTGCCCGTGCATGTGTTCAAGGATAAGAACCGCGCGTTTGCGGCGGACTAACGGTACCTCGCACAATCTGTCCTAAAAAGAGCCCGTCCAGCTAACAAGCTTGCCTGTCAGGCTCATGCGATTCCGTGAGCATTGATGGCTGGCACTGGAAACATGGCTGCAGCCACAGGTAATGGTACAGGCTCCTGGGGCATGAAAGGGTGACCGCTGAAACGCAGGCTGCTGGGGGGAGGGGAAGGGAAAACACTGCCTAACTTCCCCCATGCTGCAGCAGTGCCCTCGACGATGCGTAAGGTGACGTTTACGTCCAGAACAGACCCTGAAAAAAATGTTGCCAACCGGGCAACCGGTTTGGGGCAGACTGGCTTGGAGCCCAACTGCCCTTTTTTAATATACTTCCGACAGCTCCAGTTCAGCGATGCTCTTCTGAGCATGGCATGGCTTGTGATATCGATTGCGGGTGCATTAATGCGTCCTGATTTTGTGGACCGATTGCAGCCAGCTGTTCAGCCTTTTTCACACCGGTCCTTTCCAGCCACGCGGCCCATATGCGTCATCGCTGTGGCGCGGCTTCAGCCTGTGTTTTGTGGCTGCTGTCAAACATACCCGTGTCATGCATGAGCTCGCTTGGTCGCTGCGAATTTGCGGGCAGGACGGCGTGGCGCCCGGTGTGGTTGTGGGTAATTATGACGTACACAAACGTGAATGTGTCTGTTGGAGCAGGGGTCTGGCGTCGATTGTTAGAGTTCGAAAGGTCAGGGCCACAGAAGGGAGGGGAGGGGGTGGGTGAGTGGGATGGAGTGGGTTCTTCACCCGCTCGGATGCCGGAGAAGCGGCCACCTGGTCCGCTTCCTGTTACTTACATTTTTCCAGTGTCATTAAGGACAAGGTTTCTCGGACAATCACAATAAGTTGCCAAACGTGGGCAGATCAGCACTTCTTGCAGCAGGTCTTGTTCAGCGTTTTTGGATTTGTCAGCTGCGGGCAGTCTCATTTCGACGTTTTTTTTAGGAGAAAGCGGCCATCTTTCCAGTAAAGTTGTTTGGTGCATACCTGCGCTGTTGCATGGCCAGATCTCTAACGAGTAAGCTGACAGTCGAGACTGGTTTGACGAGCGGACTGGGTTCGGCGGCTGACTCCCCTCCCCTCCGTTGGTGTCTGCGGTCTGCTCCTCGACTCGGTTCGACATTCTTCCTCGCGGGACATTGGCCGCTCCCTCCCCCCCCCCCCCCCCCCAGCGTTGGGCGCGCAGGAGCTGGAAACGATCGTTTTTAGCTCGGAATTCTGAGCCAGTGCGCGCAGTTCTTGTAGCAATGGCATATCACAGCGTTTCATAGCGAGTTTTTGGAAGGTATTACTCATAAACGCCACTTAGCCTGCGGTGTAAAGGATGTAGCACGAAAAGAAAGGCTTGAACAAAGCACGTATGGATAAACAAACATTTTTGGATGAACAAACATGTACTTTTGCACTGAGTTGACAGTTATTTATGGGGAATTCCGTAGAACGTTCACTGGTATATTCGGGATAAGCCAAGTCTGATATGCTACCAATCCGTCGTATATTTGGGATAAGCCAAGTCTGCCGCAGTCGCTGATTTACAATTTCAGCACAAAACAATTATTTTCATAATCTTCGTCAAATCTCTTCAGCGCACGCTTAACAGTATAAGCAAACCCGGTACACATAACTTAACTGTCTGCGACACAATGAAACCGCCAGACCACATCTGAAACTAAGCACGCCGGCCTGGATGAGATCACTAGACCTTCACCACCAAACAATGTTGGCGCCCATCTCACGACATCATCGGAAACTCTTGCGATAGAGTCCGGTTTGGCGCTTCATCCGATCGAAGTGGTTTCGAAATACGGGCATTACGAGCAGGTGGCCCAGGAAATCAGATAAGCTGATAGCGTGTTGGTTGCGCACAGCGGGCGTGATTCGTCAACCCTGCAAATACTGCTGCTGCGTCGCCGAAAAACAGAGCAGAAGCCTTGTACGGCGTGCATTGATCTACCCAGTACAATGGGATTGTCAGAATCGATCAAAATCGAGATCGTATGGAAATCCAAACTGCCAATTTTCACAAGCTCCCTCAGTACCCGGAAGGCCTGGTGCCATCGGCGGACTGCACCTCGCTGTATCCCCTGGTAGCCTTCTGACGCCTGGTGCCATCGGCGGACTGCATCTCGCTGTATCCCCTGGTAGCCCCCTGACGCCTGGTGCCATCGGCGGACTGCATCTCGCTGTATCCCCTGGTAGCCCCTGACGCCTGGTGCCATCGGCGGACTGCACCTCGCTGTATCCCCTGGTAGCCTTCTGACGCCTGGTGCCATCGGCGGACTGCATCTCGCTGTATCCCCTGGTAGCCCCCTGACGCCTAGTGCCATCGGCGGACTGCATCTCGCTGTATCCCCTGGTAGCCCCCTGACGCCTGGTGCCATCGGCGGACTGCATCTCGCTGTATCCCCTGGTAGCCCCCTGACGCCTGGTGCCATCGGCGGACTGCACCTCGCTGTATCCCCTGGTACCCTTCTGACGCCTGGTGCCATCGGCGGACTGCATCTCGCTGTATCCCCTGGTAGCCCCCTGACGCCTAGTGCCATTGGCGGACTGCACCTCGCGTATCCCCTGGTAGCCCCCTGACGCCTAGTGCCATTGGCGGACTGCATCTCGCTGTATCCCCTGGTAGCCCCCTGACGCTAGTGCCATTGGCGGACTGCATCTCGCTGTATCCCCTGGTAGCCCTGACGCCTGCCATGGCGGACTGCATCTCGCTGTATCCCCTGGTACCTTCTGACGCCTGGGTGCGGTCGGTCAGTGGCAGCCGTTGTAAAAGTTCCATTACTCACGGACCCGTCTGCCTATCACCCCTCGCCGGGATTGCTTTTTTAATGGTGCCTCTCCGGCATATCATGCAATCGTGCCAAAATCTTCAGCTGTCTATGGGCATCCACTGTGCGTGTTTTAACACCACCAGCGTATCCTTAGCCCCTCTAGTTTCGGAGCAGCGGTGTTTTTTTTTTTTTGGAACACCGCACGGCGATCCACGACCTGCGCGGGCGGCGGGCGGCAGCCGACGATGCTGCGAAATGTGCGCGGCGGGCCGACATCGTCACCTGAACAGAGTTACACGTCATAGATATATGATCAACATGTATTTTACAATACACCAAGAACTGGAAATTAAACAAGCAACACGCCTGTTTGGGTTTCGTATTGCTGGAAGGCATGATCTTGTAGATACGAACATGTAATCATTGACGTAGCAACATCAAGCTTATTGTCGATGGAGACCCCTTTTTGAGGCCAGTTGACTGGTGTTTTTCGCCAGGCTCCATTTTTCTTAGTTCGAAACGACAGGGTGTTCTCCCCCCTCCCCCGCTCCCTATCAGTCCGCGTGATGACAAGCGGCGATCAGGGGGAGGGGGGGGGGGGGGTTAACATGGTAATACTGAGGCTCAGATGCGTCTACCCCAAACTGTCCGCTGCGGGCACATATGGGCCGGACAGGTGCGGCACGCACCTGTGGCCGGTCGGAAACGGGCAGTGCGGTCCGCCCCGCTGGGCCAGAGACCACAAGGTCGCCGACAGCCGGCGCGTGCTGAGCCGGGCCCGAGATCCCCGGCCTGCGCTCCTCGAGCCGGATGCGGGCGAGATCCGTCCGAGCGCAGCATCCTCAGCCGTGCTTTCCCGCGGCGCGGATGGCTGAAAACCCGCGATGACTAAACCCGACAGTCATTACGGGACTATGTCCGGCCTGGTGAGTGTCCGCTGATGGTTTTCGTTTTCATCCTTAAATGGCGGCAATACCGTAACTAATTATATAATCTTGCAGCCTAGCGTTGCCTGCGCTAGATCTGAATTTTTTGCGTACTTTGGAAACATCAGTGGAGCGGAACGTAAAATTCAGTGCGAGATGGACACGGTTACATGCAAGTAGCCTTCACGCTGGGCGTGGCCTGAAGAATAATTGCCTTTAAATTACGAAGATATTTGTTCATCCTATGACTGAGTGAATTTCCAATGTTTGTGTCGTGTTTTAACATTGCATGGCAGTGGCAGGCCAAAAGATGTGGTCTAAATGGAATTGCCGTGACTGGCATGTAGCCCCTTTTCCTTGGCACAAGCTGTGATGCAGTGACTTGGTTACTGATGGCATGTGTTGTGACTCGTAACCTCTGCACTGAGGCGACTTTTAAAGGGAACGGTTGAACACTGATGCTTCACTTGCTATTTTCCTCTTCTTTCATTGTGTCCGCTTGACCGTCTCCACTGCTTTTTAGCCTGGAAATTTACGAAATTTGATAGCTTGGAGTTACATGTCTTAGCAGAATGGGGAACCGTAACTGTTGCCGCTTAATTTTTCAGGCGATACTATACCAATTTGGTGCCGAATGCTCCTTTAGCTCATATGAACGCAAGCCATTATGATCAAGTTCTTACCGTCAAAAACACATCGTTCCTGTGTAATCTCATCGACTGCTTGTCGCAAGTCTCCGACGGTAGCTTGTCAAGGTGGCGAGCATTCAACATCGATAGCAGAACACGTCACCAATTTCTGGCCGTGGTGTCACAGCTGACCGGCGCGATCCTTGCAGAGTGCCGACCAAAAGGCGAAGAATGGCGCCGTGGCCGAGGCCAACGCGGCCACGGAGGAGCGCGGAGAGTGGGGCTCCCAGTGCGACTTCATGCTCAGCTGCATCGGCTACGCCGTCGGCCTCGGCAACGTCTGGAGGTTCCCCTACCTCTGCTACAAGAACGGCGGCGGTGAGCTGCACCCCTGGACCGGGTGGCGGGACCTGTGTGCTCGCTCCAGGCTGGCTGTTGCCCTGGAGTGACGCCTGACGCCGGCCGCTGCGAGTTCTGTACGCTCCCGCCGTGGGTGTCTCGCGTCGGGCGTCCGTCCCCCTCCCCCTCCCCCGTGGGTTATGTCCCTGAGTTGGGCGTGATGGGTCTAGTGCTAGTCCCCTGAAGTGAGCGGTGCGAGTCGGACGTTGGTCCTGACAAGTTGGCCCTGGGGTGGGCGGTGTGGGTGGAGGTTGACCTTCGTGCATGAGAGCGCGCCGAACGGCCACGGTCCGGCGGTCGGCAGCGGGAAGTGTCGGCGCCACACCGTTTAGTTTCGTTGGTGACCTTGGCCAACGAGTGGCGTGCGTTGGCTGATAAAACAATAGTCCGCGTAAGACGACGACACGGAGCATGGTAGACCAGGACGGCTTTCGTGGTACGCATCCAGTGCATGGGCTCGAGCTTCATTCCTCGAGAAATACAATTAGTACACCACGTCCACTCGCGGCATAGCAATCGTGCGCGCTGCACTGACGTAACTTGTCGCTTAGGCTAGCGGCCTGCCCCTTGCGGGTTGAAATATCAATATGCCATAGGGTGAACCCGGAAGGGGTGGACAATAAAGCGGCCGTCCCCCCACCCCCCTTTCCGCCCTCCTTGGGCACCATGAGGGCCTCTACATCAGTCAGCTGACTAAGACCACCAACAAGTCGGTTCATTGTCGGTCTTGGCCCCGGTAGCCACTTTGTCAAGCAGGGACAATGTCAAGGCCTGCAATTTCCAATCAGAAGGCCTTTCGTACCGGCCGAACCCTGAAAGAGCGAAGGGCCCCCTGCGCTGTTCGGGGGCCCACAGTGTCTAACAGGGTCCTGGTGTCGGCAATGGGCCTTAAGTTGACCAGGGGCACATTTGCGGAACACAATCAGGTACGGGGTCCAGAATGTCAAAGGGCCTTTTGTGCTGGCGGGATCCTTTTAACGATGGAAGGAGGCATGGTAAGTGACCATGCAAAGGTCCACATTCACCCTGGGACAGTGTAAAATTCCTATATTAATCAGAGGCCCTATTGTCGAGCGTCGGCCCTCTGTATCGTTTCAACCAGGGACCAACAGACCGAAATGGTATATTTGTGCCATTTATTGGACGCCCTGTGCCGGTCAGGGACCTGCGTGTGTCAGTGCGGGACC
>NW_023596420.1:23396042-23473657 GCF_011947565.3 Pollicipes pollicipes | reverse complement strand
GAGAGAGAGAGAAGAGAGAGAGAGAGAGAGAGAGAGAGAGAGAGCGGAGAGAGGAGAGAGAGAGAGAGAGGAGAGAGAGAGAGAGAGAGGAGAGAGAGAGAGAGAGAGAGGAGAGAGAGAGAGAGAGAGAGAGAGAGAGAGAGAGAGAGTCGTATGCCTACAAATCCAGCCCGTACGTATGGAACAATGGGTCCGAAGTGCGGCCCATATGTAGCCAGTGGCCAACATCATAGCTTTGAACGTCAGAAATTGGCAGCGATAACCCGTCTGAGTCTTCTGTAATTCAGGGATGGTTTGTCGTTCTTCCTGAAGCTCGAAGGCTTCCCTTTCAACTGTCTAAATCATTCTACGTGGCGTTTTTACAAACTGACGTAGCCGTTTTGTCTGGGATTCCCGACGGTTGAATGCATGTCAGATACAATGATGACCGTGACTTTGGTCACTGTGCACTTGAGCTGGCCGAAATCTTCGGTGGTGATAGTTTTGTGAAATCGTGATCGTTTCTGTCATCTTACGGATGTTTTTTCGCCTTTCCCTACGAGGTCCTCGGAGGCCCTAAGATCTCGAATACTGATTACGCTGCAGCGTGGAGAAAACGACTTCGGAAACATTTGGCAAACAGTATGAGAATAAATGTGACGTAACAGTGGCTTTTGATGGGTCAAACCAGGTTCAATTCAACATTCCCATAACTCTTCTTTGTTCTCACGAACCCAGCATGTTACGGGAATGCGGAAAACGGCATTGAAGAACTCTTGCGAGAGCCTGGGTCTGCTAGACATCCAAAGGCGTGACCTGTGATATCGCGTCAGATCAAATAGGTGAAGCTATTATGGCGTCGGCTCATCTGACTATATCAAGAACTAAACAAGCCACGTCAATGGAGAAGGCAATGCAAACAACAACCAGAACCAGAACCAAAACAATATTAATGCTCGTCAGCTTGATAAGTGTAAGACAGATGGACTGTAAACAACTTCTGGGAATGCATGTCATGCGGAAAGAGGTAAATGAGAAAACAAAATTACTGTTGGGCAAAATTTCACACGATGTTTCACCGACGTAAACTTGTGAAATAAGTCATACGTCATGAACAGCCGCGGTCATAAGCTTCAAATTTGTGGGCGCTAATAGTACGAATCGCTCAGATGATACACTTCAAATTTTTACCGCGCGCTTGGAAATATTTTAAACTCAACTAGTTGAAATTTCGGCACCCTTCTCGCAACCCTTTGAAAGCTGTTTCGGGAACACCGCAGGGATCCTCTGAAGCCATTTCTTGTAGAGGGGTTAATTCATGTTTAATTGCTTATTTCCTACCGCCGTAGCGCTCACAATACAATTATGTAATCCTGGTGTTTAGAAGTTGTTTTGCCGTGCAATATATTGTATATACATCCGCAGTATAGACATTGACTTTTGTGTGCTAAACATGTGACGTGTACCTCAAACATGTATGACGTGTACCTCGAACGCGGTCCCTCATCTGCCTTGACCATGACACGTGGTCTCAGTTTCGCGCTATTTGTCACTCACATAAGGTGATGTGTGTCATTATTTCAGGCTCTTCCCCTACACGAATGCCTACCATGGAAGCTTGCGAACTCGAAATGCATCTGTGTTCGTGGCTACATACCCGAAAAGCCTTACAGGTAAGGCTTTCGCATCCTTTTCGTCTCAGTCTGGGTCAAGCTGGTCATGATAATTTATCCCAAAATATCAATACGTGAGGTCGCCTCTGGCGCTGTAAAAAAACATAACCTGTGTGCACCCATTCGTAAATGTGAAGGCTGTTTGGTTTACATTCATGTCGTGAAGGTAGCCTGGCATTCTCTTTCGTACGATGTAAACATGAAACGCAAAAGGCACAGAAGTATACAAGCAAACTAGTCGAAACCTTGTGGCGAAAAATCGCTGCCCGTTGTGAGTGTTCAGCAATACTGTATGAGTTGCATATTGCCGCCATCCTATGCGCTGTAGTTAAACCGTGTCTCCACGGCATTCACATGTCCCCGGTTTTCTCCGTCCTCAAAAGGCATCCACAAGGTTGTCCGTGTCGGTGCGTGTCCGGGTAGTTACACCGGAAACATTCTTCAGATAAACTGCTGGTTTCAAAGCATGCATGGGTAGTGGCTGATGAGCAGAGTTTGTGTAGCAAAGTGGCCGGAAGGAACGTCGTCTAGCGGCAACATGTTATTCGGTCAAATGCAGTGGCCGTGGCAACACCTGTCATACCGTATCATCCGTCCTTGAATGCGTGTACACTCGCTGTCCGTTTACATCCGGTTGCGAGTAAAGAATTCGTGTCTGTGCGAAGGTAGATGTGATGAAAACGCCACCTCAGTTACCCGCTGTTACCTCACCACCTAGAAAGCATTGCAGTTGTAACAATCGTCGCACGCTGTTATCGGCGCTTCTGTTATCGTGGCACTTGGGGACGAAGTTATCTATCTCCTACGTTGAACACTGAAGGGTATACGATTGTCTGGGAGTGGTGCAGCTGCTCCACGTCCAAAAATGGATCTGTCGTCGTGTTCATCGGTTTCGATCGCCTAGGCTGAGCTGCGTGATCCGTGGCGTGCCTCCACAGTCCCTCGGCGCTCACGTGAGTGCTCACTGATGTCACGTGATGCCTGCTAATGACGCAGGACAACATAGATTGTCGCGGTTTCCTCCAATTCTGTGAAACCAAGACGAATCCTACGATGATGCGTACTGGAAACGGCGCGAAAACGGCTTTGCCCATTATGCGGCATACACCGCCGTCCATGACCGGGGGTTCGACCTCGATAACAAACGTCCCACCCGGACGCGGCGGGACTCAGGGCTCCCGGGGCACTATGCCCAAAACACCGAGTCACCGTCGCTGTCGCTGGTGAAATTGTGGGCCGCGGAACAGCGCGGCACACTGTTGACACGCGGCACCAGGTCAGGGTGTCCCGACCCGTCGGTCGCTTTGTTACGGGTACCACTTTCGTCACGCTTGTGTTCGTCACGATTGTAGACAGGCATTTGTTCACTTTGCGAAAAAGCGTCGCTAGTATCTGGTCACTGAGCTTGCAATTTTTCGCGCATGACTGGAAACCACAATGTCCTTTGCATCGATGTAGTGAAACGTTACCTGCATTTGATGCTTGTTAGCTGTCAGTATCAAAAGTTCGATTGCGTTTTTTTGTCGAGCCGACCTCATTGCGTATAACGTTCTTCTTGTCCTCTTTATTCTCTTGAGGGCATGGCGGATTCAAGTGTGCAGGCTTGGATGTTAAGTTCGTGGGCCTCTTCTGGCTTCAGCTGCCTTCCAGCTGCATTAGCAAGCATAAAACTACTGTTGTGAGTTACATCACATCACTCAAAACCTGACAGAGCCACTGCCTTGGGCAATTTGTAAATAAAATGACACGCAAATATCTGACGTCATAAGATACGGCTTGCTAAAGCTAAGCTCGGACATACGCAATCGATCATGAATAAAATGTAATTCATCCTCCTTCAAATGGTGACTCTGGTTTGATTAGTGTGTCTCTGGTTCCAATAGCCCAAATTCGAAAAGACGGATCTTTCCGAAACCTCCCATTGGCGCTGGATAACTCTCGCTGCGAGACTGAATCACTGAAGGTCGGACAGCCGCATTGATGCAATGATGCCGGTGCCTCGGGCATGGCTCTTCACATCACAAGCCTTTATCCATGACATGACAAGCATTATCAAGCTTGTATTCCAGCGATTGTGCACGGTGTCCACTTCCACATTCTGGGAATCGAGTCATCATATCGTTTTCGTGGTCGGACGTCTGCTGCTGAGCCTCGTGAATGTCGCGCGACAGCTTCCGGTCATAAATTCATCGCATGCTAAAGCATGTTACTGTTCTTGCCATTGTTGCTATAAAATAGCAATTATACACATGGGTGTAACCACGTCCCTGGGATTAGCGGGGCCAATCAGAGTTGCATGGGTCAAACTGAAACCTGAGGAAGTAATCTAGCCTGAAAATCACGTTTTGAACGGGAAAACATAAAAACGTACATTTCGGAAGCAAAATTGGAGCGAACAAAAACGGACTTTAAAAAATCGGACGAACAGGAGCCAGCGCTTGGTTTCATCCATGGTCGTATGCCTCGATTTCCGCTCAGCACGTGACTACCTTTTTACAGCCGCCGTACACTAACTTAAGAAGACATACTACTCTTAAACGGAATGTTCTGCAGGGGTGACTTTGGGACGTAAGCTTCTCTAAGCACAGTTTTGCGAAGACCCTCAATGTATCACATCAGCAGATTAATCAAGATCAATGAGCTGGCATTGCTGAAAGGATTACGCGCGCCGGACAGTATCGTGACATGGCCTAGACGCTGCTAGATTTTCTGATTTAGTGCCAGATACTTGCTGTACTGCAAAGTCCTGTAATTTTCTATGCTAAGATGGCCGGTACAGGAGCTCCTCTGCAAATAGTAGGTTCGCGGAACAACCAAGCTGTGATGGTTTTATTTTCGATTATTTGGTGCGTTCATTGCTCCGCGGCGCCCAGCATCATGATGGTCGAGATAGTCCCTGCCTAATGATGATTTTCGTTGGTGCCTGGAACCATACAGAACATATTTTAAAGATAACTCAAAAAGATTACCGCTCATTCAGGTCAGCGCTCAAAATCGGGCCGCTCGTAATATTGATTGAAGTCTCGTTGCGCCTTTGATTGAAGTTGCGCCTTCCACAACACCGCGCCGGGATCCGTATGCCTCACTGGGTTGCAGTGGAATCGCTTGATCATGGAACCAGCGCATCGAAGAAGACGTGCGCCGAAGAGCCCCTAACACGGCTGGTGTGCGTGCAAGACGGGACATTCGAGAATGGGCGATTTGGTCAAGAATGTGTAGTGGTGCACTAATCCGTCGTTCTGCGGAGATCCGAAGGTCGTCCTGTCCTGTAGAAAAGTAGACGGGTATGCGTATCGTACTCAATGGCGTGCTCGCTGGGGCCGCTGGGAGACGGCAGCAGCTCGTACCGGCTCGGCGGGTCTCGCGCCCCGCCATCTCATCTGCGCCTGATGTGCTCGCGGGGCCTGCAGCCTTCTCCTGGCTGAACCGTTACTGCACCTGATGCCAATCCGGTGCATTACCTGGTGCAATATCTCTGGCTGATCAGACTACCTGGTGCAATATCTCTGGCTGATCAGACCACCTGTTGGTCGCGACATGTGATGTCGCATCAAACGTTACAACCGACGCCGCTGTAACGCGCCTACTGGGGGACAACCTTCCCCGATGGGACCTGGTCGGAGGACACGGCTGGCCACCTGGCTGTGCCTCTCGGTCCGGGACCAGTTCAGAGGTCACGGCGGGTCACCTGGCTGCGTCGCTCGGTCCGGGGACCTGACCAGAGGTCACGGCTGGCCACCTCTGTGTCGCTCGGTCCGGGGACCTGACCAGAGGTCACGGCTGGCCACCTCTGTGTCGCTCGGTCCGGGACCTGACCAGAGGTCACGGCTGGCCACCTCTGTGTTGCTCGGTCCGGGACCTGACCAGAGGTCACGGCTGGCCACCTCGCTGTGTCGGTCCGTCCGGGACCTGACCAGAGGCCACGACCGGCCAACTGGCTGTGTCGCTCTGTCCGGGAACTCTCCCTCTTGCGGGGGCCCCGGGACTCTCCCCTCCGGATACGGGCCGACGCCGCACTGCTGCGCAGGCCGACTCGGGAGCACACTGCCAGCAGCCACTCTCGCTGAGCGAGAGCGCACAAAACCGGTCGGCCGCACCGCCCGGACCGGTTTTTGCTTAAAGCTTGCCTCGACTTTGTGACCGCAGCCGCAACTATGATGCTTGTCGCATTTTTCATAGAAACGTTACACTGAGGCTATTGCTGGACAATTCATGTAACGTTCCTTGCCATGTGTTTTGCTCTTTGCTCGAAAGTCGTTTGGTAAAATATTGGCGGGGAACAAAACGAGGACTCAGAAAAGCAATGCTCCTGGTGGTCTTCATGGCGGGCTCTCCTGCGTTTTAATCCTGCCGTCCATCGTGTGTGGATGGTGGTCCTTGCTGTTAGTCGGTACCCGAAATTCACAGCCGGTCATAATTCCGCCAGTTCTCTAAAGCAAATGTATTCATGTGTGGGGGACGCTAACCCACTAAGCGTGAGAAGCTCACGCGACTGTTGGAGCAGGGTCGTACTCGTCCTCACGACTTGGGCAGCCCTCATGCAGTGATCCGATGGTGTGATCCCGTTGCTGGGAATTCGGCGCCAGCGGCGCAGCCTCTGACTGTGCCTGCGGCTGCTCTGTCAACAACAGTCGGTGCTGTGTGTGACGCTGCTCGGCGCCCAGGTGGTCGGTGAACCTGATGAACGGTGGACTGGACGGGGACATCGCTCTGCACATCAACCCTCGCCACGACTTGGGCCACGTCGTCAGGAACTCAAGACTGGTACGGCGTACATATGCAGATATACATATATAGACCGTATACATATATGAGACCGCTGATGGAGAACATGTCCGACCGGGGAGGCAATCGATGCTGAACATTGGCGGACCACGCAGTGTCAGATATACAGGCTATGATGTCAGGAAAAATATAAAGGTGCTGTTTTCAGTTATTTTAGTGACTTTCTATCCGCGTATACTATGTCTGTAGATCCGCGGATTCAAAGAGGGCGTTCAAAAACGACATGGCGGAGAGGTTGGAAACACCTAGATGGCAGGGTGCTGTTTTTGAACAGACGTGTACTTCTTGTCAAAAGGGTCAAGAACACGAAATTTAAGAAGCGCGCACAAACAGTAAGTATGAAAAATGTAAATTGAATAGCCGCGGAAATGGTGACGAATGCTCATGACTATGTAGACGAATGACGAAATTCATGAGAACTGCGCGACAAGAATGAAATTATGTGGAAGCTATGGTTCCAGATGCACAAAAAAACTTGATTGTCTCCACCTGACCGTCGCTTTTCTCACATTTGCCGTGCGAGGATCCTCAGCCCCCTGCTGTCTCAAAAACGGCATCACATGAATGTAACTGAACATCATCGTGAGTCATTTTGGTCGGCAAATCCAGGCTGGCCAGCCAAATTCGCGGATCCGTTGTTGCATAACCTGCATGCTATGTATATAAAGCGTTACTAGCACCTTGAATCACACACAAAAACAGCCTACCAGTGGGCCGGAGTTGCTATGTCCCAACTTAGGCCATACAGTTAAGCCTTGCATAAATCCCAGCCCGCTAGCCCAAGACAACAATGAACCAAAAGACGTGGGATGATGTCCGTCAGTCTAGGGGCTGCGCCACGGGTTTTAAGTTGGGGGGGGGGGGGGGGGCAGGGAGCCTGCTGGGCAAAGTGAAGCTTCCTCTCAGGAAGGCTTCTGCGCAGTATCGTATTCGGGGGGGGGGGAGGGAGTGGCACCGAAGGCGTGTGCCCCTTATCAAACTGTTGCATGTATAATATACAAGTAAATAGATGTCGACAGTCTTCTCATTATCCAGCAACGGGCCTTCTCATGATTCAGTAAGGAGACTCACTAATCGAACGCAGGGCCTTCTGGTCCAGAAGAGGGCCTCCCAATGCATAAAAGAGCAAACAGGATGCTTGTGATACACGAAAGGGCCCCCAGACCAAACGAAGGGTCTTCGTTATCCCAGAACAGGACATTGCGATCCCGAACCGTGGCCATTTGATGCATGAAAGGAGCTTTCTGTTGTCAAGCCAGGTCATTCAATGTAAAAACTGTTCAGTGAAGATTTTCTCGTTTGGCTCACTTTGCCCAGCCTGACGTGGGATCACTTGAGCCATTGTATTTTTATAGAACCGCATCATCATTTAGTACTGGCGATGCAACGAATCAAGGTCGGAAAATCGTTTAAAGCGTGTTTTCTACGATAAACGTACTTAAATGGGCGCCACGGCCTGAGATTCAGCTTTCGTGGCCTCGGCAAAAAATGATGACCTCATTGCTCGTGGCCTGTAACTGGCACTTGGTAGTGTGCTTAAATGTTCCCACTTACGCACAGCAATGGTGGAAATGTAACTTTTGAAAGCTCCAACGCCGAACGCTGGCGTTTTTCAAGTGATTCTTTGGTAATCTCAGGGGCACGTCAGCGCATGTTTTACAGAACTGTCACCAAATGTAAGCCCGGGAACTGGGGTAGATGCACAGGAGCTCGTTCGCTTTCTTTACATAAAACGTCCTGGAAAAAGTCGAGGTCTATTTTTCATCTATTTATACACACACACACACACACACACACACACATATATATATATATATATATATATATATATATATATATATATATATATGTACATGTATAAATAGATGAAAAATAGACCTCGACCTCGACCTCGACCTCGATGTATATACATGCATTATAATCCATCCATATCATTCGTAAATGCTCGCAAAATGAGTGTGCCTTGCTCTGTTCTTGAAAGACGGCATCGCTCTGCACTACACATGTTGTATATTCTTTGATGGGTTACCTGTAGCACATCGCCGTCATGCATATGCATATCACAGCTGTTTTTGTTTTTTGCAATTCCATGGATTGTTAAGAAAGGTAACTGCTCCAAGTTTTATTTTTGCGTGATAGGCTTGGTTTTTTTCGATGCGCGTATTGGGGAATCTTTATTCTGACCGCGCAGCTGTTGCGCGTAGATGTCACAGTGAAATGACATTTGGACGTTTCGACATTTGATTGGATGCCATTTCGCGTTTGGTCGCAGCTTGGCTACAGGCAGGGAGGCGACATAGCAACAGCTTGGCTACAGGGGGGCGACATAGCAGCAGGCCCGCCATCCATCATCCCACGTCATTGTGTCAGTCCTGCCGGAGCTTTTGTGTCAGCGGCCTTGACGCCTGGCGAGAGCCATGTTTTGTGTGCGGTGTGTGCCCACTTGGAATGTCCGTGAGACCGGGCGTATTCGAATGCGACGCACCATCGAATTAACATGTCATTGATGAGAACCGGACAAATATTGACGGCCGCTGTTTGACCAAAGAGTGGCGGCGGCGCCGGCACCTTCGAGTGTTGGTAGTCGGCATGGCTGTGTTTGCTGCCTCCAGAGCGGCGCCTGGGGGCGGGAGGAGCTGTGCGCCACGCCGCCCCTGCCGTTCGCGCCCGGCCAGGACTTCGAGCTGGTGATCTTCTGCACGGAGAGCTGCTATCTGGTATGCGGCGTTTCCAGTTTCCTCTCGCGCTGGCTACGTCCTGCTATCGCTCAGGTTCATGCATGCCACAGAGAAAGGCAAGATTGTGGCTGCATTCGAGATGTTTGTATTGTTGGCGTTCTCATCCGCAATCACAAAGTTAGGCCGACATACAGCGTACCATGATCTTCGTGAAAATGGATTCGAATTACGAATTGAAAATAGCGAAGGAAAGGAAATGTTTCCCTATGGATTCCCTTCGGAGCTGATAAAAACTCGAGCAATCTGGTCAGAAGCCCTTCCCAGTTCCTTCTGCATGCACGAATTCTTGTTTTAAATTGCGGCCGTTTTGATTTTTTCCGACTTATTTTGTTTACACCCCAGACTAGCACCCGTCGTCGATTTGATTCCGTCATGGCGTTTTTCGGGAATCGATTTCTCAGAAAATTGTCAGGAAAAGCGTAAAACTAAGGGGCACAGGTAAAGGGAGTCGTATTTCCAACGCAGCGTTAGGAAGCCTTTTTCTGCAAGTACAGATAAGACGTACACCTCTAATGACCTGACTCAACCCTTTTGACCACCCCTTGTCTTTGGGGTCAGTGAAGCCACCGAACACAAATATTCTAGGTCAACCTGTCTTCACTTGCTGATCCTGATCATCACTTGCTGATCGTATTGGCAACACGTTTTCGTGCCGAATAAAACACATTTATGGAACCGCGAAAATTATTGGTTCGGAAATGTGTTCAATGGCGAATAATGTGAGCAATGAAGCTCAGTCGGACGTGTTTGAACCATGTGTCTTGGTTCCTGCGGACCGCCGGCCGTCGTCCGCCCGGCTGACCACTGCCCCCACCGTCTGCCCGGCTGACCACTGCCGCCACCGTCTGCCCGGCTGACCACTGCCACCGCCGTCCGCCCGGCTGACCACTGCCCCTACCGTCTGCCCGGCTGACCACTGCCACCGCCGTCTGCCCGGCTGACCACTGCCGCCGCCGTCTGCGGGGCTGACCACCGCCCCCGCCGTCTGCCCGGCTGACCACCGTCCCCGCCGTCTGCCCGGCTGACCATTGCCGCCGCCGTCTGCCCGGCTGACCATTGCCACCGCCGTCTGCCCGGCTGACCATTGCCACCGCCGTCTGCCCGGCTGACCATTGCCACCGCCGTCTGCCCGGCTAACCATTGCCGCCGCCGTCTGCCCGGCTGACCACTGTGTCTGCCGTCTGCCCGGCTGACCACCGTCCCAGCCGTCTGCCCGGCTGACCACCGCCCCCGCCGTCTGCCCGGCTGACCACCGCCCCCGCCGTCTGCCCGGCTGACCACCGCCCCCGCCGTCTGCCCGGCTGACCACCGTCCCCGCCGTCTGCCAGGCTGACCACTGCCCCCGCCGTCTGCCCGGCTGACCACTGCCCCCGCCTTCTGCCCGGCTGACCACTGTCCCCGCCGTCTGCCCGGCTGACCACTGTCCCCGCCGTCTGCCCGGCTGACCACTGTCCCCGCCGTCTGCCCGGCTGACCAGCCGCCCCCGCCGGCGGACCACCTGACCGCCTAACTGCCGCCGCCAGATGTCGGTCAATGGCCGTCACCTGGCGTCGTTCGCGACCCGCTCGGCGCTCTCGGCCGTGCGCACGCTGCACGTGGATGGCACGGTCCAGCTGACCGGGATCGAGTACTCGGACGGCGTGAAGCAGTACCCGCCGCTGCCGGCGCCGGCGCTGGCGCTGGCCGACCGGCCTGGCGGCGGCTACCACGCCGACAAGCCGGTCAGTAGAAGCCGGCCGGAGACCACTGCTGTTGGGGTCTCCTGACGGCGGAGGAGGGGGTGGCAGGGGACGTGGGGGCTTGGGCATCCTGACCGACCGACGGGGCCCTGGATGTTCTGACCGGTGAGATGGTCTCGGAGTATCGTGGCCAGAGTGAGATCGGGCACAGCCCTCGCCGCGGTATGGAACTCACGTGGTCGCTACAAACCGAGCTCGTCACTGGTGAGGGTAAGCTGGGCGGATTCCAAAGCTTTGTGAGTCCATCCCAGTTGGAGTGTGGGAGTTAACGTGAGGAGGCCTGGGCACTCACTGCATCCCTCCGCCATGACTCACGTCTTACGAGTCGAGCGAACGCTTAGCAAATTTGGGCACAAAGACAGTGGATTGCGGTTGGGGGCTTCACCAGCGACACAACCCGGTTACCGCAGCGGCTTCATCGAAAGAAAAGCTTTTGACTGCCGCGGTTATCACATCGGCCTCGTCGAAAAGTTATTGACCGCCAGTAAAAATAAATAATCCGAAATTTGAGTCACACACGGCACCAGGTTTCTCAATCGGAAGTAGAAATTCATGCCTAGTCTGTGCTCGTAATATCGTAAATGCGATGCACTTTGTCACGCGAGGAAAAATGTCACGAGTGAGCTCTGCTGCTGTGACATCTCGCGCTGGACGAGTCCAGTTGACGTGTGCGCCTGGCCGCCAGACTCCGCGAGTGCGCCGTTGCGGTGAGCCCTGTGCCACGCCGTCAACTGTGCTGTGTGTGGCAGCCGTGTGCCACGCCGTCAACTGTGCTGTGTGTGGCAGCCGTGTGCCACGCCGTCAATTGTGCTGTGTGTGGCAGCTGTGTGCCACGCCGTCAACTGTGCTGTGTGTGGCAGCCGTGTGCCACGCCGTCGACTGTGCTGTGCTGTGACAGCCCTGTGCCACGCCGTCAACTGCTGTGTGTGGCTGCCGTGTGCCACGCCGTCAACTGTGCTGTGTGTGGCAGCTGTGTGCCACGCCGTCGACTGTGCTGTGTGTGGCAGCCATGTGCCACGCTGTCGACTGTGCTGTGCTGTGACAGCCCTGTGCCACGCCGTCAACTGTGCTGTGTGTGGCAGCCGTGTGCCACGCCGTCGACTGTGCTGTGTGTGGCAGCCATGTGCCACGCTGTCGACTGTACTGTGCTGTGACAGCCGTGTGTCACGCCATCGAGTGTGCTGTGTGTGGCAGCCGTGTGCCACGCCGTCGACTATGCTGTGTGTGGCAGCCATGTGCCACGCTGTCGACCGTACTGTGCTGTGACAGCCGTGTGTCACGCCGTCGACTGTGCTGTGTGTGGCAGCCGTGTGCCACGCCGTCGACTATGCTGTGTGTGTGGCATCCATGTGGCATGCTGTCGACTGTACTGTGCTGCGGCAGTTATGTGTCGCACCATCGACTGTGCTGTGTGTGGCAGTCCTATGCCACACCGACAGCTGTGCTGTGTGTGGCAGCTGTTCCCGTGCCGTCTGCCCGAGCCGATGCAGGAGGGAGGCGTTATTCAGCTGACGGGACGAGTCCGCCTCCTGCCCTTCTCGTGAGTCCCCGGCGTGGCACAGACACGATGGGAATAACCCTGCGGTTGATAAGCTGCCAAGCGAACAACTGACCCACATAGAACTGGTGCCCGGTATGTGGCGGAATTACAAAAATGGAAGAAGGCAGTGATTCCGACAGTATCTACCACTGAGTTTCCGTCGGGACGCTGCCGCCAGCCTGTCACGCGTGTGAGAAGCCAGATAAGGCTTTTCAGAAGCCTCGTGCTTGGCTACGCCACCGGCAGACCGACGTCAGTACACCCGCTGTATACTGCACGCCTTACAGAGCGCAGTGCTCCCTGCGCTCTGCGACTGCTGGTGCATGGTAACGAATGTTGCGGGATGAGTGTCCAGAGCCGCTCAAAGGCTGAACGGTCGGGAGACGTCACGTTGCTGCACTTGTGACAAGGGGCTCTGAAGTATGTTTTCACTGCAACCAGATGAAACAGTGTCAATGGCCTCGTTCCTCATAGAATAAACAAGAAAATAGATGTGACATCCCGGCCACGTGCCTTTATCGAAACGAATATAAACATAACGAATAAACTCTACGAGGAATAAGGCTATCAGTGCTGTCTTAGCTATATGCATAACGTTCTCGCAAACGCACTTAACGACTTACGTCATTGTTGCTGGGTCTGCTTCGTTATGTCGCTTCTGATCTTCAGGTTTTTCGTGAACCTGCTGCACGGCAGCCAGCTGTTCCCGGAGCCGGACATTCTGCTGCACTTCAACCCGCGCTTCCAGGTTAGAGAGGCCGGAGAGGCTGGGAGGCGCACGCGCAGACTGTGGGACGATTCGCCATGGGCGGCTGGCAGCACGGTCAGCGGAAGGGACACATCACTTAGTCGTTGGTAAACGTAATGATATTTCCGCAGCTGGGTGCTGAGGAGGGTGGTACGAGGCCATGACTGACCCGAATAGTTCGCATGCATGGTGCATTGCAAATGCAGGATGTGGTCAGAAACCACCCAAGCTACCTGCTCAGATCTGCGCCGACCTGCACGTGAAATCACTGGTTTCCAGCTCATCTCTCCCGGGTACATATAATCTCTTCTCTCTCCTCTCTCCCCTCTCCGACCCCGCCGGAGCTGGTTGTCGAAGGTCAACAGGAGCTTTGCGATGTCAGGCGTTCGAAAGACGCATACACATGCTTGAAATGGCAGTGGAGCTAGGGACCGATACACACAGCGTGCCTAACGTCGAAGTGAGGTGCCAGTCGAACGAGTCGTTGCGGTGTTGTGGACACATCCCATGTGTCTCCCCCTCCCCCATCCGTACCCAGGCCCCAGGACCCCGACCCGTGCAGCGCGGCTCGGTCACGGGGTCCAGGATGGAGTTCATCCGGTCTGTCCCCCCCCCCCCCCATCCGGGCCCCAGGACCGCGTTGCGACGGTGCTGGGCGCCTGACCTGCCGCCGCGCGGCCTCTTCACAGGGTCCTGGGAGTGGTCCCGCTGTTGATCCTGACGCTCTGGACTCATCTCCAGACAACTCCGACCGTGTCACGTCATACCTGCTCTGGTCACAGTGTCTGCTGTCTGCTGTCTGCTCCACCCCCCCCCCCCCCCCCCCCATATACACACCACACCATGCCACAATAGCGCAGACCCTACATCCCATCCCGTTGGCGTTCGTTGATTTGGTATGAGTTTATTCGTGAGGATGCCGCGGTAGCATCAGTCTTTCTAGTCATAAGTCAACTGGAATTTACCATGTTGTTCAAAACCGCCGCTGCTCCGAAGCCAGAAAAGCAAGAAGCACATTTTTTGTATCAAAACACGCGCAATGGATGCTCCACAGGCTAATGAAAAGTTGGGATCGGTTTCACAACATGTCGGGGGTATCCTCAAAAAACCTATATGGTTGCATCTCCTTGTCAGGGCGGGGGTTATCAGATATTGGTCAAAATTGTTAACCAAATTTGGCTTTTCCGCACGGCCACGCGATTGGACATGACTGTTGTTTTATGAAACCCGTGTGGGAGTTGTTGCCTGACTTGGCAGCGTAGACACCCTCGTTACTGACGATTTCCGTGGTGATTACCGCTAAGCATCTACATATTCGAGTCGTCGAACTAACCTGTATTTCAGGACGGCCCTGACCGGGTCATGCGCTCAGCTGTTCCCCGTGTCGCCAGGTGCTGGACTGTTTTGAGGTGATCGTGGCCAATTCGCGAGTGGCCGGCTGGGGTAAGGAGCAGATCGTCCAGGACTTCCCGTTCCGGGCAGGACGACACTTCGTCATCAGGTGCCCTCGCCAGTCACCACTAGGTCGTTCAGGGCGCACGTCCGCTGTTTCCGTAACGGAACTCCTGGCGTGGTGTAAACAAACGGGCTTTCCAGATGGATGTTTTTTCGTCTGATTCCGTTATTGCTGCCGCTGGTGAGTCATCCGGTGATATTCTGGCTCGAGGCTTTGTGATTCATCTGTCTCAAATAAGAACCCATCGTGTAGCTGGTATAGTCTTACTTGTATATCACTGACTCATGGAAATCTTCAGCTGACCTCTGTGTGAATTACTTGGCCGGACAACTAATGAAAGGCCAGATGACGCACATCTCACGACAGCGATGTGAGCATTTAGGACGCCTTTTCCACGGCTGGAGCCACGTTGGACAGCGATCGCCTCCTCTCCGGCTGACCGCGATCTCTGTATATCTGCAGGATTGTCTGCCAGCCAGGATCCTGGGACGTGTTCGTCGATGGGCGACTTCTTCTGAAGTTTCCGCACCGGCTCTCCAAGAGCCTGCTGGACGCCGTGGAAGTCCGGGGCGACGTCATCGTGGAGTCGGTGCATTTCGAACCCAATTCCAAGGATCTCATTCAGTTCTAGGACTGGACTGCTTACAGCTGGTCACGCAAATGCCGATTTTCTGTCCACGTTTTTCACGGTTGGAATAATATTGAGCATTGTACGAGTATGTATGTCTATTTGACGTAAGTGAACATGTTATCGTGGTGAGATATGAAGTACCCTCCAAGTTGGCTGTTTGAACAACGTACTGGTGCCTGCGCCGAACGGCTAACGGAAAACAATGAGACTTTCTTTCGTACCCACGTGGGCGCAACTATGGCAGATTAGGTGCGGGATGCTATGCGCGAAGGAGGCTGCACTCTTAACCGACTAACGGCATTCGCCCCATGCATATAGAATAACCGTGATCTCGGTTTACGTGGGGCGCCCATTTCGCCAAAGCACGGGCATGTTGAAAAAAGCACGGGCATTTGTGACGTATTGTGGCGATGCGCCGTGGAAGCTCGGTACCCTTGGGTTACTTAGAACCGCCATTTTGTTAAAGCGCGTTTAAGTTGTGTCGCCTGCTTGGTAAACGTGCTTTCGATCCGTGTCGATCCGTTCGATCCGTGTACACATGGCCCGCTGAGCGGGTCATGTGTAGGTTTGATTTCCATTGAGACTGCGCAGCATGTGCGCCGGCCCCAATTTCCGCATCTTGCAGTATGACTGGTACGTTTTGTGAGTGGTAGGGCGGCCTGCGGGGACTAGTTCAAGCTTGGCTGTCCTGACCTGGGCGTGACAGGAACAGTATGCACTGTTCTGTGTCTGGCATGCCCTGACACGCCAAGCGCCGTGGTTCGTAAATAAAATGTCTACCAGATTGGTGTGTTTTTAACAACGCTCACGAAGTTTGCAAACATAGATACCAACGTAAAGCATCATTGTTACATGGACACCTACTCCCGTCAAGGTGTCACGAAAACTGTGCTTATTGATAGTTTTTGCAGAATTTAGCCGATAATTGAAGATTCCGCTCTACCAATCACGAGAGAGTGAAGGGTGTGACATCACACGGAATGATGACCGCCGGCGATCACTAACTCTGAGGTGATGAATGAATTCTCTAGCAAACGTGATGGTGCTGATTAACACGATGCCCTAAACATAATGTGTTTTTGTTTTCATGAGGATGCTTTGGTCCATTTGTATCATCAGTGCTTGATATTTTGTATAGCGTTTTATTTTCATCTGGTGCCACATGGTGACTGGAATCTGTGTACTATTTGCGCAGGGGGCGTCTGTCTTAGTGTCGATATGGGTGTCGGTGTCGGTCTAGGCCTGGGTCTCGGACTCGAACTCGGACTCGGACTCGGACGCGGTCTCGGTCTCGGTCTCGGTCTCGGCCTCGGCCTCGGTCTCGGTCTCGGCCTCGGTCTCGGTCTCGGCCTCGGCCTCGGTCTCGGTCTCGGTCTCGGCCTCGGTCTCGGTCTCGGCCTGTCTGTCTGCCCAGCAGTGCCTTCATATGACAATGCGAATCACAAGGTGGCGAGCGGTAACCGACCGCTTCCGTCAAGCCTGCTAACGATTCGGTCCATAATGCAACACGAAAGCTGACTTTCAGATGAGGCTTATCTCCCATGATCCAAATACGTCCCTGGAAGTCAGCACATCACATCCGGTTCCTGTGAGACATGCCGACAGGCGGAGGTTGGGTCAACCAGGAAATGCTATGAAAAATGCCAATGCATCCTGAAATAATGCAAACACAAATCGCCCAAGGAATGTAGCAGGCCTTTTCATGTGCTTTCAATATGTCGGCTTCGTCGCCCCGCGAAATAAGCCCGCAAACACTTGTCTCGTGCTAAACCACTTATTGAAAATATTGTTTTCCTTGATAAATTGACTTGATTAAACAGCAGGTGGAAGATGACTTATGCAACAGGCTGTGATTCCAGACACTCGCACTGTTGCGGGACATGTTCTGCTCCAAACACCGCCATGATCTAATTGACATACCCCGTTCACAGACGTCAAAAGACATCTAGAAATGCCACGAGATTGTTGGTGGTTGGGCCACCGCCCTCGCATGCTGACAGCGTTCCAAAATTCATTCAGGGGGAGGGGGGGGGGGGCAGGAGATGTGAATGTAAATTGATGCTACCAGAATCTTTGCCCTCTAGCGACCCCCGCGCGCAATTCGTTGGTGCTAATCCGTTGCCCTTTGACTCCGCGCCCAAACATCTGACCTGCCCAGCCCATTTGTCAAGCATGCGGCGCTAAGATGCTGGGTTAACCACCGCCCCTTCGATGCTGATTGGCTGATTTTGAGCAAGGGGAGGGGTGGCAGGGAGTGAACCCCAAGCCGGGGTTGTCATAGCATGAAAATATCGACAGCTTTGTCAGTTAAGCGGCCGAGTATGAGCCACTGTGAATACGTCATGTGCAATCCTGGTATCACTCGTCCGTTGGCTGCAAAGGTTGGCCCTTGTGCTACCCACAGCCTACACCAAAGCGACCCAATAGCGCCTACGCTTGACGAGGATCGTCGCAGACCTCATCGCGGTCATAGACGCCCGCGCACCCCTCGGTCATGCCCACGCCGGTACCACCTCCGGTTCTCAGGCTGTCCCACGGTCAGGCCCTTGGAAACGCGTCGACGTTTGCAAGCCACTGGCCCAGCTTGCGGTTCAATACCCGCTGTGCAAGCCTCTCGGCCCGATCCTCTTTGGGAACCCCTGGCTGGACAGTGGTGTTGTGGCCGTTGCTACCCACCAGCTCCCGGCGCCAAACAAGCAGGCATGTTATTAACAGTCGGGACATTTTTAGCCTTTTATTATAAGTCGTTAGTTCTAGTGAGATGCTGAAACCTGGAGCATTTTCAACACGGCGGACAGCACAAAGCCAGTACCATACACAACTCAAAGACCAATATATTCAGAATCCCATTAATATAACCTTCCCATGTCCTGCGAACGACAAATTTGAGCCCTCGGACCTGCCATAAAACAAATAAAATACTACGCTGATATGCAAACGGATTTATGAGAACCACCTAAAACATCGCAGGCACTAATACCACTCCAAAATTTGCAAAACGTTAAGCTCTATGTCCAAGAGGCAGCTTTAACTGCATTTTGTTGGCAGTGTCAAAAAGGAAGCCTCAACAAGATTGACCTGAGCTTTATCGCGCTACGTGCTATGCATGGCACATATCAAACAAATGTCACAAAAGGCAGAAATTGAAGGCAACAAACTATTTGCTCATGATAATCGGCTACTCGGGGCTCAACGCTGACGGGATACATAAATCAGATTTTCTCTTCCTCACACTACGCGCGCAGCACGTACAGCCCCCTCGCACCACCTGACGGTCGAAAACGAACTAGATCTTCTGCGACCTGGCCCCAGATGGCTCGGCTATTCGCGGGGCTCGTGAGGCGCCGGCAGCTTCTCCCAGCTGGGCTCCACGCCCCAGATCTCGCGCGCGTACTCGGCGATTGTACGGTCACTGGAGAACTTGCCGGACGAAGCGATGTTCATGATGGCCTTCTTCGCCCACGCGTCCTGGTTCTGGAAGTCCACACAGTCGTCAGTAAAAGCAGCTCCAAACGGCTGCTGTAAGATTACCTTCCCATGTATTGGGTGTCACACCCCCTTCCCGTCCTCAAACGCGTTATCATGGGCCCTCGCAACGCCACGCCTGTCCAGAGCGAACCGCAGCCGCCGGGCTTCAGCTGGCTCGAGCATCAGTCCCGGCGGGAGTCCTGCACGAGGGGCCGCACACACACACACGCACGCGCACGCACGCACGCACGCACGCACGCACGCACGCACGCACGCACGCACGCACGCACGCACGCACGCACGCACGCACACACACACACACACACACACACACACACACACACACACACACACACACACACACACACACACACACACACACCGGAGAGAGGTCACTTCACGGGGAGAGACAACTGCACCATCACCAGTCAACGCTCTAATGCATTACACAGGCCTGAAATAGCCAATGGCAACCAAAACCGAAATGTGCGGCATATGTCGATACCAAACATCAGGAGCTGGCCAAATCACCACATCAATATTTGACAGCACATCACCCAAAGCCTGTGTTTGCTTCAAGCCAGGCCTGGACGAAATGATGTCTCAACTGTGGCAGCTCTGAGCAACGTTCACTTTTAGCAAGACCTAAATCTGCGAGCTCTGCGGTGTCCGACAGAACCCCGACTTGAACTGACCATGTACAGCTTGCCGACTTCGTCCTGGCAGCGGATGTACGACTCGTAGTCGGCGAACAGCAGGAAACGGTCGTGGTTCATCAGCATGTCCACCACGTCCTTGAACTGGTTGAGGTCGTGCGGCGAGAAGAAGCCACTACTGATCATGTCAATGCACTTGCGCAGCTCGGGCAGCTTGTTGTAGTACTCGTGGGCGTTGTAGCCGCGCGCCTTCAGAGCCTCCACCTCTTCGACGTCCATGCCTGCCCAGGCAGAGCAGGCACTTCACGATCAACCCACCCATGACACATGACACATGACACATGACACATCACCCATGGCATGGTGGCAGTGAAGGGCTCAGCAGAACTTCCAACGACGTGGCAAAAGGTCACACAAAATCACGCCTTGTTGATAAGTACATTTTTCGATATTTCGTCTGGCTTGGCAATCTAACTGCTTCATTCTAGCGAGCTATCCCTTTAGAGCCTCACGGTAGTCTCACCGAAGATGAAGATGTTCTCGGGTCCCATCTCCTCGCGCATCTCGATGTTGGCGCCGTCCAGGGTGCCGACGGTGAGCGCGCCGTTCAGCATGAACTTCATGTTGCCGGTGCCGGACGCCTCGGTGCCGGCCGTGGAGATCTGCTCGCTCAGGTCGGCCGCCGGGATGATGCGCTCCGCCAGCGTCACCCGGTAGTTCTCCAGATAGATGACCTGTCCGCAGAGCGCTCGTACATCAGACGGACGCGTGCCCCCGCCGACCGCTCAGCGCCAGCCTTCTGATGCTCGCTGAAGCGTGATGTGCCCTGCTCTTACGGACAAGTGCCACATTCTATGTGGGATCTGCGTCAAAGCCATGCATTAGACGCCTAAAGGCGTCATTTAGGCGCCTCTTCTGCGCGCCTAAAAGCAATCGATCCCGAGTTTACCGGCCTTAGCACAGCTGAAATAGCTAATTTGAGACGAGCCCTACTGTGTTGACAACCCGCTCGAGACTAAACGTATGAAAACAGTCAACGGCGCACATCTACGCAAGTCTCTCTCTCTCTCTCTCTCTCTCTCTCTCTCTCTCTCTCTCTCTCTCTCTCCCGCTCTCCCGCTCTCCCGCTCTCCCTCTCTCTCTCTCTCTCTCTCTCTCTCTCTCTCTCTCTCTCTCTCTCTCTCTCTCTCTCTCTCTCTCTCTCTCTCTCTCTCTCTCTCTCCCCACACAGCGCGCCGGGCCGTGCCGGCCGGCCGGTCGTTACCTTCAGTCTGTCGCCGACCACGGGGTCGTTGTTGACGATGTTGCCGACGGCGATGATCAGGCGGATGATCTGCTTGGCCATGTGGTAGCCGGGCGCCGCTTTGCCGCCGACCATGACCGTGCGTGGCACCCACTTAGCGCCCGGGTCCTTCTTGATCCGGTTGTACATGGTGATGACGTGCAGACAGTTGAGCAGCTGGCGCTTGTACTCGTGGATCCGCTTCACCTGAGCACGGTCCAAAGGTCTGCGGTCAAGCTCGGCTAACTCGGCGATGCCTAATTTTAAGGAAGATCCGATTTCATTCAATTTTAAAGGAGATAGATTTCATTCAATTTAAAAAAAAAGATGGATTTCGGGGGCCACCCTTGAATTACCCAGGGCATACTGACGACACGCATGCCAATCGCAGGGCAAAACCACACATGCCCTGCGCTGCGACTACGCCGACAACCACTTCACTACCCAGACAACCACTTCACTTCCCGCAACGCGTATGTCCAACACGGCCCGCTCCACAAAACCGATGCCGCTGACCGCACAGACGTACCAGCCAGACGCTCCGAGTGCCACCCGCTGGCGGCTGGACGTGACGCCCCGGCCGACTGACCTGGATGTCGAACATGGACGCCGGGTTGACCTCGACCTCGTACTGTTTGGTCAGCATCTGCGCCACCCTCATCTTGTTCTCCTGCTTCACCTTCTGTACGGTGCGCAGGAAGTTGGCGTCGTCCACCAGCGGCTTCAGCTTGGTCAGCTCGTCCAGATGGGTGATCCAGTTCTCGCCGATTTTCTACGAAAGCACAGCTTTGTCTAAATCGGAGACACGTCACATCCACTGCTCCACCTACCCTGCTGAGGATATGCAACACAGATGCTCGCATCACATTTAGTGGAGCCGAGTAGTAACACTTTGATCACTGCCCAAACAGGTAACGAGGGAGCTTTTCATTTAGCAGCTAACTTGGCGACGCACTTGACCTTGCAGACGCGACAGATAACAAGTACCGACAGCGAGAAACAGCCATAGTCAAATTCGGGACACGCAGTGCACACACGCGGTGTCACAGTGGGCCCCGTACCTCGGCGATGGCGTCCGCCAGGCCGGGGTTGCAGAGAAGCAGCCAACGACGCGGTTGTAATTCCGTTCGTCTTGTTCTGGAACTTCTCCGGGGTCATCTCGAAAAAGTCCTTGAAGCTGATGCAGCACAGGTGGAAATTACTTAACAATTGGCAAAACGTACTGGCGTACCGATCCTTTCCCAGAGTGTTCATCAGCGTCCATAGAATAAGAAACCCAGAATCCCAATTGGATGTTACGACGTATTTGACTACAGAAGTTAGAAAAAAACATTCAATCCTCCCTCCAAACATTCTTCTAGACGTCCTTGGCAGCAATCCACCCGTGCCGTAAACATCTCTCTCCATCAGGCTCGGCCCAGGGCCGGCCGCCCCCGACCCGACCGCTCACATGTCGCGTTTGATGATCTCTGAGTGGATGGCGGCCACGCCGTTGACGGCGTGCGAGCCGACAATGGCCAGGTGGGCCATGTTGACGCGCTTCTCGCCGTCCTCCTCCACCAGCGACATGCGCTTCAGCCGGTCCAGGTCTCCGGGCCAGCGGTGGTTCACCTGCGGCGCACGGACGCGGCTCCAAACCGCGGCCGATCGGCCCGGCACGCCGCCGGCCTCTACACCCAGCACCCGCCGGGGTTTTGCAATGGTGACGTAGCTGCGCGGCGTTGTGTTGATGGCGAGCGCGGGCGCGGGCGCGGCGCCAGCACGTCAAGGCGCGCCGGTGACGGCATCACGCGCGAGCCAAAACAGTTCGTAAACAGGCAGAAGTGCTAACAACACCACAGCCAAGATATTCAGTCTCGTTTTAGGCCCCTTGTATCTGAACGCAGTACGTCAAAAACTGAGTTCAGGCGAGTCATGCGCAAATATCCATAAACATTTCAAACCTGAAATCTGCAGCCGGCGCTGCAGTTACCACACTCACCTCGTCCAGATGTTTCCAGTTGATGTCGTAGATGATCTGCAGGTGTCGGGGCAGCATGTTGCCCAGCATGCTGACCGGCCAGCGCTCCAGTGCCTCCGGCAGCACGGTGTGGTTGGTGTAGGCACACGTGCGGTGAACGAGGTCCCAGGCCTGCGCGCACAACACAACCTCAGTGACGCGCAGATCATCCCAGGTGCGGAGCTCCGAAACCAGCCCAAGATGGACGGACACTGATAAGGCCAACAATCTTAACTCATATAGGTGGCGAGCCAAGGTACCGTTCAGTAGCTTACACAAACTGTCCGCATTGGCCGCGGTCAATTCTTCTCACCGATGTTTCTTGTTAAATATGAACGGAATGCACGCTATTAAAACTAGGCAAACATCACGACGATGACCATTATTTCAACGTTCGGACCCTGTGACTGCTGTGCCATTTTACGCCAAGAAAAAATAACACGTGAAACAAGAGTCAATCAAGAGGCATATCATTTACCAGTCACGATTGAAGGCCCAGAAAACACATGAACGTAGCACAGCTGCAACAATTAATAAAATGCCGATGCAGTGCGAGCTACAAGCAGCGTGACTCGTTCCGATCAATGCCCGCCCCACAAAGGGGAGGTGGTGCTGACCGTGTCCCAGGGCAGCTTCTCAATGTCCATGAAGACGCGCATCAGCTCGGCGATAGCCAGCGACGGATGCGTGTCGTTCAGCTGGATGGCCACCTTGTCCGGGAACGTCTCGAAAGTCGAGCGCTTCTTGCCGTGCAGCGAGGACTTGAAGCGACGCATGATGTCCTGACGACAGCACGGGCATGACCGTTGATCATGCAGGTCAGGTACTGAGGATCCTCAGGGTACTGGAGTGTGCGAATGTTCAATACCGCATCCGAAATGCCGGCAAATTGCGTCAGAATGCGCAGAGGCGCGGTCACCATGGTAAATGAGACTGAACTGGCCAACGTCTACTGTGTTATTTACTATCATGGACTGAAGGGGTGCAGTGGCCATACCTGACCGTAATCACGTAGCATCACAAGCCGGCACTTGATATATCATTTAAAGTGTCCCTTCTCCATCTATGCTATTTTGCCATATCCTCCCTTGTGTGAAATTAGGGTCACGAAACCCACGGAGTAAAATCATCCACCACATATACTACGGTCGTCGCCGTGGTCCTTTGGGCTTACGACGCACTCCGCTGCTGAGGCTCCGTGGCGTCGCCTGCCTCTCCCCCTGGCAGGAAGGCAGGCACCGCGAGCACTCGGACCCCACACCTCTGGTTTCCCGGACGCACACATAGCACGGTGTTGCGCGCACCGCCACAGTCACGCAGCCGCCGACCGTCCGTGCGCGCTCCGTCTCGCTCTCGGCGGTCCATTACCTGCACGGAGGCGGACACCATGAAGTACTGCTGTTTCAGACGCAGCTCCTTGCCCTCGAAGAAGTTGTCGTTGGGGTAGAGCACGCGCGAGATGTTCTCCGCCAAGTTCCGGTCCAGCACCGCCTGGATGTAGTCGCCGTTGTTGACTGGAATGAGGCAGTGGTGACGTCAGACCTGTCGTGCAGACATAGCCTTGACCAAAAGCACAACGGTGCCAACGTCGTTACATGCGTCGATTTTAAATTAGATGCTTGTTGTGGAGTGACAATACATGCACTTCTCAATCTAGGCCGCATAGTTCACGAGCCCTTAAATTCTGGGGAGCGCCTTATGATCGATGGCAGGAACTGGACTAGCACGTCATTAATCACGATACACTAACAGGCAATTTGTATCCGAGTTCTCCGCCCGTTCGACAAGCATGGTCACTGGATGTGTATACCTGTCGGCTAGTCTGTACCTATACTCCGTTGTCACCGCAATCGTTTACTTTAACACTTGCTATGATCGCGGCATGACACGTTCTGACGGCATTGACCTGATCCCATGCAGACATGACCAGCCTTTGTCCATTAGGGTTAATCCACCCGCCTTACGTCATAAAGCTCAACGCACACCTGGCCCATCTATTATTAGCATAACCGATGCTGAGCCCAGGACACTTCATTTGAGTTCGCGTTGTGCCCGAAACTGCATGTCAATGACGTCCTTCACGCTTGCATATCCGACAACACCGAGGTTGGAACCACCTTAAACAGCATCTGCGACCCAGCGACCCAAAACCGGCGTGAAACCAGTCCCGGGACGCCATTCGCATTCAGCTCGGGCTTCGATGGTCAGATACGCCGCGTATCACTTATATAGCCTCGGACAGGAGGAGACTATGAACAGCCCTGCGCTGGCTGAAGAGCAACCAGTTATGCCTAACCAAGGTTACATGAAAGTTGCGCTGGAACAAAACGCCAGCTAACGACGATAAAGAACGAGCACCAACAAAGCAGCGCATATCCAAACCCAGAGGTCAGCGGATGCGGCAACGTCCTGAAGCGGAGCCGTCACCCGGTTAAAAGGACCGAACTACTCGTCTGTAACAGAAGGCACGCCAACCCGATGCCGACTGCCGGGCCCTGCACTCACAGAACTGCAGGTTGAAGCTGGACGGCGACATGGCCGACCACAAGCGCAGCGTGTTGACCACGTTGTTGGCGTACCCGGGGATCGGCGTGTCGTACGGCATGGCGAACACCACCTGCCAGGCGTCATCAAGCGTCATCAAGCGTCATCAGAGTGTCACGGCGGGTGCGCGGACGGCGCGCTGCCATCACAGAGTGGCTGACACCGCCCGCAGGAACCGCTGACTTCACAGTACGCTGCGCGGGCGTGTCTGACCCGCGCTGGCCCACCATTTGTGTCTGACCCGCGCTGGCCCACCATTCCTGGCACGGCACGGCCTGGTGCGGTGGTCGCCAAGCCGTGGCGTGCTGATGAGCCGGGGCATGGGCGCGCGATCGCTCCGGATCACATTAGGGGCATTGGTGCCGTGGCCATCGAGCCATGAGAAGGATCTATGGCATCCCATATAAGCAGCGAGGCCATTTTGCGCAGATCCTCCAGAACAGTCAAACTAATTCATTGTCAGAAAAATGTCTCATAAGATACACCCCAAGCCGGAAGCACCGAAATATGCAATCCTTTTACATTGCGCTTACGGAAGCACGCAGGCTACGCCAGAACACAGAGCGAAGCTGCCGGAGAAACACCGCACAACATATTATCCAAAATCATCGACAAAAAGACAGCGATTCCAATTTCGTCGCACTTTCGCTTGAAAACGCCTGCGCAACATCTACCTGAGAGTAAAAAACATGTTTTCTAGTTAAACAATACAGAGAATGTGTTACAAAAGCATCCTAAATTCCTGCGCTTCTTCCGCGTTGCGTCGCGATCTAGCCGTAAGCATGCAGCGCGACTCACCTGGTTGTCGACCCACTGGGTGTCGTCGACCCTCCCGAAGAAGCAGACGGGCAGCACATACTCGGGCCGGGCCGTCTCCCAGGGGTTACCGAACCGCAGCCAGTCATCCGGCTCCTCGGTCTGCACGCGCGAACAGCGTCAGTGCAGTGCACAATTCCCTCAACTTGTGGCAATAACAAGACAGCAATCATGCAACAACTGCCAAACTTTGACGGTTGAAAATTATCAACACCGGTCGGAATACAACGTCATTCCCCTGCGTAAATTTTGAAAATTGTTTGGGACACATCGGATCTCTGTGAACCGCAAATTGTCCCAGCAGCTTAAGTTGCTCGGATTCGGGAGGTAATACAATTGCGTGCCATGAACTCTTTTGACCTGACACAGGTAACCTCCGTCAACACGGCACGTCCCGAACAGCATGCCCCCAAAAGGTGTGTGGCGCATTGGAACAAACATAAAGACAAAGTGGAACGGAGATGAGTAACAGTCATGATGGCTTGCCGACAGAGGCGGTAGCAAAACATCAAAACAGAAAGCAGCATGATGCGAGGGCGAAAATAACGACCATGGAATGGAAGATAAAGAAGAGGTCAGCTGATACAATCGAAGGAAATGTGGCATACTTTGAGTCGGCACCGGGGCAGGGGTTCAAAATATACACAGCGCACCTGGCCGCCATCCTTGATCTTCTGCGCGAAGATGCCGTACTCGTAGCGAATGCCGTAGCCGTAGGCAGCGAGGCCGATGGTGGCCATGGAGTCGAGGAAGCAGGCGGCCAGGCGGCCCAGACCGCCGTTCCCCAGGCCGGCGTCCTCCTCGAGGTCCTGCAGCTCCTCGATGTCCAGACCCACCTGGCGCCCGGACAGAGAGCGGTGACAGCCGAGCGCCACGCCTCCCGACTGGCGCCATTCCCAGCTGAACTGTGATCTGGACCTCTGGACTGGGCCCCTGGACTGAACTATCACCCCGGCCCCTGGACTGAGCCGTGGCCCGGGCACCTGAACTGAACTATATCCCGGGATCCTGAACTGAACTGTGGTCCCGAACCCCTGGACCGAACTCTGGCCCGGGCCCCTGGGCTGACACGCCCGGCCCAGCCCGGGCCCGCTGCTCTGGCCAATGATCCGCCTCTGGACATTATCCGTCCCTGAGTCACCAGCCGTGCAAAGGCGAGGTCAGCGTCACAGCCGACAAAGGCTGTGGCACTAACCTCGATATATGACACAGCAGCGTGTTAAAACGACACAAGATAGCGCAAGCCGATCAACAACAATACGGTTAGTGGCCAACAGGCATCTCATTTGAAAATTGCTCGGAACGCGGCGAGCTTCTTGAAGGAGACCGATGACTTCACGAAGAAAATGTGTGTGTGTGTGTGTCGGTGAACCTGCCCACGTGCTACCCCCCACGAAGGGAAAATTTGACGTAAACGGTTACACCACGGGAACCAACTCAACAACGCCATACTCCGGATATGGCCGGATCAGGCCATATTTAGTCCGATTAAGACGTTTTCCTGTGTGGAAGCTGCAACATAGATACTTGACAAATTCTGCTTCTAGTTTAGCTGGAATGCAGGGTCCGCCGAACATACAGTCTATATGCATATTCATCACGCCGAACATACAGTCATATTCATCAAGTGAGATGTCATGCTACAATGGTCAAATAATCTGGAGCTGTAATAAATAATAATCAGTTCATATAAAGAGGTCGACGGTAACCCCAAACTACTTCACAAATATCGAAAACTTCTGCGGAAGCACCGAGTACATTGGGGAGGTACTGACTACATTAATGCTTCCACATGCCTGTAGCTTCAAAGACGGCTTTGCAACACATGCTACTCATGACGTCACTCCAAAATTTCCGCGTCAGCCATGGCGAAGCTTCAAAGTCCTCCGCATCCGACAGGGCTCCTCACGTCCGCAGTATACGGCCGACTTGGAATCAAATATGCGCCCGTCGGCAGTCGTGCTCCGGTCAGCGACGGTCTGTGCCCGGTGACCTGGCCACGCCGCGGCCGTCCCGCCATCGGCGGGGCGGGGCGGGCCGCGGTGGCCGGGCGCCGGCCCGCTCGCCGCCGCGAGAGTCACACGGCCGTCGGAGAAAGCGGCGGCCGCCGGCGGCGGGGTCGACCGGCCTACCTGGTACAGCGCCTCGTCGCAGGCGCTCTGGATGCCCAGGTTGATCATGGTGTTCTGCAGGGTGCGCCCCATGTAGTACTCCAGAGACAAATAGTAGACGCGCTGCAACAGCAAGGACAGTTGACCATTGAGGCACAGTTAAATATGCACGGTTCGCCACGGCGTTTGCGTCTGTCTGCAATGTAGACAATTGCAGCTTAAAACACACAATACCTCGGACGCACAGAGCGCAACACGTACCACCCATGCGTGGTAAAAGCAGTGACGTGTTACGGTGACGACGAGAGGGGGCGGGACTAAGCGGACACACAATGACCGCGACTCATACGGGATAGTACGCACATACTGCACAGCGCGCACCTAAGTGAAGTCATGTCATCATCCTGCCAGCTGAAGTCATTCCAAGACCACAGTATTTAAAAAATCAAAGCAATACTCTAACATGACGTCCCGCAGCACAATGCATGCCGCGACCTGTCAGTGGAACGTCATACCACGCTGGATGGACACTGCATTGCACATATTCACCGTAATATCTTCTATAGCTAGTTCTGCCTTTGCGTCCAACGGAGCAAGACCGTGCCGATGCACGCAGAGTCCAGTGACAAGGACGCACCCCGGAGCACATCCTTTTACATTCCTATGGTTACAGCACGCAAAGGTACTCTCACTACTGTTTCACCATGATTGCTAAGGCGTCCCATGCGCGCACCAAGTTGTACAGCGCGCGACCAATGCCCGTCTGGTGCAGCCGTCCAGACGCTACCAGCCGCTGGTGAAATATTGCCCTAAGGCAGTCGGGCAATGACAATAAACTATTGCAGCAGCAGCCTGACGTTCGTGGAAGGCGCTGGATTCAGTCCACTGCACTGCGCCGGATCGCCACGGGAGCCACCGCGGCTTCTTGACCGCTCACAGAAGGGAGCGGGGCGCAGCTTTCGCCCTTCACGCCATATACGACAGGCGAGGTGCCCACACGCACCCGCCGTCGAGGACGCAGGGTGTGGGAACAGTGCCCACACGGCGGTCCAGTGCGAGCTACGGCAGCCGCTGGCTCGTCGCGGACATTCTCCCCGTCTCCCGCCTGTGTGCCGACTGTACATGCCGCGTACACACACATACCCGAATTGATGGGACAGGACACAGACACTCCCGCGGTCCGCACATACACGAGTGTACACTGACGTCACCTTGCTCTTCAGGGAATGCAGACGCCATGTGTGATATTTGCACTGCCTAATGTTGTGTGTGTATGGACGACAACCTACGGCGACGTCAAAATAGTTTTTACGCTCGAGTGGCTGGCCTAATTTCGAGCCCGTCTGCGGAATGGAACAACGCCCGACGATAATTCGGGACTTAATCAGCCCATGAAAAGCCCGTGTCTCCGGGGAGATACTCTCCGGAGGCCGCTCCGCCTGCAGCCGCGCCTCGCTCCTGCACCAGCCAGGTCAATGGGTTCTACTTCGCAGACAAACAGCGCCCGGAGGTGGCCGGCGCCATTTCCGACGCCTGAACGGGCGCGTGAGACCGTCCAATCGACCACCCGATGTCGGACGAACCGCCGTTCCCAGCCATTTGAAAGCTCTGCTGAGCACTGTGGATATTTTCGATACGGCGGCGAGACACGTGGACCACCAGAGGCAATATCCAGCCAACGATGGGGAAATACTATAAGCCTTTCTTCCGTTCAATGTGCCATCCAGAAGATAAGCAAAACCAACAGGCGGGTTTCCCGTTCGAAAAAAGTATGGCTGCAATGGGGATAACAAGCCGGGCAAAAAGTCGGGCAATAAAATCCGGGCAAAATATGATATTCATTGTATCCGTTCACATGGAAGCGGTGCGGTGAACTTATGGGTATCAGGGTTTCTGGACAGTCACGGATCTTCACGGTAGTAATGGATACTCATGGACTTCCATAGGTGTGCCAGACTCATCAGTATACCCTGACAAATATGGCAGCCGCTAACTTGGGCTTCGCTCACAACGTTATGTCCCAAATTTTGTTTCATTGTTTACACATGAGACCTCATCAACAGCATCCCATTTCATCACGTTTATCGAAAACGCCATCCATTATTTCATTCTAACGGGCAAATCAGCACCACGGATCAAGACAGTTTTTATTGAGGCACGGTGTCAGCTCAGGCGTCGCCAAGTCCGTCTGAACCACGCAATGGCGAATCTCCACGACATGTTTGAAGGAATTGTACGGTTTTCCTTCCTGACATGAAACCGAGTGTTATCTATTCATTCCAGCTGCACACATGTCAAGATACTGTTAGAGCTACGCCACGGGTCAAACGTCGGAACGTAGGTAGTCTTCAAAACCTGCTGAAGAAATTAATTATTAATGAAAGTTATAGTCCAATCCTTTGGTCAGAGCCGGACGATCCTGCCGTAAATTCAAGAGCAAAATACGCACTCTACATACCTAACGGTATAATATTGTAACAGCATATCCTGACAACACGATGGTAACGTGATTTTTTACACGTGATATGTTATAATTAACTATACGCGCCGACATATATCAGATGAACAACCTGGTGACAGCTATCAGATGAACAGCCTGGCGCCAGCTGGCCGGAGAAAGTGGGCGGTATCATCGTCGTGTCACAGCCTCTGCGATTTTCGAAAGGTAGCGTCATGGGCACACGTTTGACGGGCGATAACTTATGTCTATATCATCGAAAGCGATGAAACTTATGTATCGGTGAACTATCCAAGGTGCAGGTAAAATTTTGGTATTTCCAAATTATCCGGTTTTTATTACTGACGACAGTGGAACTGACAGTGGAACTGATTGGTTCCACCGCAGAGATCGGAGGTAAATGGGCTTTCACAGAAAGATTGAACAAAAACATGAATAAAAGGCTGCTCACGAGTTCGCCGAACAGCCAATTAACATACAACCGGTCGTCAGGATCTGTTTGTCCAGAGAACGCTCGACGTTGCCTTGAGCCGATGTCGCATTCACGCAGCGAATGATTATGATATCAAGCTATACGGTTATGCATTGAATTATTCACTGGTTTCAAAAAGGTTCTGCCATCCGATGTTCTGGAACAAGCGGTTTAGCACTGTGTGCGTCATGGTGACCTTGCGATTTGTACGAGTAGAGATACAGCAGCAACTAGGAGGCGACTATGCCCAATTCTGAAATACATTCCGCACGACACAACTCGATCCTGGCATTAAGTTCAACAGAAGCACAGAGTAATGCTGGGCTTACAATAATAATGACTGGGGCTTCATGTCCCACTCATTGCCAGAGTTATTCCGAGACAGGATGGTTGCATTAGTTTGCATGTGGGATACGGCAGTGGTGCGAAGGGAGCACGAACACAGTGTCGCCCGGTCCGGAGCCGAGCGTGTCTGTCACTACATCCCCGTCGTCGCCTTGAAGGCTAGACTCAACTGCAAGCCAATTATTACGTGACCAGTTGGTTGCATTGTGCTCATCGTATAGCAATGGATGTTGCTGGAGCAAATTAGAAAAATATGCATCCACTTCACGTTTAAAAGGGAGTGTTCCACATTTGTATGGGATTCTGAATTGAAATAGCGATCATGCAAATCATTCGGTGCAGTTCAAAGCCCTGCCCTTCTCAACACCTAAACTTCTCTAGTTTCTGAGCTGCATGCCCGTAAAATGTGAATCCTTTTCATGCCGTCTATTTCAAGGTCACCCAGGCATCCATGGCGCCAAAATAACGTCATTCCAATTCTGCCGTTCCATTGGTTAATCGGCGATCAAGACCAAGCCAAATATAAATGTCGGGTCGTTTAGATCTGGCGTTCATGAGCACAATTTCCAGATATAACGGCCGTGAATAAAAATTATGCGTGAAAACTTCGGTTTCAATTAACATAAAAAACTGTGGAACCGTTTGCACATCCTGAATTATAATAAATCTAAACGTCGGAAGACTCGTCTAATTCACTCGGGTATTTGACAAAAAAAAAGAAGAAAAAAAGAGGAAACAGCAACATTTGTGAAGCCGCGTTTGTGTGCAGAAATGTGATGTTCATTTCTAATCTGGTCTCGCTAGCACGACACGGACTGACTGCTGCATACCGCCGTCAGTCCTGCCCCCACGCCGTCCGGCGCGCGCGCCGCTCCCTTACAGCAGCCGCGGCAGACGGTTTACTGTCCGGACGGTGGCGGCGGCCGCCTGGTAACAGTGGCGGGGCCGGGGCCGTCCCGACCCGGCGCGGCACGCGACAGCCGGCCACGACCGGGACACGTGGCCCGCCATGACCGGGCCAGCCGCCCTTCACAGGCGCGCACACACACGCACGTAATCGCACAAAAAGCCGGATCCGGCTGCAGCTGAAGTTTAAGCTAGACTAGAAGAACCCAGAGCGGCTTAGGCGTAGGTCCAAACTGGACGTGACACTGCGACGTAACGCTGCATAACGCTCCGACAGCGGGTGTCGATCTCGGCGTGTGGCGAGCGTCTGGCGGCCCCAAAAATGCTGCCCTCCTGTGGATAGCAGTCAGTTCACACGAAATCGCCTCACATCGACGCGTGTGGACGTGCACAAGACGATAGTCAACCGGATTTCCACCCTGCCTCCACCTATCGCTGCCGGTGCCAACAGATCTACAGGCAATAAGATCGTCCACGACCAGCTACAAAGCTGCCTCGTCCAGAGTGAGCCCATCCTGCTTAAGTTCCAGATTTACTAAGGCGACCGGTGGTGTGGTGAACGAGCTTATGAATATCGCAGTTGTATTTCGGTGCCAATCGCTATGCCTCGCTCGTCTCAAATGTTGTATAGAGGCATGTCCAGTCATTTGATAGAGCGCCTCATAAGCGAGCTCAGCTTTACTCATTACGCCTCTGTTCAGGGTACCTAGTTGTCTTGCGTTGATACAGGCATGAGCATATATCAACGCAAGACAACTTGAGTCCAGCCACGCAGCTGCTCTGTACGGCCAGAGCTAATCCCCGCTAGAGCCTCCACCAGCGTTAGGAGGAGCTCCCATCACCAGCGGCGTCCAGCGCTCAGCGGTGACCTTCTCAAGAGCGAGCCGGGGCGGTGACCTTGTGCAATGTCAGCCGGCGGAAGCCGCCGCACGGCCCTGCAGCGTCCCGGCTATCGACCTGACCGGCGGCGGCGGCGCCGCCGGGGAGGCCGGGAGACGAGGCACGCCCCCCGCCCGCCCCGCCCCGCCGGCGCCGCGGCAGGAAGACGCGTGACGGGACGGACGGATGGGTCAGAGTTCACACGACAAAATTCCGAGGCCTGCTCCTCATCGGCAGGGCTGTCCCGATACAGTTACATGTGACGTCACAGACGGCTGCGTCATGCGGGTCCCATGCTTGGGACACACATTTGCTTGTGCGCAGCAGCGCTGCCGGTGATACGGCGGCCCGCTCGCCCTGGGTGGCGCCAGCGGAGCGGGCCTCGGTCGGACCCCGCCCGAGCGGACGTGGTCGGTCACAGGACGCCCCTGGTCGCCGGCCGTGTCGCCACGCTTGCCGTGAGGCTGCCTCTGACGTCCGGCCGGTGGCAAAAGGCTGCCAAACACAGTGGCCCACTAGACCGCAGGCCCCAGCACGACACTGCGCGGATCAAAGGCTGGCCAGTATCTAGGTAGCCTGTGTTGCCAGTGGTAACCCATGCTGGTCTTTACAAATGAGCCAAAGAGAAGCCAAGAACCAGGATCTGGTCACTTGAAAGTGAGCCAACAGGAACCATAAATGGGTGTCTGGAAAGAAACAGCACATAAACCAAACCAGGGTCATGTATTCATTAAAGTGCCAATGGAAATGAGAAACCAGCATATTTTGCTTGCCAAGACAGAAACAACTAAGAACCCTGGTCTGGCACTTGCAAACAAAATCAGTGAAAATGTGGAACCAGGAGCTGGCATTTAGGACCAGTCAGTCAGGACCAGTCATATCCAGGGTCTCCTTTGGATGCGGGACAAGTGGGGGCCACACATACATGCACCTGACTGTTCCTTGCCCACTTTTCACATGTCAAACACATGGAGCTAGTAAGGCAATTTTTCATTTCCATGTGAAACTGATGATGGTGATCACCATCCCCATGATCAAGTGCATGCTCAACTGCCTGGCATTCATGATGCTATGACACATTTGACATACCCATAGGCTGGGGCATTCTGCAATGCTTTCAAAAAATCATATTATTTTTCCTGTGCAACTCTGTACACTGCAGTGTTTATCCTAAAGGTGCATCAGCCCCACTAATGGGTGCATTACTATCTGTCATGTTTCCACTATCAGTAATTTTTGCTCACCAAATGCAGGCCTGTCTAGTGGGGTAGAATGCCTGCCTTCTCATTACCCAACCCACAGGGAGCAGTTTGAGTCACTTAAGATGCTGGCTGTTTGTTTTGCTATTTTGCAAGCTGTGACTGGAATGGCCTGTGGTCAGTGATAGAGGTTGTGATAAAGGTTAAGTGCTGTCAAAGGGCATGCCAGTGGTGGTAAACATTGTGTGGCTTTCAGCTGTATGCATTTGCTGCAAAATTCTGCCATTGCACTGACACAATTTTGTGACCAGATGGTAATGCCGGCAATCGGACAATGACCACTGCTTAGTGGGGTCCATGATCTCAACAAACCAACCCCATCAACATGATCTGACAAATCATTTTGATTTTGCTGCAGGTTTTGTCAGACAGATGCTGCAAGTACTGCTAATATGAAACAAAAACATAGTACCTACTATTAACAATTGTGTAAAAACTAAAGGCACTTTGGTATACCCAAAACAGCATCTCTGGCATGACTCCTCTTATATTATATGCATACATATAATGGAACAGGACATTTTGCTCACAGCTCACCATCAGCAAGATGACACTACAACTGAAACAATTATGCTCAACATGCAACAAGCATTAACACTATGACCCATTATTTGTGATGTAGGACCTGTGATGTAGGACCATGGACCTGTAGGTCCATGATATAGAGAGCCTACCTCCCAACACACCCCTGCCGAGCTGGGTTTGAGTTGTTATACTTGTTGCCTTTTTGTGGCTAACTGGGATGGCCTGTGGCTGATAGGAGTGAACTTCAAGGCCAGATAAGGTCAGAGGGTGAGGCAGACCATGCAGATCATTATGACAAGTCAAACTTTTCCCACAACATTTTGCAGCTCAGCTGAAAGTTTATGATTAGATGGTGAATTCAGGGCTTACACAATACATGTTTATCAAAGGTCTTCTAGCAAAGCCTATGCATTCAAAACATAAAGTCAATTAGCAGTGGAGATGGAGCATTGCATTTTGAACTCACAGGCAGAGTTCCACTTTATAAAGCTGAGAGGATTAAAAGAAGCCCCCCCCCATCACATAATGGGAAAAGGCACCTTACAGGTTACAGCAGCTTTTGCTCCATCAACTTTTCAGCAATGAAATAATCTTAGCTTACAAAGTCGGTGAGCTACTTGAAGAAGCCTGACAAGCAGTTTCTAGCCTAAGACACAGGTTAATTGCCCAGAATGATTGACCAGAAAGCTTGTTTTTTTGGCACTGCTGCCCCGTCTCACTTTGCATTACTTCTTCTCATATAGCCACAGAAACTTAGTAGAAAATTTGCACAAACGTTCAGGATTTGAGCCATCATAGCCATCCTAACATCCCAGTTCCGATGCCTTCAAAATGCCACTGGCACTGCCACATGTGAACTAGGTGGATACAGTGAGGTACAACACCATTGAGGGATACATGTCACTAGGCACCTACTTAGACTCAGTAGGTATGTACTTAGGCTTCCTGATATAGGCACTGTACTCACATACTTGGAGGACAAATAACCCCACAATTTATGCAAAAAGGAGACTCACCTTGGGATCCTTTTCATAGTAATTTTGCTGCGTCCTGATCCATCTAGAGACCAGGTGGTCACGCACAGTGTGCGCAAGTGCAAAGTAGTAGTCGCGGTCCGTGGCGACATTGCGGTCCTTCACCAAGGTGTAATGGACATGACGATTAAAAGTCTTCTTTATGTTTGCGACGTTCTCAACTTGTGCGATGCCACGGACACTGATTTGCTTGCGCCTCTCATATTCACTGTTTGTTGGATGAACCTTGGACATGGTTAACTGCTCAGCAAGATTTTGGGGATAAATTGACGCAGGCAGTAGATGCTAAACCATTGGTGTCAGACCCTCCCACCTTTCACGGATACTCCGCTCAGACAACAGGCCAATAGCAGCGCCGGACCAGACGGAAATTTCTACAACAGCTGAGTGCAGGTTGTTTACTACTTTGGAGAGCTAGCCATCTAGCAAACATGACGATAACTTATAGTTGCTTAACTTGCCACTAGGTAGCAGGCCGTGAAGTTTTGCCATCAAGGTTTCCTTGCTGCATAAGCTTCTGTATAACTCAGGTCGGCGCCAGGATGAAGAGGCCGTTTCTGTACCTCTTTTTTAGTGCCACGTGCCGATGCTACATCTGTGACACAAAATTTCGAAATGATTAGAGCAACGCCGACCGCCGATCGCTTGCGGGGACTGGAAGGAGCTCTGCTGGATCACATTACAAGGGACTCAAAGAACCCTGCTCTTGACGTTTCAAGTACATGTTTGCAAAAGCTCGGAGTGGAATGACGCTTTTCAATGTCAGTTTAGGTGTCTAGTCAGAAGAAAAGGTCTAAAATCATCCCGTTCGCGTGAGGAATCAAATTTCATCACGGATTTGCCCTTTTCCCTCTCGAAGCTGGGTGAGGTGCTAATGGGAAAGTTGGAGGGAGGGGGGGGGGGGGGACTGGAATCCCACCAACTGAATACGGTACACTCCTGATCCTTAATGGGACTCAAATGGAAATAAAGGAGTGAGAACCTGGTAGTTCTCCACGTTGTGTGATAAATGCGGCCAGCATCTCCGTATCCGTCCAAGGTACAATACTTTCAAAAACTTGCGTGATTGTCCGAACGCCTGTGGGTGATTTGTTGAGCCAAGTGTAGGCGCTCATAAACAGGAATGAAGACATGGCCATAGTTACTCCTCGACGTCGCAGAGCTGCGACCTCGCTTCTTCTACATCTCGCAACCACATCAAGATACTCGTTTCGCCCTCATCAAACGACATCAAATCCTGCTGATATTCGCAGTAATGCGGATGACATTCATCATCCTACCCATGGGAGTGTTCAGTCACAGAATGTAAACATTACGTAAGGCCCTCATTTTTTTTTAGTGCGGGGTCGAAGGACCTCTATTTTATCTCTGGCTATTCTAGACTACGGTCAATACGCGCCTTGTTTTGGATGCTGGCGATATTTTTATTCCGCGCGGGCGATCAGATGCATTACGATTACGAGCTGAAATAATAACAAAGTTCTTATTCGCGTCTAGCAACGCAAACGACAGTCACATTCGACCGACAGCGACGCATCTGACAATAAAGTTTTCTCAGGGGCTCTCCGACGTATCCGCCTGAAGCTGCTGACGTCGGGCTGCCGTAGCCACCGCCGTTATGTGGTGCAAGACCTCGGCAACGACAGACAAGCTCACATTTCCTGTTTATTGGTATCAAAGCACGTAAACCAAAGGAAGTCTGCGCGTGACGGAAGCTGTACAGACACCATAGCTATATAACGGGTTCTTCAACTGAACGGAACGAGCGATACAATCGCACATGCAACTCGAATAGCGGCTATTAGACGCTAACCATCGTGATTTACGAACGTGTTCATCTCTTCCCATGCCAGGGACGCAACAATCCAACGACCAGGGTAAGTTTAGATGTACAGCGGGAACAGTTTATTTACAACTGTGCTTGCATACGAGGCTGCTTAAATAGAGAGAAGAAAACAAACCAGTTGGTGGCCGCCAGGCCCCCCGGCGGCCCCACCTGCCGCACGCCCTCACGCTCACGCAGCGGCACATAGCACGCGGCACTCGGCCAACGGCCGGCCGCACCGGGCCCGCGGGGCCTGCAGTCATGTTTCACGCCCGCACCAGTCACGCCTCACGTCGTCACGCGCGCGCCCGCCCCGGCCTCTCACTCGTCCTTCTTCTCCTCCGTCACCGGCTCGGCCTTCTTGCCCATGGGGATGGCCGCCTTCACCCTGCGAGCGAAGGTCAGGTCAGGTCAGCGGCGGATGTGGGGCTCGCCGCGGCACCACGTGCAAACCGACACAGACAATGAGCAACGCACACACAGCTGGTCGGGCTTGGCCCGGTTGTACATGGACACGGCGGCCGACTGGACAGGCATGCGCGACGCCAGCCTGAGACCGCACTCGTTGTCCCGCTGAATGAGGGCTGGGCTCTAGGAACGGCTACCACCAAAGCATCACTCGTCTGCTCATCGATCAGACTGATTTCCATTGGCCAGCAGACTCGCGGGGTCCCCCTCATGACCTCGACATCACTCCCTGCCTCACGCGGGACAGACCATCAGAATCATAGGAAGCACGACACGGAGTAGCGTCAAGGCTCTGCGCGATGTAATGCTGCAATGGGCGAAACCCCCCCACCGAACGTGCCAAACACGCTCGAGGCCTGTCCGGAGGCCTACTTACTTTGCTGAGATCTCGCCGACTTTCTCCTTGACCTGTCCCATGACCTCATCGATCTTCGTTTTGTTCTGCTCATACACCTTGGGTAGTGTAAACATCGCCACGTAGGCTGAAACAAGTACGAATTAAACGTGAGTCCAGGACATCCCAGATCACACGTGTGAGAGCCGCACATCACTCTGGGCGTGAGAGGGACACTGGGACCAGGCGTCATCTCCGCGCCCGACACCGGCGCCACAGGCACCATCGCAGGTCCCCGGAGAGCGACCGACACGTCCAAGCCCCAGCCCGTGCCGCCGCTGCTGTGAAAGCGCCGCCGTCAACCCGCCCGCACAAGGTAACACGGCTGCCTCACAGTCCCGAGCATGCTGTACAGTAGTCAGGGCAGAGGAGCCCCGCAGAGGGTCAGCAGTTCGCGCGGCCGACTGCCTCCTCAGCGGCCCAATGGGCCACGAGCCCTCCGGCGCTCACCCATGATGACCAGCGTCATGGTGTTGAACCAGGCGCCCAGGTAGGTGAGCAGGTAGAGCGCGAAGCCGAACTTGATGGACTCAAACATGTCCTTGATCAGGAACAGGTCCTTGAGGGTGCTGGAGCAGCAGTTGAGCTCGGCCACCACCTTGTTGGCCATCTCGTGGCCCTTCTCCTGTTCGACGGTCGTGTCGACGGACAGCAGGTCCCTGCGGAGGTCAGCCGAGGTCAGACCGGCAGTGGCTGCCGCCGCGTCGCCGCAGGGCACCGACCGCAGCTGAGAGCGGGCGCCATACACCACGGAGACACCACACAATCTCCACACACAGGGCGGCACGCGGTGAGTGTCGACACACGGACAGGAGGACGTGTGAGGGGATAGGGGACTTCGTATCAGTGCCCAAACCCGCAAAGTGATGTGCCTGCCATAGAAATACAGGGGGGGGGGGGGGGGGGGGCAGCAGCCACAGTTGGACACTCGTCTGGACGCGGCAACACCAGCATCGGAGAACGCGGGCGCGCTATAAGATGGGTACGGGACGGAGCGTGCGTGCCGTGTAGCGCCGCACCAGAGCCCCCCCCCCCCCCCCCCCCCAGCGGCCAGCGCACGCGAGCGCACTATGAGACAGGGACGGGGCGGTGCGTGTGTGCCGTGGGCAGCGCGCCATCGACGCCTCCCCAGCGGCCAGCGCACGCGAGCGCACTGTGAGTCAGGGACGGGGCGGTGCATGTGTGCCGTGTGCAGCGCGCCATCGACGCTTCAGCAGCGGCCGGCGCAGTGGCCAGAGACTCCGACCGCCCGGGATGGCAGTCGGAGTCTGCGCCAGATCGCCGCCCTGATCCCTGGCAGCGACGCTCGCCCGAAAACTTCGCGGCAACAGCCCCGTCATTCGGTTACTCACACAGGTGGCCCTGCCGACTTTACGCAACGGCTGCCAGTCAGCGCCCAGCCCTGGTGACTCATTGATCCCAGTCATCGGGCCCGCCCCGCCCAATGGCCGTCACTGGGTCAATGGGCCGGTCCCCCCGGATCAATGCCCTCCGTTCGACGCTTTGGGCGTTGCGAGCGGGCTCAGGGACCGTGTGATCCCCGTTAGCATCCCGACCTCCCGACCCACTGATCCCACACAGCCGGGTATCGCGCGGCAGCAGTCCCCGTCCCAGGGTCCCCGTCCGATGCCGAGCCGCCGCGGCTGAGGGCGTCATTCAGCGCCGCTGGGCGGGCCGCCGGGGCCGTGGAGCATGTAATGACGGTCGATAACGGCCCCGTGTAACGAGCGGCGCTGTTGCAGCGACGCTCGGCGATCGATGACTGACAGAGTCGGGCGGCCTGGGGCGCGGCGGCGCGGGGGCCGGCCGACCCGTCGCCGGCCCTCCGACCTGCCCGGCGGCTCAGGGGACACCAGCCGCGCCCCACTTACGACTGAAACCCTCCAAATGTGTGCCTGTCGGGCAGGCTTCCCCTCCCGGACAAAACGACGGACGTTGTAGGACATGCAGGTGGGAGGGTTCGCCGTCAAAGAAGGGAGAGGCTGCGTCGCCTTGTCATCAGAGACGTAGCAATACGGGCCAACGACCTCCCCAGGCAGGTTTAGAGGTCATTCTACAGGTGCTCCGCGAGAACGCAACAGTGCCCTCAAGCAAAAACTGGCACTGTCGGTGGTAGGCTTTCACACCTGTGCTCAGGCACACACAGATGGAGCGTGAGCAACGCGGAGCACCCCTCGCGACTCATACCGCAGTCACCAGGGACCTGGCAGTCATCAGTGGCTACACCCGCTGCGAGATGGACCTCTTAGCAATGCTTTATGGAATGACAACAAGCAAAGGAGTAACGTTTTGGAAGGTTGGGCTGTTTTTTACTAGTTTAAGCAACAGCGACGCCGAATACACCCCCCCGCTAAAACACTATAATTTTATGGAAGGGGCAAGCTCTCATCTAAACCTGGTCCGAAGGCTGTTCCTTTTACACTTCCTCATAAAAATTTGCCGACTGAATCGTGCACGAGACATTTCGAAGCTTAGAGATATTCACTTTCTTCGCCCATGCTAATTTAGGCATCGATTTCACTTGACGTTGAACGTTGGGAGGCTTTTGTCTGTGTGCGTGTGCGCGTGTGCGTGCGTGCGTGCGTGCGTGCGTGCGTGTGTGTCTGTGTGTGTGTCTGTGTGTGTGTGGCCGTTGCCGTGTATGTGCATATGTACGCATGACCAGGCATCAGTCAACGAAAGGGTTCTTGACGTTTCCAGCGCTCCCAAGATAAGAAACCAAACATTGCGGAAACCATACGCTTACCCCATCTGCGCCTTGATAATTCGTTATCGCGTGATATGGGACCAGTCACCGCCGGGACCACATGAAAGTTGGGTAAACAGATCAAGCACTGTTTGTGATAAAGTCCGAATGCCAGATCAGACCCAAGATACCAAAGGGACACACTTCTAAGAGGCCTCAACCATCCCCGGGCGGGGGAGCATCCCTAAAGTCACCCACAGAAGATGTCCCTCCCGGGGTCCGCACTCACTGGTTCCACGCCTTCACCCGCATGGGGCGACACACACAAGCCACACACATCACGGGCGTCGCTCGCGGAGCCACACTTCCTGGAAATCCGGAGGTACCCCCTACTGGAAGAGATCTACTCCCAGAAGGTACTCACTGGAAGGGGTGTCCGTCGTTGGTCTTCTGAACGGTGCCCAGCACCGTCTTGTACAGCCGGAAGCCGAGCGTGACGGTGAGCAGCGCCAGCGAGAAGTAGGCCACCACCGAGATAAAGGAGAAGTACAGCATGGACACCAGCACCACCAGGCCGGTGACGAACGCCGCGCCCGACTTCTTCGGGTCGCGCCACAGCAGGATCTCCATCACTGCAACGGCGACAGGGGCGGGTCAGAGCCGGCTCCGGCCGAAGTCAGGGAGGCCACCGTCGGAGCCACACACCCCTGAGGCGGTCGTCGGCGCCGGCGCGGCTCACACGGATCAACGCTCTCCACAGAGACGGCCACACCCTTCAGATGGCTCTTACGTCCGGCAGCCTGCCTTGTGTGATCGCATCCAAATTTTCAGTAGTCCATGGGGATGCATTGCACGTGTTTTGACACCAAAACCGTGTTCTAAAGCTTTTCTGGTTACAGAGCAGCTGCAGCTTTGAGGAACACTGCTACGGCCCGCGCGGGCCGCGGACGGTAACCAACAATGCCGTGGGACGCGCGTGGCGGGCCGACATCGCTACATTAACGGATTCATATGTCATAAATGGATACTCAGAACACGTACAAATGTACACCAAAGCATTTATGATTAAACTAGAAACACGCCTGTTTATGCTTCGTGTCGCCACAACGCATGGTCTCGCAGGTATAATGTTATGTTATAAACCTGAAGAAGTAAGGTTTTCTGGAAAATTGGACATTTGGCCTGCCATGATGGGGTCAGTTATTGACCTATCAGCATCAAAATCAGTACCAATCGCGAGATATCATTCAGAATAACCTCCTGGTGGTTTCCCCAAAGTTCTATCTTCATTACTTTGGAAACACCAGGAAGGGGTCACATCAACGCCCCCCCCCCCCCCATCAGTCCGCGTTGCGAAAAAAATGGCCAATCATGGCGAGAGTTGATGTACACTGAGGCGGACAAAGCGATGATCTGTATCTTAAATGCTCACAATTAAGCGTTCATTAGGTTCTGTAAGTTAGCGCTATGGACGGTGTCGACGCCGCGACTTGAGGCGAAACACATACTGCCGCCGTTTTTCAGTTCTCCACCAGCAGGCCTCCCCAACAACACCACGCACTGATGAAACAACACAGCTGTTTCTGCTGATTCACGTGCAACACGTGCTAACACACACGGCCCAGCAGTGGGCCTCTCGCTCTGGTCTCCGGCGGTCTCCGCTGTGCCTGAGCTCGGCGGCGGTGCCGGTGATGACGCCACCGTCCGGCCGGGTGCCGTGACCTGGCTGCCGGTCGGGTATGCGCGGGGTCGGGGAAGGTCAGCCACGGGGGAGTCCCGACTGACGGCGACCGCAGCAAACGCGGATCTGAACGCTGTGCGTCCTCCGCACATCACAACTCTTCACCAAGTTTCCTGTCGTCTCAGGCGTTCATGCTGCTACTGGCAACACACCCTTGTGTCTTGAAAGCGGCCTCGCGTCTCTCTCCTCTCAGAAACGCCGCGGTCTTCAGCATAACCGAGCGGAGCCGCGGCCGTGCCGCAGGACGTGTGCGCGCTGCCGCGGGGGCCGGCCGGCGCCGCGGCAGCCCTCCTGCCCCCGGCAACACTGACCGACGGTGCCACGCGGCGCCGGCGACAGCGGGCCACGAGCCGACAGCACCCACATGGCCTCTGACGGGCTGCTGGCCACCTCAGCTCCGGCCGGCCGCCCGACACGGAACGAGCACGGCCGATGTCGGCCATGTAAACGCAAGCTTCAGCCCTCTCCCGCCATATAACGGGCGGGGAATGCTCGGGCGGGCCATGACAGAGCAGGCGATACGCCTCACGACCAACGAAACGTTTGGCGAGGTCCTCAGCACTGTTCGTGAGATGAGCAGCGTGTCGGCTGACCGGGTTCTCGGGTTGCCACGTGCGACTGCTCCGTGACAGGACTCATTCCCGTCTGACCGGGACGACCCCGCCGGACCTGACGCTATCTCCACACAGCGGCAGAACGCACCGAAACACGATGCCCCTTGAACCATGCGAACCGGTCAAGTTTCTGTACAAAAACTGACACCTGACACGCGCGTGTCACAGATGGAAGAGTCCAGTGAGCACGCTGTTTTCGCTTCCCTCGACTAGTGCCCAAGAGCAGAGGCCACTTGAGGATCAAATCGCATGTCCTTCGGTGCCCTTCGCTCAGGGACGTCAGCCCCGAACCCCAACAGTGACGTCAACTCGCGGCCGGCTTGGGGTGGCGCCAGCCCGGACCCGGAGCCTGGCGGGCTGCGCAGCCGACCGTCCCAGCACCGACACAGCAGTGCGCTGCCGGCCGGACCGTGGGAGAGGCGGAGTGGCTCCCCTGCCACCGGTCACGGCCGGCTTGGGGTGGCGCCAGCCCGGACCCGGAGCCTGGCGGGCTGCGCAGCCGACCGCCCCAGCACCGACACAGCAGTGCGCTGCCGGCCGGACCGTGGGAGAGGCGGAGTGGCTCCCCTGCCGCCGGTCACGGCCGGGCACGCGGCGGCGCCGCTGTCACGGCTGGACGCGCCCCCTGCCCCGGCGCCGGCCGCGGCAGCACGGCTGGACCCACAGACTGCCGGCAGCGACGCCTTGTAGCGCGGCATGGGCTGCAGCCATACAAAGAAGAAAAAAAAAACACGTCCGGCTCGCGTGCCACGAGGGACATTTTCCGTCAACGGATTGGGGTTGCCGAGTGAGGCCACTGCAGCGATCGCGTGTTTGGGCCGCGCCAAAAGGCCCGAGCTCATGGCCCCGTGCACGTGGAGCTGGTCTCTGGCAGCAGTGATGTCAGACCACGACCAAGGCCACACCACGTGGCCTTGTAACATACATCAAACACTGTAACATTAACCGGTTCTTTACCAAAAAGGCATTTAACAAAGCATCCAAGTAGACACAACTTTGGCGACGCTACTTCATGCACAGGCATTAGCCTTATCAAACTGAGATGGAACATCAATTTACCTGGTTGCACCACGCGTTGTTTTCACAGTCATATCGTACCCAGTCATATCGTACCCAGTTCACATGCCGAGTGGTCGATGGACTCCTACTTTGGCCGATGCCGATGGAGTGTCATAGAACCGATCCATTCTTGTGAGCTAGTCTTTCATAATACATTTGGAAAAAGACCAACGTACGGTACCCCAGCAGATTAGCACCAACCAAATGAACACGAAAAGCGAATGAGTATGAACATGGGCAAATGGCGACGGCAAGGGCGGCGTGGGCGGCGGCAGCAGGCAGCAGGCGGCACGGGCAACTCCTGATTTTCAGCCATGCAAAAGCAACATTATATTTGCTACGCGCGGCTCACAACGCCCGCAGTAATTCGAGCACTCCGGAGCATTACAGGCACTCTAAGGCACTGAGTCCCCCTGCCCGCGCACGTGTCGGCCGGCGGACCGTCCGCTGCTGGTGACGTCATCTGTGCCCCACGCCGGCGGACCATCAGCTGCCTGTGACGTCATCCGTGCCCAACGCCGGCGGACAGGCAGCTGCTGCCTGTGACATCAGCCGTGCCCAGAACCGGCCGATCGCCAGCTGCCCGCGACGCCATCTGTGCCCCCAACCGGCGGACCGGTTGGTTGGTTATTTGGGCTCTATTTGGGCTTTAGGGCGCATGCCGTCAGCTACCTGTGACGTCATCCATACCCCAAGCCGGCAGACCGTCAGCTGCCTGTGCGGTCAGCCGTGCCCAGAACCGGCAGACCGCCAACTGCCCGTGAGATCAGCCGTGCCCACAAACGGGCGGGTCGGTCGTCCGCGGCAGCCCTGGGCCGGCAGGAGCAGCCGCGGCGCCGGGGGACGCACGGCGCTCCGTGCGGCCGCAGGCCACCGCCCACTGACCGAGACAGCGTCGACGAGTCGACGGCAGGCTGGGCGGTGCCTGGCAGTCGCCTAGCAACCGGGCAGGTGAAGGGCGAAAGGTGCGGCGGGGCCGCCGCCGGCAGCCGCCGCCGCCGCCGCCCGGGCAATCAGGGGCGGCTGCACACGTGAAGCCGGCAGCCGCCGCCGCCTGCACTCGTTGGTTCAGCGCCGGCGGCCATCCGTCACAGGCGTGACAGTCCGACTACCCGGCGGCGGACGGGCGGCGTCGCACAGCTGGCGGCCGTCGGCCCCGCGGCGGTGACGTGTCCGGGCCGGCGTGCACGGCGACAGAGCGCGTAACAAACAGCCAACGCCGGGCACGGTCTGAGCCGATCCTCCCGCGGGGCAGGCCGCAGACACCACCAAAGACCCGCCGTGTCCAGAATAGCAGGGAGTGACCGACGCGGCCGCCGACGGCGACCATCGCACACCAGCCGGCCGCCGCTGCACGCCGCTGTACGCCGGCCGCCCAATGAGCCGCCGCTGGACTATTGGCAGACATTCCTGCTTGCGACAGACGGCCGGCGCGTCGTGGAGTCAGGGAAACCTCGCAAAACAGCGGACCGGTCGGTTAGACCCTCGGCCGCGCCACCGACCGAGACGGCCGAGGGACCAGCGGACCGGCGGGCTGCAATGCCGCCCAACCAACGACTGGACGCGGCGCCGCGGCAGCGTGGCAGAGCAGCGACAGGACGGCACGGGCGTAAATGTATGACAGGCCGCCCCGCCATACGGCAGATCGGGTCGTGCTGGACGCGGGCTCCGCACCGGCCGGCGACGGCGGCGGCGGCGGCGGCGGCGGCGGGCGGCGCGGCGCGCACCTAATGGGAGCATTCCTCCTGGCCGGCGGCGGTGCGGGTTCAACGCCCAGCGGCCGGCGCCGGAGCTCCGGCCACGGTCCCCACGCGTGACCCCGAAAGGTCAGTCAGCGCCGGCGCACCGGCGCACTGGCGGCACCGCCGCGGCCCGCCCGCAACAGCTGTCAGCCCCGTCCCATCCCTTCCCCGAGCCAACACCGGCATCTTACAGCAGCCGACTTCGGGCAGGTCCTCCTCCTCGACGGCACTGTAGCGCTGGTTACGACGTCCCATGGCGGCGGCTGGCGACTGGACTGGCACTGCGGGCGCTGCGCTGGACTCGGGCGCCGGCACCTCACACGGACACGCGGGCCGGCAGACGGGCGGGCAGAGAGCGAGTGGCGGCGCGCCGCGGCCGCCGCCGCCGCGCCGGCCCCGCGGCACCTGCTCCCGTGACGTCAGCGGCACGTAGCGCCGCGTGCAGGGGGCGCCACTCACCTGGGCCGCTCTGACAGCGTGGTCTGCGCAACCTGGCCACTGTCGCCATCAGGCAGGGTCGGCGCACCACGATCAGACCGAGTTCTCGTGGGCGGCAGGTCCCGCGGGACTCCCAGTCCGACGGGGACCTGACGGATGGGCGAGGCCAGCCTACCTGGGTCCGTGGTGACTCCGTGGTGCGGGCCGCTCCGCGCCGTCAGCCGTGCACGGTCCTACTGCACAGCCGACGAAGGGGCGAATCGATCCCGACCGCCGGTTGGCACCGCGTCAAGTAAATATCCGCGCCCCGCGGCCGGACAACTGACGAGGCTGCGTCACGGGACACCGGGGCGCCGAGGACCGGCGGGCGCGCTCCCGGCTCACGCAGGCCCGGCCGGCGGGACCCGGTGCTGCAGGTCCCCGGGACAGTCCCCGCAGGAACCCGCCCCGGCCGTGTCGCCGGGCCGGGGAAACCGGCGGGACCCGGGGCCCCCGGGCGGCCCCAGGAGGCAGAACCCGCCCCGGCCGTGTCGCCGGGCCGGGGAAACCGGCGGGGCCCGGGGCCCCCGGGCGGCCCCAGGAGGCAGAACCCGCCCCGGCCGTGTCGCCGGGCCGGGGAAACCGGCGGGACCCGGGGAATGTCTTCCACATCTTGTTGCCGGGTCGAGCCGACCGCTGAGCACGGGCTGGACAGTGCACGCTTAGAGTGCATGCATGCAGCTGCAGCCCCCAGAGCGGCCGGCGCCCGTCTGACGGGGGTGGCCGCTCCTCGTGCTAGTCGCGGTTCGCCGCGCCCCGCCGAGCCGCGTTTCAGCCGGCCGGCACGGGACGGCAAGGCCAAGGTCGGGGGCCCAGGCCGGCCGCCCAGGCCAGGCGCCAGGGGCCCGCCGACCGACAAACTGGCTGCAAAAGTCACCGCCACACGGGAAGAGGCCCGAGTGGGAGGGTCGGCCACATGGACTGCCAACAAACGCCTACACTGGAAGGGTCGACTAACCGCAGCACGTCCCACATAGCTAAACAAAAGGTTTCGCCATCGCAGAATGGATGGCACCTGTGGCATTCGCTGCTCGGCACACCGACCAGACGTCGGAGTTGGTTAGCGCTGGCCTGGTAACAAACTGGAGCGTCGACGAGCCGACACGTTCACACAACCAGCGCCTTGTGTGTATCCCAGCACGTCGAGCCTCAGCCATGGGCGCCATTAGCGGGCGTGTTCCGCCTCCAGACACGCCCTTGTGCCAGCAGAGCTGACAGGGCGTAACCTCGGCACAGGCCATCTCCGCGCCGCCCCCAGGCGCGGCTTCAGACCCTCCGCACCGCGGCCGCGCCGCGCCCGAGCCGGCTCGCCGCTGACGCGGCGCCGCCGACGCCCGTGAATCACGGTACACGGGCGGTGACTCAGGCGGCCCGGCGCCCGAGCCGGGCCGGGCGCGCCGGCCCGGAATGTGCGCCGCCGCACCCTCTCCTCCCACGCCGGGCCGGCAGTCAGCTGACGATGGCCGTGACGTCACACGTTCGGTCAGAGATCGGCAGAGAGCGGCGGGTAGAAGCCAAGTCGGCCAGGAGCTATTCTGGGGAGGTAAGCGTTTGCAGGAGGCCCATGGGGGCTTTCTGAGCCCGAAACGACGAACGTTCGCTGTACTTGCAACCCAACGCCATTTCGGTACAGAATTTATCAAATTCAGGGTCATTTTCGTGAACCCAGCCAAACCACATGCACATATTTTTACGCAAGCTGTATGAAAATCTTACACCGTCGTTTTCTGAAATGGAAATCAAATCGATGGCAGTTATGCCACCAGTCGTCAACCGAACCCGCTTTACATGTTGGTGAGCCCGGGGTCCAGCTCCACGTCACAAAGGGATCGACAGAACACCTCCTTTCCCCGCTGAGCTGCAGCGGCAGTTTACAGCCCACCCACACGCCCGGGGGTCTGAGCCCACCGCCAGCCGCCGGGCGTCACGCGACCCGGCTGCCGGAGCGGCCGGGCCGGCGTCGGGCCCGGAGCCCGCGCCGGCCGCCGGCACGTGTCCGCCGTGTGACAGACGGCCGGCCGGCAGTCCTACCTGGCAGCGAGGGGCAGTCTCAGCTCAGTGGCGGCGGCCGCTCTGCCGGCCGCGGCGCGGTCCCGCCGCCGCCAGTGGAGGCGCGCTATTTTCGGCCGCTGGCACTGCGGCCAGCAGAGGAAGGCCGCCGGCGACCGAGCCGGCGGCGGCCAGCGCTGTCACCGGCGGCCGCCCCGGCTGCCGGGCCCGGCCGCACGCGCTGTTGCCGGGGGTCAGAGGGCTGGGCCCAGGGGCCCGATCGGTCATCCCCGTCGGAATGCGCTGCTCCCGGCGAGTTTGATGTGGAAGTCCCCGGTGTCGTGCTGTGGGAGCGGCCGCGGCGCTGGTTCCGTTCCGGTCTGCGCCAGCCACAGCCAGCCTCCGTTGATTCGCTTATTCAGGCTGCAGGGGCGACGGCGGCCACCCAGCAAACGACGGGAGCGGCTCGCCCAGCGTCGGCCCGGGCGGCGGCGGGTCGCGCGCCGCCACCCCCGACCCCACAGCGACAGAACAGCGCCCCGGCGCCGCCAGCCGCCCGCCAACGTCAACAGCTGGCGGGGCCCAGCTGAAGCCGCACGACCGCCGCAGCCGCTCCGGCGCACCGGCGACCAAGGCCCGTTCACACAGCGGCAGAACAGCGCCCCGGCGCCGCCAGCCGCCCGCCAACGTCAACAGCTGGCGGGGCCCAGCTGAAGCCGCACGACCGCTGCAGCCGCTCCGGCGCACCGGCGACCAAGGCCCGTTCACACAGCGGCGCCTCGTCCCGCGACTTGGACTGGTCCGAACTCAGCCACGAACAAAACAACGGCGTCCCGGCCAGTTTGTGTCTGTCGCAGATCTGCGGGACTTCGCATATGCCGCTGCAGGCCAGACAACGGACTGAGCGTGCGCTGCAACCAATAGCGCCAGCTTACGGGGATAACAAGGGTCCGGCCCAGCGGTCAGGGACGCTCTTCAATCAGCCAGCCCGTCAGTCAAGGTCACCAGGTCAAGAGGTCAATGCTGGATAGTTTGCCGACATGGCCGGAGCCCGAGAGCATGCCATCCGCCAACCCGGTGACGGCCCCCATACCGCCGGACTTGATTGAGTTGAGGCGTTACGACCGGGCAGGCTGAACGAAGCTGAGTGGACATTAATACCGAGCGACGAGGCGAGCCCGGGGGGCTGGCCGGCAGTCGGCGAGGATCCGCGGCGCACTCCACGGCGCGTCGAGGGAGACCCCGCGGATCAGACCACGCCCAGGCCGAGTGTTCACGCACACGAGGTGCCGTCAGGCTCGGCTCCGCTCAGCCGGTCAGTCCAGGCCCGGCGCTCAGGGATCAGGCCAAGGGTCAGTCGGACCCGCCTCGCAGGTCGGTGCCGATGCCGCCCCGAGCCGTCCGGTAAGCCCGCTCGGTGGCCGACCGGCGCCGCTGGCCCAAATCGGGCGGCGGCCGCTCCAGACGCGATCGATGCCGGTCCGGCGGCGCACCGGCCGGGCGGCCGCCCCACAGGCGGCGCAGGCTCCGTCCGGCACCGCCCGCCCCCACGCACGCCAATCAATACGCACTACGCAGCGTGTGCCGGCGCGTGTTTACAAACAAAGGTTCGGTCCGGGGTACAGGTGTCCGTGCACAGGTGACCGGTCAGCGGGCGGCGGCACGGCAGCACGGCGGGACCAACCGGCCGTCACGCTCCGCCCACCCTTGCCCGGGTGATGAGGGGGGGGGGGGGGGGGGCACGCCGTTACAACGAGCCGCCGACCGCCGCCCAGTTCAGAGAGCGCCCGACGCCCAGCCCAGTCCGGAGCAGAGCACGGACCCCGCGGCCACGCCCCTCCGCTCCGGGACATCAGAGACGACCGCTTCGGTCACCCATTGGGACCCCCTCAGTCATTCACAGCGTCCACACACCGGCACAAGGCCGCTCACCTTTCTCCCTGCACGCCCCCATCGCTGTCCGAGTGTCGTTCGCCGACGGGCTCACACAGTCACCCCACGACCCAGCTCTACCCGCAGACCGACCAACACTAGCGCATCTCTCGCCACGCAGTGGCGGAGGCGACGGCGGCGGCGGCGGTGACAACGCCAAGTGGCTGCCGGCTAAAATTACGTCGGCGGCGGCGCGCGGCGTCCTCGGGGTACTGTCGCTGGCGATGCTTCCGCGCGGAGCGGCCGGGCCCGCCGGCGACGGCGGCGATCGATGGGGACGCTCTGCGACGGCGCAACGCTCCGCTCCAGAGCGGGCAGACTTCACGGCGGCGGCAGCAGCGGGAGCGATCGAGTCCGGCTTCACTGGGATACACAAACAGCATGACAAGGCCGCCCGGACAGCCAGACAGGCCTGTCCCGACAATCAGACAGGGCCGCCCGGACAACCAGACAGACCTGCCCGGACAACCAGACAGGACTGCCTGGGCAACCACAGGCCTCCAGGACAGCCTGGCTTTCCACTGAACGTCGCCAGCGACAGCGTGGTCTCAGTAGTCTCAGCAGGTTGACTCAGAAGAGGACGTGGGTGAACAGAACCCTCCCGCCCGTGGAGTGAAAGGAATGCGAGAATGTCATCATAACTTTTCTGGCGGCAGGGCTGGACCCGATTGCGTCAGATAGCCCGTTCAGTTGCCAGGGCGCCGCGCCCATCGATGTCAACTGCAGTGCTTGTAGCGAGCAGCGTTTTTGCTCGTCGCACATAAACAACGAACCGAACACGGTTCACTGAGGAACGAACATTTTCCGAAACGAAGCATCCCAATGGGGCGCCGCAGTCCCGACAAGGCTCATATGAAACGCTTGCCAGGAGCCCTAGACAAACCTTCCGGATGCACCGCACACCCGGCATTGTCCTCGATCTGAAGAAGCGCCTTGCTCCACAGCAGAAGAGAGCACTCGTGAGACTCACACAAACGCTGCCGAGTCCTCAGTACTACTTGATGCGACGCAGCCAATTCGTTCAACATTCCTTATTCACATTTCATCCGTAGAAGGAGGAAACATTAACAGCCCGATAAAGGGGTGGAAACAGCCAACATGTTACGTCGTAATTACGGGTTTGATGACTAGTGGCGTCAAATGCCAGCTGTTTTCTGTTGCAAGGCGACTCGGCATTTGTGCGGATCCCGAATCATCTCGTCCACGACTACGGAGACACCATTATGCCTGTGATAACGAACAGGCAACGGCGATGCCCAAAAGTGAGCATTTCCAATACGTGCCGACTTCAGGAGCAGAATGCACCGGGAGATATGTCCATGGAGTTTAAGGCATTTCCGATAACACCACAAACGTTCACATGTGTAACGGAACAAAACATGCGGTCCGAGCATCATTCTAGCTCCGGTGGGATACCCACGGACATTGAGGTTGGGAAGCCTTCTTACAGTCAATGCAAGCTTCCTTTCTAAACATGACTTCGGAGAAAGCACTACCTTCGAACATCAACTGCGGTATATGCTGATTCGAGCCTATGAGCGTGCGAGCGCATTGTCCATGCATTCCAATGCGTAAGATTGCTGGTACAAATTCAACAACCGAGCTCTCGTGCGACATATACGCAAGCTGCCTCCCTTCTACTCTCCGCGGACCCAGCCGCCTACACTCGACGGCGCTCAGGGCATCACGACCGCTGTGTCCTGCACCCTCCTTGCTGTCGGCCTCAGCCTCCAATCGGTGCCACGCTAATGCTACAGCCCAGCTGGACACCGACCGGACCACTCTGGACCCGTCACGGCAAACATCGAACAGCGAGCCAACGGCGGGCGCCCGCCGACGCATCATGCTCGCGACATCTAGCAACGACGGCGTCGGCGTCGACGCTGTGGTCGCGGCGGCGGCCGGCTGGCGGCGCCACCGGCGGCGGCGCGCGCGCGCCCCTGTCGGCTCACCTCGCGGGTCAAGCCCTCGCAGCCAGAGCTCACTGAGACACCCTGCGGGCAGAGGTAAGCGGCGCGGTTATGTCGGCGGCCGCCAGTGATTCCGTTGATGGCAGTGCGATGCGCAAAGGCTGTTTTCTTTGAACTTGTAGCTCCCACTGCCCAGTACTTTGGCACCTTACTGCTCCCCGCTTGGGCAGCATTGCTTCCTCAAAATAGCTGCAGCAGCAGAATATTTCTTTCAGCTTCAAGCTTCAATGCTTTGATTGGTTATCACTTTTTCCAGTGGGACCATTCTACATAGTCCCATACTATTGGCATGAACCCCTGCCATGCAGGGCTCAGCGACGGAAGCTCGGATGAACCATGGGTCAGAGCAGGGGCGTGCGTAGGATTTAGCAATGGGAGGTGGTACAACTGTGTTCTTACCGAATAAATCTTTTCAGCGCGCCGCAACAGCAAGAAATTCATCGTGAGGCTTATGACAACGCTTGTTTTTAATCTCACAAGCTATAAGTGCCTACCACGATTCCTCATTTATCGACGTTTATTCACATGCATATTTATGTATGCCGATATTGGGTAACGGAGGGAGCACGTGTCCCGTTGCTCCCTCTCCCCACTCAATACATCATTGGGTCGGGGCATTCTAGCTCCAGGCTGGTTTCCTGGCTTCTGTAACAAACGCCACAAGGCCCGGAGGAAATTCAGCACGCCTTTCCGGGTCCATACACAAAATGTCCGCGTGCTTTCTGAGTCACCATGTAAACCAAAGTTCACCACAGCAACCACAACCGATACAAAAATACGATGAACTGAAGGGCCACCTGCGTGCGGCAAGTCAAGCTACTGCGTTTACAACCGCAAGATGCATTGCCCTCTGATAATAGCGAAGCATCACAAATGCTTTGGACAGAGATGCACGTCGTGGCATCGCAGACGTGAACCTCGCACTTCCTAAACATGAGGAATAAAATGCACATATTATGCAACCTACACAAACCTAGTATCTGTACAATCACCAGACATTTTTGAATCTATTCAGCACCTTCATTCATCAGCGTGGGCCATGCAATGACAAGAAATGGCGCTTGCCCCGCCCAGTTCGCATCAACCGACGCATAAAGTTGCGCTTTGACCGGCAGTTGATTATTCGAAGATCGTGAAGATTGCCAAAACTTCCAACTGATTGTACGATGACATCACGTAACCACAAAATCACTGCCAACCTGATGAAAACTGCATGCGCATCAAGCCCGGCAAGTCTCATGCTGACAATTGATGGCATTTGATGAACAGCTCAGTCACATGTGCGGAACCTTACAAACGGTCGGTGACAGAAGAGAACCGGGCGGAACAGCACGGGGCCACACAATGTTATTGTTTTGACGTCATCATGTCATTTTGAGGTAAATAGAGCTATTTTAAGATGCTAATATTGTATACAAATGTCTTGTTCGTCTGCTGATGTCAATATCGCATCCGTTTCACATTATATTTCGTTGATTGAGACCGTGTTGGGGAGTGCGAGACCGACGCCGGCGACACGCACCCCGTTCCAAGTTCCCTGGACTTCGTCCGGTGTATAAAAGGACGGATTTCAATCATCTGCCATCAGCCTATCCCTGCCTTTCCGCCATCCCAATGGATTCGGCGTGTCACGTTCTCGCGGCCCCCCTGTCACCCATTCCCCTCGCGACCGTGCTCACGCGGATAACGTCACGTCGCATCCCCTGCCCTAACGGGCGACCGGCTCGCTTCGGTCTACGACGGGCCGTCCTGTCTGCCGGCGAGTGGCCCAGCATCAGCGCTGTCGGCGCGCGCCGCCGGCCGGCGGACTCGGCGCGTCGCTGGCGACCTGCACCGCGCCGGCTCAACTCATGCAGATTAACGACGGCCAGAATGTCGTCTGACGTCCAATTGACCCGTACATGTCCCGGACACAGCGACTGCCGTGGATGACCTTACCGACATGGCAGAAGCCCGAAGCGGCAGGCTTCTCCTCCATTTCGCTGGTCCTTGACGCGCTCTTATCACAGCAGCTCCCGCACGTCCACACCCTCGAGTGAGAGTTCGCACTGCACCGGCCCCAGCGCACCGCACCGCACCGCAGCGCCTGAATGTGCTCAGGGCGTGCTCCGGAGCCGGAGGATATGCCGGCGCACGCGCCAGTTGCTACTGTACGACCGCGTGTTGCTCGGCTCCGTCTGCACAGCGCCCGCGGACAGTCTCAGTCGTGTGCCGCACTGCACCCGCACCCAGCCGCTCGTCACAGTCCCGACCAACTCGCGAGCCTGCACGTTGGCGACAGAGGTGTATCGTCCACCCGGCCGAGCCCTGTTTACCCGCCGCGCACACCAGCCCACACGGCGATCACGTGCAGCGCGGACACAAAGGGCTCCAGCCGCGGCCAAGGACGGCACTGGCCAATCGCGTGGCGGCGTTTCAAAGTAGGCGCCGACCGGAGCCAATCGCGCGCCCCTTCCGCACCCTCCGCACAGGCGATGGGGCGCGGGCGCAGCGGCGGAGGCAGGAGGGGGCCGCGGGGGCTCTACGGGGACGACTGAGGAATGGGGCGTACAAGGGGGAAGGACGCAGGTCGGAGACGTCCCACTGACCGAGAACGACTGAGGAATGGGGCGCACAAGGGGGAAGGACGCAGGTCGGAGACGTCCAACTGACCGAGGACGACTGAGGAATGGGGCGTACAAGGGGGAAGGACGCAGGTCGGAGACGTCCAACTGACCGAGGACGACTGAGAAATGAGGCGCACAAGGAGGAGGGACGCAAGAGACGCAGGTCGAAGCGAGGGACAAAAAACAAGGGGATTTTGCGGAACAGAAAGGCAGAAACCTCGTACGGACGCATGATGCACGGGTGTTCGACGTCACCCATACATTATCATAACTCCCGTGGCGCCGGCAGACCGTTAAAAAGAGAGCACCAGCAATTCTACCGCATTCTGTTTGCGCGAAACGATATGGCGGATTAGGACGCTGGAGCCAAACGGAGCCCAGCCAATGTAAGCGGCCGGGCGTGTGGTGCGCGCTAACCACAACGTCGCGCAAAGCCCCGGGCGCCGATGGAGACTACGTCGGTAAACAGGCTAGGTCAGCTGAAGGTTATCGCTGCCGCGTGCGGCGGCGGGAAAGGCGCCAGTCAAATGCAAGGCCGCTGCTGCAGACCTAGCCTGTGAGTGACTAGGCCGCCGTTCTATTGTACATCAGTCGGCTGCCTACAATGGCAACTCGCTGCAGCCGCAGCGGTGAAATCCGCATGATTAACTTGAACGCAGCGTAGCAATTTCAAGTGCTAAGCTAACCCAAATTTCAAACAAACATTAACAGTGCGTGCAAGCCACAATCCGCACCACCTCCAGCGCCGCGTGACGAGATGCCGCTGCGCCGTGTCGGACAGCCGCAGCCTGAAGGTCTGCCTGCGCTGTGGCGGCTCTGTCTGTTTGTCATTGGGGCTTTACGACGCATTCAGCTGCTGAGGCTAAACGGCGTCGCCTACCTCTCACCCTGGCAGAAAGGGCGGGCACCGCGGGGAATCGAACGCTGTGGCGGCTCATGTGAGCTGTCTGGGCTGGGGCCATTTCAGTCAGGACTTCCCGTTTTCAGCTGGAACACTTCCGCCCCCAGCACGCCCAGTGCCGCGTCCGGTGGGCTTCGCTGTTCACCCAGAGGCTTACTTATGACAAGTGATGGTCAGACATAGAACTTCGATACTTTATTCATCCAGTCCACAAGTCATGTATGTACGGATCTAAACGAGCTTTAGTGCTCATTGATTAGACCCACTGGACCCGCACCTTGTGATCGCGAACTTGCACCATCGAGTGCAGTCAATTTATGCGGCAGCATGTTAATCACCCACACCTTTATTTTCGGCTTAACGCGGTGCAAGCTGCCACAGCCACGAGGGTCAAATCAGCAGCGGCGCTGTAATGCCGGAGACTCGTCCCGAACATACGTGCAGATCTGACGCTGCTGTCTTGAGTGAGTCATCCGGCTGCTGTCTTGGGTGAATCATCCCGCTGATGTCGGTACAGCACGTCAGAGCTCAGCTACATTTGGTCCGTGTATGGATACGGCCGGGACGGAGAAGCCCGCTGCGGTCTCCAGCGCGAGAGGACGGCGCGCTGGAGCACGTCCGGCGGCGGCGGGACGACACCGGCCTGCCACTCGCCTACGTAAGGCGCCCCGGGCCGCGGTGGGACAGTCACAGGGCTGATCGCGGGAGGAGCCGCGCCCATGGACCCGCTGGGACCTGCTCCCCCGGGCCCTCCAACCCCCGTGGGAACGGGTCCCTGTTGCCAGCCCGCTGTATAGACCGCGATAGCACAGCGCCCCTGAGAATGAATTGCATGTGCCGAGAAATGACGTTATGGTGTTGCATCACCGTCGCCAGCCGTTCCCACTAGTCCGGGCCGAGCGTGGGCTGGGCTGATGATATCATATTAACGCCGGATCGCGACGACGCGGCAGCATCCCAAACTCCATCGGATATTTATTTCGCGGGCCATGCCAGCCAGGAGGGGGGGGGGGGGGGGGGGCGTGTTCTAACTAACTGTTTGTCGGCGAACGTAGTGAAGCAGCAAGACCATCCGTCACGCTCCGTGCCATGCCAACCGCACGATAAAACCAAGGAATAAGCCGTGCGCGGGATTCGAACCCAGGTCTGTCGCTCCCGGCCGGGAGCGGCAGGTTTGGTCTGAAGCACGGCAGACGGCGCTGCGGACCGGGCGGCAGCGGGCCGGATCAGAACAGAGCGCCTGCGGCCTCCGACCGGAGGCGGTCGGCCACTTCCGGTGCGTGGCGGCCGTCACGAGAGGCGGCCGAGCGGGCCGCGCCGCTATCGCCGCCGGAGCGACGCGTCACAAGCCACCGCCGCGACGACCGGTGGCGCGACGATGAACTGTCTGCTGAGGAATGGAGGCGTGGTGAAGGGAGACAATGGCACGTCGCGAGAGTTGGAAGACAGCGTAGATGCAGAAGGATCACATTGCGGTGGTGTCGTTATGGCAGTGAGTGGGCTCCACATCTGAGCAGATTGCAACAATTCGTTGGGATGTGAAAGGAAGTTGCAGAGGCAGAAAGTCCGAACGGAATACGAAAGGACCTTGCAAGGGTAGCAGGAATCTGTCTACACGCATACCGAGACTGGGTAGATGTATCGGCAATGACACAGCACGACCGGCTAAGGGCAAGCTGACACCTAGGTAAATTCAGACTCGTGTGTCCACACAAGAGCAGCGATAGCAGACAGGCCAACGGCGAACCACGGCACAAACGCGTCTCGGCGGAACGTGAAATCACGGAAACGGAAATTCTTGGTGGGACGAGGCAGCGGTGGCGCCTCCGGGGCAGATTAACGGTGTCTCTGTGTAACCAGAGAGCGTCATATTCTGTGCGGTCGTCGGGAAGACCGCAGCCTCCGCAGTATGTCCGCACCCCATTGCATATAGACAGAGCGGAGAGTGAGTGAGTGAGTGAGTGAGTGAGTGAGTGAGTGAGTGAGTGAGTGAGTGAGTGAGTGAGTGAGTGAGTGAGTGAGTGAGTGAGGAGTGAGTGAGTGAGTGAGTTGAGTGAGTGATGAGTGAGTGAGTGAGTGAGTGAGTGAGTGAGTGAGTGAGTGAGTGAGTGAGTGAGTGAGTGATGAGTGAGTGAGTGAGTGAGTTGAGTGAGTGAGTGGTGAGTGAGTGAGTGAGTGAGTGAGTGAGTGAGTGAGTGAGTGAGTGGATTGGTGAGTGAGTGAGTGAGTGCGTGAGTGAGTGAGTGAGTGAGTGAGTGAGTGAGTGAGTGGTGAGTGAGTGAGTGAGAGTGAGTGAGTGAGTGAGTGAGTGAGTGAGTGAGAGTGAGTGAGTGAGTGAGAGAGAGAGAGGAGAGAGAGAGAGAGGAGAGAGAGAGAGAGAGAGAGAGATAGAGAGAGAGAGAGAGAGAGAGAGAGAGAGAGAGGAGAGAGAGAGAGAGAGGGAGAGAGAGAGAGAAGAGAGAGAGAGAGAGAGAGAGAGAGAGAGAGAGAGAGAGAGAGAGAGGAGAGAGAGAGAGAGAGAGAGAGAGAGAGATAGAGAGAGAGAGAGAGAGATGCACAAGCCGAGGCTGGAGCCGCTCCAGCAGCGCAAACAATGGCTGGGCGCTGTTCCAGTCAGCTGACGACGGGTCGCCGCGGCTCCACCGGCGGGCCGGCCGTCAGCCCCGCCGCGCCCAGCGCCCACCCAGCCAGGCGCAGCGGCGCCGCGGCCGCACGCCAGCTGGCTGTGCCATGCGGGGGGAGCTGCGCCGGGCCTAGATCACCAGGCAGAGCAACGACTTTTGGCATGTCACAGAACCGGAAATGAACTATCTCGAGACCGGTCGAGACTGCACATGAAAAGTAGGCACACACAGGTGCGCGGGAGGCAGTGGCAGTCTCGTGGCCCCCAGCCTGCCAGGCAAAGGTATGACATGATGGCGGAAAAGGACAGGTACGCTAGATGACGGAATATAATTGCAGATCACGGTCACCCCCGCCGGTCTGTGCTTCCTTATTTGAACATTCCTTGCACGTCAATGGGAACAACCTAACCTAACCTAACCTAACCTAACCTAACCTAACCTAACCTAACCTAACCTAACCTAACCTAACCTAACCTAACCTAACCTACCAACCTAACCTAACCTAACCTTCCAACGTGGGCATTGTACGCCTGTCATGGCAAGTTTTATTTCAACGCGCGATCATCGCGCGCTTCCGTTCCACACGAATCGTTGCATGTGGTCACTGGTTGCTCAGCTCGCCTGATGGTACCGTCAGCCGGTTAACACGCTCTCCACCACCTGCACATCACACCCCTCTGGAGATTACTGTCCACGGTCCCCCGAACCCCCACCTCCACGCCTCCGCCGTGTCAGTTTCGAGGGAACACGGAAACACGAACATACATCTCATTTGTGGACACCTGATCCCAAAGGGCCTGAAGGCCCGCCGTTGACAAGATCAGATCAGCCCATGGGACAAATTTTCGAGAGGCGGCATACGGCCGTTCTTAAGAGCCCTCTCATCCGCTCTATCCTGTCCGACGAGTGTGGCGACCCCTCTGGCGCTGCCCCGGGCCGCCTGGTGTCGCTGGCGGCCGTGGCGGACGGGCCGCCGGCGGCGTCAGGAGGGTGGCCAACAGCGCACGGCGACAGGTGAATCAGCCCTCCAAACCGGGCCGGGCCGGGCCGGGCCGGGCCGCCGCCGCCGCCGCCGCACGGTACAGCGCGGCTCACGCCACAGCTCAGCCCCGCACTGCTGCTGGCTCGGCAGTGCTGGACAGCGAGGTGAACGGCTCCGCGCGGTTATGACGTGCCACGTCAGCGTGCGCCGTATCGAGAGGGTTCGGTTCGTGGGGCCTTCCTGAAGTTCGAGAAAACATCGTGTGATTCTGAGATCGAGCTGTGTGCTCATAAAACCCTGTGTGGAAGAACCTGCGTGAACGTAAACAACGGAACATAATCAGACAGAACGAAACGAATGACATTCAGGTGATGCTCGGGACTTCCAAACTTGGTCTGATACGACCACCTTGTGTTTCCCCTGTCTGTCACAGTGCATGGACATTATTTCGCAGTGCGTTGACATCTTCATTCGTCCACCTCACAACCTACCAAGCGTGTGCAACCGGAAGTGTGTGGGTCTGGTGCATGCATGGATCTAGTGCACGTACGGATCTGGCGCGTGTGGCTTTGTCAGGAATGTGTCAAGGCCACTCGAATCAGGTCACGCTGCCGATATGTTCTGTTCTGTGCCCTCGTCTCCAGTGATCATGAGGGTGCCGCCAAACCAGGCCTTCGAGAACTGATCAATGCTTATCAAAGTCAGCTTTAAATACAGCTGTATCGGTATATATTGTGTATGTCACTGTCAACATTGGCAGCATCTGTTATCGGTCATGAACGCAAGTCGGCAGCGACCCTTCTAGCAAGAATAAGGAAGATATTAGCATGGTAACAGGTAAGACTTCACTCCCAGAAAAGACATGCTCGCAAATAATAGACATAAAATAGTAGCTTACTAGGTTTATTCGCGACCTGCGCCATACCAGACTGTCCCGGATCCGGAGGTAAACAGCCGGGGAAAGCGGGGAGCAAGGCTTCTTAACGCACCATGAGTCGGCAAGAAAATTGTTTGCCAAGTAGAAACTTTGGTGAGGGCATCAAAGCTCGAGACAGAGAAGGCATGGATAGGCAAAAGCAAACTGGAACAGTCGTGTTATCAGCTTCAGCGATATGTGAACAGCAATGCCCTGGGGATGGTAGGCGCCAGTGTAAATCCGGGCTTAGGGGAAGATGTACACAGCACAGTGTGTAATATTTGATCAAATAGTTGCTTTGTGACCAAGAAGGGGGGGGGGATGAGACCATCACGCACGCCGCAACCAAAAGGCGATCTGTTCGGAGTGAGTATAACGCGGCGACCTGTGTCACTAACGTATAATGTGGTGACCTGTGCGGCTTAGCTAAGCGCGACGACCTGTGTGGCTAGGGTCTAACGGGGCCACCTGTGTGACTAAGGCATAACACGGCAAAATGCGTGGCATAGGTGTACGCTGCGAGATGTGTGGCTAAGGTATACGCTGGGAAATGTGTGCTTAGGTATACGCTGCGAAATGTGTGGCTAAGGTATACGCTGGGAAATGTGTGGCTAAAGTATACACGGCAACCTATGAGGCTTAAGTATAACGCAGCGTCTTGCTTCGCTTAAGTATAGCACGGCGACCCGTGTGGGCTACAGTACAACGCGGCGATCCGTATGACTAAGGTGTAACGCAGCGACCTTCATGGCTGAGACATGACAAACGCGTTCGTGCCACGGATCAACTGGCGTCCTATCGACGTACGTTTTACAGAGAAACATCCAGATGTAACCTCTACACCATTTCCCTCATGCTTATAATTAGGACCGAGCTGAGATCCACGCCGACAGACAGACGGCTGAGCCGATCTGGATACGAGGCCAGCGGCAAAGGCTAAATTCAAAGTTGACGCCCAGGGCCGTCATGCAATTCACTGCCTGCTGCATGCCAATGGACTTAATAGTTTATGTTCGACGTGGATGGACGGATGATGTGTGGGAGCGAGGAATGTATTGTACTTCGGCGATAACAAAGCTGCGGCTACTTTCGGCTGTCAGAGATACGGCTGTTGTCTATATCTGACATCTGTGCGTGAGTATTTTGGCGGCTTTCCGACGACCTCGCTGTCTCTGTACGAATTTTGAAGCGAAAGGGACGCTATAGATTGTGCAGTGCTAAGCGACGTAGTGTTTTAGGCGTTTGTATCCTAAATTCGGGTGTGGAATGCATTAGGGAGATGAGAGTTTAAACACGTTCGGACAAATACATGGGATGGAAGTGGTATGCGGGCGCAAACTGAAATGCATTTGAGCACAGTGTTATGCAGGGGAAAGCTTAAAACGTACTAAAATGACGGTAATGCGCGTATCAAAATGAAATGGCATGCATCAATTCTTTCGAAAGAATAGCCAACTACAGATGTGACTTATTGGTATGTGTTTATCCGGTGGGAGAATTTGTGTTTTTTTTGCTAGATTTTTGTCTCACGAATAGCTGTTCATAATTTATGTTGTCATGCGGTGCAAGTTCATCCAAAACGTCCAATCAGTCTCTCTGGGGAACGTTCAGAACTTGCAGGGTACCACGGCAATCCAATAGCGTGTACGAAGAGCCAGCTGAAGTGGGCGCAGCGTTTCCAGCAAGCCTGTCACCACTGCTCCAACAAACACTGATTAGATTTCGGGCTCCTGAGCCCACCAATTCAAGCCGGCCACATGTCAGGCACGTGGGAGCAGCCCGGAAGTTCGGCCCCTGAGCGCGCGGGCCGTCTGCACACGCCCTGTAACTCCGGGGCCGACCTGAAGTGGCGGCACGCGTGACAGGCCTGGAGCCGGACGGGGCCGGTGAGCCGGCCGCCCCCTGGCAGTCGTCCGGCGCCGGCGGCAGGCCCTCGGTGCCGTACCGGCCGGCTCCTACCGGTCAGCGGCCACTGCCGTCACCGGCAGCTGCAGGGCTGCATCGGTCACCATCGATCGCCGGCCGGTCCGACCCCGCAGGCCGACCGACCTGTCGACCGCGCCGAGGCGGGCCAGACACCGGACGACGCGGTCGAGCTGGCCGCCAGGCGCCGCCGACAGGCCGAGGAGCGGCAGCCGTGCCAACCATTTGTCAGGAGGCGACGGGACGTTACTCAGCTGTGAGCAAGTCTGAGAAAACACCGGCTGCGGGCGGCACACAATCGACGCAAGATTCGGATTTATGGCACGCCCCGACTGCTGCTAGCCCCATCTCGGTCATCACCTGCTTCAGTAAGTGCGGACAGGCCAACGCCCGTCCTCACAGAAATAGGCAGCTGCGGATTGCCAACATGTTCAAGATGAGCCCTAACGAAGATGGCAGCGCAGAATCGGCTCAGTCATACCAAAGCTGTTGCTGCGTTCGAACCGATAGAACATGTATCAGGTTCACAACAGTGCATTCGTCTCCAACGGCCTTCCACAGGCCAGGTGGTTATATGACACCAATCATGCGTCCCGTGCTGCGTGGGACGGGCGAGACGACCACAGCTGTGAGAGCTGTCAATTGTCATTCCGTACCTGACATGGAAAAGTTAGCTAATGAGGTCAAGCTTCTCCTACAACAGATACTAACGAATTGCATTAATGCGCCGAAGAACCCACTCGTCAAAATAATTCACGCAAGCCACAAGCAATGGTTACTGCTTCAAAATGTCCGCCTTTGGGTCTGGTGTGGTCAGGCTACAGAACGGTCTCAATAAAGCACTACTAATTCAACATTTGGGCAATTACGAACAAAACATCCAAAATATGAGACATCCTTGGGTGAAAACTGATCACAATAAACACGGCATATCTGTATAAAGTATATTATTACTTATTGCTTGCTTTAGGCACCAATACATTTTACTCCACGTCGCTTGGGAAAAGGGTGGCACTGGTCCGGTCGCCTGCTGTCGCGACTATGCGTTGGACTGCACTCAGTCTGTTTGTGAGCTGACGCCGGTGCACTGGCCTACATCGTGCTGGAGGGCTCACGACCTCGCCCTACTCTGGTCGCTGGGGTCTGATGCCACTCCGGGAAACGCCCCAAAACGGGCCGACCCATGGTTCGCGCACGAAGGCGCGCGACTTTCCACAATGTCATTGTTACTGGCAGCCTCGGTATGCATGCATCGACCCACAATTGCCAGTAGGGTTATCCGCCCTTCTTCGGTCAGAATGTGTGAGCCCCGCGCTGCCGTGACGCCGGACCGTCCAGACCTGCCACCAATCCTATATCCTTCAACTTTCTGAAATTTGCAACATTGCACCTGCAACGTAAGTCGAGCGATGGAGGCGAAATACTGATGATACCGCACTGTTGCAGGAAAAACCGGCTTGATGGAACAGCATGCACACCAATGCCCGAGGAGTTGCATGGGGCAGCTTTTCGAGAACTGCACTTATTATTGCTGAAAAATAACGCGCCTGCGATTCATGGGGCCATTATTCGCTTGCACGTGTAGCCCTGTACAGATGCAGCCTTCCACAGGACGTGACAGCTGGACCCGGCCCAGCCCGGCTTTCCGGACATGAAGGTTTTCTCGTCGTCCAAATCAAACTCGCTCGAACTGCGGCCCTTCACCGGAGGGATGCGGTTAGTTCATTTAAAAATCACTCATCACCTTAAGTTGTTTAGCTGCCATACATGTACTATGCCCATACCGGGATTTAGCCGATAAATGATCTGAATACAACTGCAGTCCAACAATCGGCATGTCTTCTACTCAGAACTCTGTCTGTTTTGGTGAGCAAAAATCGTGTGCAGCGTCAAAGCTCCTTGGAAATCTGAACATGATGAGCAGGCCCGTTCATAGTATCTCTGTAAAAGCTCTCACGAAATGCTGCCACCCGCCAGTGTTTCATCGAGCATACGTGGCCTTGCGCCTGTCTGAGACATGCCTCCGCTGTCGCTCGCGATCGCTGCTACAGCTGTTGGCAATCACTTATCCACCTACGGTTAAGGCCAATATGGGGCGTGGAGCGCCACAGGCCAGCTGGCCCACTGCAGGCGGCGAAGCAGGCGAACCGGAGGGCAGCCGGGCCAGCCCGGCGCCAAGATCGGGGGAGCCAACGACTTCAGCCGCACTACGGAAGTCACGACACCGTGAACGGGTCACTGCCGTTCCTGCCGGACCATGAACAGTGGCTGCGGTTCACTACCAGACCATGAACAGGCGACTGCGGTTCATCACCAGGCCATGAACAGGTGGCTGCGGTCCATCACCAGACTATGAACAGGCGACTGCGGTTCATCACCAGGCCATGAACAGGCGACTGCGGTCCATCACCAGACCATGAACAGGCGACTGCGACCCATCACCAAACCACGAACAGGCGACTGCCGTCCATCCCCGGACCATGAACAGGCCACTGCGGTCCATCACCGCACCATCAACGGGCGACTGCCGTCCATCACCGGACCATGAACAGGTGGCTGCGGTCCATCACTGGACCATGCACAGGCGACTGCGGGTCTATCGCCAGACCATGAACAGGCGACCATGGTCCATCACCAGATCGCGAACAGATAGCTTTGTTCAACCACTGAAAGATAAATTGTAAATGATTGGACGTTTTTCAATGGATTTAGCCCAAGTTATGCTGTCGAATGTAATTTCCCTTTTTGGTACCATTTATAAAAAGTTTTTTATTTGGGCAGCTAGTGGTTATGACAATCACCAGCAGATGATAGCCACCGAAAACAAACTGTGTGATAGTGATCTTTTCCCTCAAGTTTTGTAATATCACAACTAATATATTGGGGCCTCAAGCCGACATTGAGGGGGCGGCAATGCTCAGAATTCCGGTGGGGGCGGAACACTTACAAAATAATACAAATAAATATCCCTCAACTTTGATCGTAGGTTCCATGACATGATCAACATATGCAACAAAACATCTGAAATGTCACATAGTTCCCTGTGCACTTAACGCCAACACTCTAACCAACTCCCGGCCAGAAGCGTCGAGTTTCTGCGTATCGGTCTTCGGCACATTTTCTCCAGAAGGGGACCAGATCGAGGCATGGGGAAGGGGAGGGAAGCCAAGGTCCCTTCGTCACTGAAGGCACAGGTACAACCGCTGGAATGGAGGGGGAAGCTGGAAGGATCTGGGGACTTCAACTTCCACGGAAAAGGATTTCGCCAGGGAGTTTTAATGCGTTTTAAGTTTCTCATTTAGCATGTTATTTTCAGGTCAGGCTGATCCCCGGATTCCAGCTGGTCCCTCCAATCTTAAGCTGTCCCCCAATATCTCAGAGACATGGTTACACCCATGGATATGGGGGTCCTATTCTTATTCGGGGGAGGGCGGGGGCTTTCAGGTCGTGAACCCATTTTGATCACTTTGATTCCTCAAGTGGCCACTTTGATTTAAGACCTTGGACTTCTTCGGGCTTACACTGCCAGAGAACAGCATGACAAAACCAAGAGCAGTTGGCAACTAAAGAACAATAACCGAATGCTGGGCATGAACACGATTAATGAGCGGATCACAACAGCCAAGCATTGTTTACTATCCGACCGGCAGCACCAGCTACAGGATGCTATCGTCCGTGACCTGGCCGTGTCAGGATCTGTGACGCGTCGTCACACCGAGCGCGGACGCTAAGGGTCGCCACTGGCCCGTTACCCGCGCTGGAGGGCGGCGCCCGGCTGATTCAGCTGAGCAGCGGCGGGCGGGGTCAGGGTGGGCTGCCGGGACCCCCTGTTGATCCAGCTGAGCAGCGGAGGGCGGGGTCAGGGTGTGCTGCCGGGAACCCCGCTGTTGATCCAGCTGAGCAGCGGCGGGCGGGGGTCAGGGTGTGCTGCCGGGAACCCCCCTGCTGATCCAGCTGAGCAGCGGCGGGCGGGGTCAGGGTGGGCTGCCGGGAACCCCCTGCTGATCCAGCTGAGCGGCGGCGGGCGGGGTCAGGGTGTGCTGCCGGGAACCCCGCTGTTGATCCAGCTGAGCAGCGGCGGGCGGGGTCAGGGTATGCCGCCGGGAACCCCCTGCTGATCCAGCTGAGCGGCGGCGGGCGGGGTCAGGGTGTGCTGCCGGGACCCCTGCTGATCCAGCTGAGCAGCGGCGGGGGGGGGGGGGGCAGGGTTGTACCGCCGGGAGCGGCGCCCCTGTTGATCCAGCTGAGCGGCGGCGGGCGGGGTCAGGGTGTGCCGCCGGGAGCGGCGCCCCCTGACAATGTAAGCAGGGCACAGCTCCGGAGCCCCCCCCGAGTCCGACAACTCTGGGCTCCAAACGCCCGGCGAGACCTCTGCAAGTGACAAAGCCGGCGCGTGAAGTGAATTTAGCTAGGTGTGACGGGGCTCTGGGGAGGCTACAGCGCTGAGCGCGTCCGACGGGGCCGGTCGCCCCAGCCCCCCAGACACGATGCCGGTGAGGTGGCGGCTGCCGACACCTCGGCCCTGTCCCGGCGAGCCGGCGGCCGCGATCGATCGCGGCCGCCGGGCGCGGCCATTTTTTGGGAGTATGGCCGGGCGGACGGCGCAGACGGCCGCTGGCTACCCGCCCGAGAGCCGCGGCCTGCTGGAGGCGGCCGCGGTGACCGGCTCAGAGGGCCGGCCTGCAGCTGGGCCGCCGACCCCGCCGACCCCCGCGCCCTGTCCCGTCTGAGGTGACACATTCCTCCGGGAGGCGTCACGAGAGGCGGGGCGCGACCGACGGTCGATACGGGACGCAGCCAGCGGTGCGGCGCAGCAAGACAAAGCCGCGCAACAATATGGCGTGCGCCCTTTGCTGACACCACACAAAGCGCCTGCTTGGCGTTATAACCGCCGACAAGAAATCCAGCTGTCCCCACAACTCATACAGAGATGGAAAACCTCGGTGGATCGAAGCTGAGAAATCGTGCTGGGTTTTGAATGGGCCGACGGCGATCCCACCGCTGATGCTTGGCGAGCGGAATGATAGAGATCTCCAGGGCTATGCTCTCAAGGCATCTCAAGGCATAGGAGTCGACTGCATTTCGTTGGCTCCGAACCAAATCACGCTATGCTGAAGTGAACGCTAACCACATTGTACCAAACTGCTCAAGAGTTTTACGGCTCCAAACCGAGCCGCAGTGCCAACGGCAGTTCGAAAACATATGAGTGGTATTAGATGTGTGACAACTCCAGCGGAGATACGTTTCTGAGGTGATTTACAGAGCTAAATGAACTGACTCGCGAACCCACTAGTGAGTTCGGGTACACCTGGACTTGTAAAGGTTTGCACACTGGTTGATCTTAAAGGGTATGCTTCACGTTTGAAAACAATGCAGTAAGCATCAGATATGATAAAACAAGCTCACTTATAATCATTGGTATACTTTTTAAATATAAAAGACTGCTCCAGAAAGCACTCTCTGTCTGTTTAATAGTTCCCAATGCGTCATGGTTTGATTGCTCACCGTACTTTGCACAACAGTGGGAGCCAGTTGACGGCCGTTACGTCTGGAAATCGCGCTCACGAACGCCAGATATGAACGCCTCAAAAATTACATCTTTCTTGGCCTTCATCGCCGCGTGGCTTATGGGATGGTAGGATTTGGATGGCGTTATTATGACGTCGTGAATGCCAAGGTGACCTTGAAATACCCTCCCCCACATACCTTTCCCCAAGTTCGCGGGCGTGTAGCTCACAAACTACAGGGGCTTAGGTCTCATAAAGGGTGGGATTGTGAACAGCACCGAAAGGTCGTCAAGATGGCTATCTCAGTTCAAAACCCCATATAGATGTGGAACACTCCCTTTCAGAGGTCCACATATTTATATCGTGTGGCCCTTTGCACATCACACACAGCTCTAACAGCACACACACAGAACTTACATACATACAACACTCTCACGCACTTACAGCCTTAACAGCTCTTAAGGCCATCTGACGCACATGGACCTGCTGGAGCCGTTACAGCGTCCCCAGACGCTGATGACCCGGCTGGGTCAATAGACCTACTGGAGCCGTTACAGCGTCCCCAGACGCTGATGACCCGGCTGGGTCAGTGGACCTACTGGAGCCGTTACAGCGTCCCCAGACGCTGATGACCCGGCTGGGTCAGAGCCGGCGCGTATCACCGCTGACCAGTATAGCAGCAGTCAGAGCCAGACGAGCGGACTGGCGAACACACATGGACCTGCTGGAGCCGTTACGGCGTCCCCAGACGCTGATGACCCGGCTGGGTCAGTGGACCTGCTGGAGCCGTTACGGCGTCCCCAGACGCTGATGACCCGGCTGGGTCAGAGCCGGCGCGCATCACCGCTGACCAGTATAGCAGCAGTCAGAGCCAGACGAGCGGACTGGCGAACACACACGAAAATGGCAACGCGGCGTGAACGGTTGATGACCCGTGATAATACGGCCGTGACTGACGGTTGATGCGGATACTGGCCGAGTTAGTTTGGAGTGTAGCTGACCATCCCCGCGGGCACCAGTTGGGTTAGTTTAAAACGTAACTGCCTGTTGCTGACGACACAGGTTGGGTTAGCTCGAAATGTAGCCGATTACCGCTCCGGTCACTGATCGAGTATCTGCCTACACCGCACACCATGTCACCGGCACTAAGCCCAGAGGGTTGTGCTGAGGCGTTTCCGGGACAAGCCCGACCCTTGTCCCCCGCCAACCGACTTCGTGGCCTGGACTGTTGGAGTGACGCGATAGCACGTACTGCCCGGATCCACCATTCGTACTTTGGAGCCGCTCATTTGGGCTTGGCCGGTTGCTATGGTCACGAGGAAGCCTGGAGTCAGAATTTCAGCAGCCATTGCACCGACTCGCACAGTGATTTTGTTTAGAATTGGGGTCGATGGCGGGGACTGTTGATCTGGGGGTCGCGGGCCACCGCACCGCCGGCACGATTTGGTAACGCCAGCTGCAGCTATCCCCCATCCCCCTCCCCCATCCCCCCGGTCATGTTGCAAGGGCAGCAAACAGCTGTCACGAGTACGCTGATCTCGACTGGTTGCTTGGCCGGTTTTAGTGCACATTTGCCACAGGAGTGCTGCAAGTGATATAAATAGATTGGCGACTGAGATGGAGGCGGACCAAGGTGCCCTCAGCGGGACACGCGGTGTCCGCTGCCAGAATGGCCCACTGCTGCTGCCATGATGATCTGGCGGTTGACAACAACGCCGCTTCCATACGAATTCTTGTCCCAGTATTAATGGGAATAATTCCAGAAGCGGGCCACTTACAGTCGAATGTTGCTATCCTGCATTGCTTCGGATGCACCCATATTCATGGAGGTGACGTTCACAGCGACCAGGACAAATATCCGGTGAAGGTGTGGACAGGGTGGAGAGGAGAGCAACAACCCGGCATCAAAGGCAATCCGAGTATCCCTACCTGACCGTCTGGTTCTTTGGGATACACGGTGTTCTTCCGTACAGCGAAATGACCAGAACATTTTGTGGTCTGTTTTAACATTCCGAACATTCGCCCTCCTTTCAGTATTCACCGCCTCATTATAAACCCTCGCAACGCCTCGTTGGACCGGGCTGAGCTGCATGAATCAGCCTTGAGCGGGCTTTACACGCCTCTCGGCGAGGACTCCGCCCGAGCGCCCACATACACCGACGAGGGGTCCCTGCGCGGGGCAAGTCAAGAAAGCGGAGATCTCCCAGATGCACCCCATCACGCGCCACCCCCATTTATCCCATATCATTCAAGCAGTTATTGCTGGCCAAGGGGGCTCAAATCCAAAACCAAACCAAACCATTCCGAAGTGCGATTCTAGACCAATGCTGATATAAAATGATTGTGAATGATGATCTAGCGATCGCTCCTGAGATTAGGTGAAATAAAATGTCGCATTTTCCCTAAAACACACCTCTTCCCTTCAACACCACTAGCCGGGATCGGGCTAGCTGGCTTAATACTGTATCGAGTCGTGGACCGGCGCTTGTGCGGACAGTGAGTGATGACTCAGCCATCCGATCAGAGCTTTCACCGGAGGGAGCCGTCAGCCGTCGCAGCGGGCCACCGTGGCTGCCATTGACACAAAAGCAATAAATACGAGTATGGCGGTGGCACAGCCTTTGCAATGCCCGGTAGCCACGTTCCAGAATGACTGACGGCTTTGGCTCCGGGGCTACCCAATGCCTACCGTGCCTTTCATTTCGCTAACACCCTATGTACCGGGGCGGCCAAAACACGTCATGGGACACGATGACGCAGGAGACGAGCAAACACTCATTAACAAATGACACGGCAGCACAGTGGTGACACTGTGGACTCGGCCGCCGGCTGGGTCAACACGAGGCGCCCCGCCCGATCCGCGGCCGGGCCCCAGCGGGCCCGCAGCCGCGCCTCGCCCGACTCGCATGCCGAATGCCCGGCCCAAGCGCGGTCATGCCGCGGCCGCGTGTCCCACCACCGCCACGGTCGGCGGCGTCGGGCAGCACCTGTCGTCCCCAGACGGGCACAGGGCGTGCCGGCTGGTGACGAGGCGGCCGGCGCCGGCGACCGTGGCGACGGCGGCGCCGTGAATCCGGCCCGGCCGCCGTATTGATCAAACGAGCAACCGCGCCCGCCAGCCCCGCAGCTGGGAAACCCGCCGGCAGCTCGCACCCCGCCCCGCCCCCATCGCCGCGGGCCGCGGAGGCCACCGACTCCCCGCGAGCCGAGGCCGCAGACGGCCGACCAGACAAAAAAGGCGGCGGCGACGGGACATTACCCGGGCCAGCGAAGCGGCACGTTGGCGTGGCGACGACTCACCGGTGAGACGGCGGCCCAGGCCGAGCCGGCCAGCCGGCGGCGGCGGCGCCGCGGACTCGTCGCCCGGCGTCGGCGGCAGCGGCTTGTCCGGCGCCGGCGGAATGACGGATGCCAGCGCCTCCTGCACGTCCCGGTCACGCAGCGACTCCAGCGGCAGCTCGTCCACGCGCTGGCCGTCGGAACTCTTGAGCTCCACGGGCGTGGGCGGCTCGGCCTCCAGTGATGACGGCGAAGGGATGCGCGGCGCGCGGTAGTCGCCCAGCTCCGTCTTCTCGGTCGGAGGGATGCCCTGGAACGGGTCGGGATTGATGGGGGCGAGGATCTCTTCGTCGGATTCGGGGTCAGGTTTGGTAGCGGGTTCGAGAATGATGGGGCTTTCCGCCTCTGGGAACGCAGGCGGCGCCTGGTGTGCAGTGATAGCTGGGGAGGGCTGGGGTTCAGGGGTCAGAGACGGCGGCTCCAACTCGTCCGAGGAGACCTTTTTCGCATCGCTTAAAGCAGCTGTTGAATCCTGGTACTGAGCGACAGGGTCAGGTCTGTAGGGGTCCGAGGCATGACTGGTGTGTTCAGGCACCACAGGAGCATGCGCTGGCGCGGACACGTCGAAGGGGGAAGGATCCACTTTCGTGGTAGGTTCGTTAAAGGAGCTGTAAGGATTCGGATCAATATCGGAATCATTTCTCGGCTCAAAAACTTCAACACCACTAGGCTGCTTCGCGACAGTGTCCATCTCTCTAGGTGATTCAAAAAAGGATTCTTTTGGTGAATCTGATCTTACTGGAATGACAGCATCGCTCTCCAGATATCCGTGACTAGAAGAATCAGGTGGTGTCGATGACATATGACCTTCCTCCTGCGCGCGCTCATCATGGGACCTTGGATCATGCGCGGGATCATCGTTCACGAACTGAGAAGCGCTCTTTTCTTCCAGCCCTGAATGGGCATGAGGTTCATTTTCTTCTGGTTTCAGAGCGTCGGCGGCGCGATCGCTGCTCAGTACACCAAATGGATCATCTCCCTTGTCCTGTTGCTGTGCCGTGGCCAGGTGTCCAGATGCCAATGCTAACTCAGGTGACTTCCGGCCAAAAGGATCGAAGTCCGAAAGGTTCACCGAATGTCCTTCCTTCCCTTCAACATTATGGCCGTCCCCTTTAACTTCCACCGGCGTCAGTGCATCCCCAGATCCAATATTACGTACGGTTGCATCCGATGCCTTCTCTTCATCTGACGCATCTTCTCTCGGGTTGGCCATAGCCGCCGTTGGATTGCCCATGCGCTCGTAATCCATTTCTACCAAAACGAAAGCTAGACACCTCAAATGCCTGTCGTCTGTGCCGATACTCAGATTATAGCACAGCACCAACGCTCCACCGCCGACCGCGCTACACAGCACACAGTACACAAACCGAGGAGAGCGACCGCTCGATGACTCAGAAAGAGCTGCGACTGGTTTCTGCTAGGATATGGCAGCAATAAACTTCACGAAATGCCGGGCTTAGTTATACGATCCTTGTATACGGTGCCCGGAATATTTTTGTCATCAAAACATAGAGTCATTCGTCCAAGATATTTTGAAAATATATCTATGGTCTTTTGTCGTTCATTAATGTGTCAGATTCCAGATATATAGACTAGCCAATACGTTGGCTTCTTTCTGGTAAATTTGTAATGTTTCACAACGCCCATTTTTCGATAGAAAACTAAGCTTGAGACACTAGTTTATAACATAAACATAATAAGACTCAATTCAGTTAAGTTAAATATATATTTATGAATTTATTAATATGCAATAATACCAATTTTATACTAGTTTAGGAGGTAACATAAAAAGACGGATGATATGGGGGCAGTGTCATAGGCAAACACGGCGAACATATAACGAAAACGGCGCGTGTTTGTTTGTTGGTTGGACACTTGATTACCCGTACTTGCGCTGGGTATTTGTGCAGATTGTGTGAGGAACGTATGACGTTAATATGAATAATATAAGACGCGATTGGAATCTCATTATTATCGGAAAATTATCATGTCAAGCAAAATCTCATTATCCATGATCATTGTGGTCTGGAAGTGGATCTGCGTTGATGCTCCCACCAATTTTGGCACATAGGGAGCTAATGTTCCAAGGCATTAGCATGGTGTGGTTATTTCGAGCAAAAACACCCCAACCCAGATTGTGAAAATTGCATAATTTACCAAAGAAATATGGCATAATAGTAGTACTTTTCAAAGACTTACTTGATAATAGAGCTATTGTTTCAAAGAATTGTGATGTTAAGAATTAATGTCTGGCAAACATGCTCAAATTTTTTTATGATCTGAAATGGCAGCATGATTTGGGCCTGCCACAAGTTTGGTACATGCAAACATGCTGTTGAGCTAGTCAATGTTGTGTAGGCATCTGGTGCTGTGGGTGGTTTTTTTTGCAGACTGGCTTCAAACCGATTTCTATGCAAAGGTAATTTCACAATTAAGCATGACCTTACCTGCATTGAGTTGCATGTGCATGTCCAGTAAGTGGGTGCACCAATACCACCTAGGGTATCAAACACACAGTGGATGTATTTTACAGATTATTTAAGTATGACCTTGCAGTGCTTTGAGAGATTTCAGTACCAGGCTCAGGTGACAGCCATGTTGCTGCTATACCATGCATGTTTGCAAACCATATATTTGTGCATTGTGGCTTAATATTTCATGAATTGGTGCCTAAGTGCTGAGCCAGGTCAACAGAGATTATTCTTTATGCACAGATGAGGTATGCTACTCACCTTTGCCCTTCTTGGGGGGGGGGGGGGCCATCTCCAGTGGGCTTGACTAACCCATCTCATTCCTTTCCTAGGCCATGAATAGTTGAGACAAAATGGGAGTGATGGGATTTGAATGTCATTATGGACAAGTCTGGCAGATGAGGGTAATGAGGAAAGGTCTAGACTTTTTCAAAGCTGCATGGAGCTTCACAGGTGATCTAATTAAACTGTAAATTACCAGCCACAATATATTTGGGAAGTCCAGTGTGTAGGTCAGTGTATCTGCATGACAGAGCATGATGGAAATGTGTCTGTGGGACAGAAGTATGAGAAAAAGAGAAAGTATGTACCCAGATGCCAGAGATCATGGCATAACATGTATACAGGGCAAAAGGAACAGAAAGTGTTTAAGCCTTGGCATCTGCTTGCTGTTGTCTGGCCTTAGATGCTTTTGTAATGGTGTTTCATGTTGCATCCAACCTTCATCAGTTGGAAACTGTTTGTGGGCTGGTTTTGGCAACATCACATAATATGAGTTGTATATGAGCCCTCTGGCATTATGGAAACAAGTACCCTGCACAACCTCTGCTTGAAGTTCTTTTCATAGGCAGAGCACCACCATGATATTGTGTGGTGTTCAGTCTGTTTGCTGCATATTCTGATACATTACAAATGTCTGCGTGGTTAACTAATAAATACCCATTTTCAAAAATAGCATGATGCCCATCCTCCAAGCCTATGCTGAGCTTGTAATGTTGCTAGTCTTAATCAATGCGGTAGATTGATAGGAGCCTGTGAGTCTGTTCTTGCCATGGTTTTCAAGTATACATATATCAGGCTTCTTACAATAGGTACGATGTTCCTCTGGTCAGCGTCAGAGTCATAGTGGACGGCGCCCGCAGGGCCGGCTCACGCATTGGCGCGTGCCGCCCGATGGTGCCGAGGCTCTGCGACAGTGCGCCATAAGGCCATTCCGCGCCAGGTCTCGCGCCAGTCCGGTTGCGCGCGCGTGAAGCGAATGATGTCGTCACCAGGGCTATGCGACGAATTCGTCTGCTGAGGCGATATGGCGTCTTTCGCATCCCGTTCCGGCAGGAGGGGTAGTTACCCGAATGGGGCCCTGCACCTCTGGCTTCCCAGATGCGTAGCTCAGCCATTGCACTACCGGCACCCTATGGAAGGTCGGCCGCGGTATGGTAATGCGTGACACTCGGCACAAACGAGCCCTAGCCAAGCCAAGAGCCAAGCCATACGAGATAAAAAGGCCTGTCATGGTCCGTTCGTCTTCGTTCGCGCCTGTGTGTGGATTGCGTCTGAATTATTTCGCGCGCGTTGTTTTCCGTAGCGGGGGACAGGGACCCGCAACATATCGCTATAAACGACCGCACTTTCGTTCCAGCACACTTCCTTTCCTACATCCGGAACACTCCCCATATTTTCGTATAATTTTGCGTGGGCCGTCGCCCACGTCGCCGTGTGCCTCTGTGCATCGGGCTACTCCAAGAGGCGCGTCAGCTTTCCAACGTTTAAATCCATGACGAGGAAAAGCCTATTGTTCGCGCATTCTGTATTTACATTGCAACTCTCGACACATCCATTTCATGCTTTATTGTCTATCAAACAGCACTTTCGGCGAACACTCATTCGCTCACATGCACAGAAGAATACGGGCACTGGGAAACACCGCTCCACCGCGTCCAAAAACGAGGCATATAAATTAAGTAGAAAATATCGATGTGCAACTAAAATTTGAAAACCATACATAATAAATACCTATATTATTTCCAATAATGCTAGATACCGAGGCGTATATACACAGTTTGATACGTAACGCGAGCAGTTCGTCCACCGTACATGGTAAATCACATCCAGGCGCAGCGAGAGGGCGGGTGGCGGGCGGGCGGGCGCTCGGGCCGCCTGGGCCGGCCGGGAGGTACATCTGGAGGACTGAAGCCCGACCGAGAGGGGCAGCCGGCGCGACTGGCGTCCGGACGAAGCACGTGAGCGCGGCGGCCGGGCGCCCCGGCCGTCGCGGCCCCACTACTTGCCTATCGGATTGTACAAACGACTAACCGTGCCATCCGAGTACGGTATATTGCAGTGGGCGGCGGCGCGCGGGGCGGCGGCCGGCGCTCTAGCTCTCATAGCTGGAGGAGCCGCGGTCGCGGCCCGGGCTGGGCGGCGAGCTCAGGTTGCTGGAGTTGTTGGAGGCGATGCTGTGGCGGGGACTGTCGTCCAGGCCCTCCTGCAACACCGCGTCGCGTTAGTCACCGTGCGGAGGACGGCACGCACTAGTTGATGAATATCCGTCGCATTAGGCGTGCACGCTGAATGTTCACGAGATGAAAAAACTACAGTCACAACAGAAAGAGCGACTTGACTGCATTTCTGTCGATTCATTGTCAAAGATAGTGCAGCAAAACGTGAGCTGCAGCCATCAAGCCACCAGTGGCCAGCTGCCGAGCCGGCCGGCGTCTGCGACTCACCATGCGCCGCTCTCACCTGGGCCCAGTCGCTTGCCACGCGCCGCCCCCACCTGGGCCCGGTCGTTTGCCACGTACCACTCTCACTTGGGCCCGGTCGCTAGCCACGCGCCGCTCTCACCTGTCTCCGGTCGCTCGCCACGCGCCACAGTCACCTGGGTCTGGTACCTGGGCCCGGTCGCTCTCCGCGTACGGCTGTCACCTGGACCCGGCCGCTAGCCACACGTCGCGCTCACCTGGACCCGGTCGTGGCGCTGCACGGACATCAGCACCTGGTCGGCCAGCGAGCCGCTGCCGCTGCTGGCCGCGTCCGGCGAGCGCACGCGGCCCGGCCCGGCGGCGGCCGGCGGCGCCGGCGGCGGCACCTGCGGCGCCGGCCGCCGCCCGTTCTGCACGTTCTGGTAGATCTGCGGCCCGGCCGACTGCGGCTGGTGCAGGTGCGCCGGGTGCTGGATGAGCGGCGGCGGCGGTGGCCGGGCGTGTGGCTGACGGAGCGGCGCGGCGGCTCGGAGCCGCGGCCGCGTGTGCCGCCGCCGCTGCCGCCGCCCGAAGCCGCCGGCTGGAACATGCTGCGCACCCTCTGGATGCCCTGCGGCTGGGCGACAGCCGCGGCGGCGGCGGCGGCGGCGGCCGGGGGAGCCTGGTCGGCCGTCTCCAGCGTGGTGGGCAGATCCATCAGACGC